>NC_088926.1:9197500-9305000 GCF_038396675.1 Hydra vulgaris | reverse complement strand
AGGGTATTTAAAATACCATTATTGCATTAATTATTTTTAAATTAAATGTTATGTTTAATACTATATATGTCACAAATTTTTACTATATTATGTTAAATATACAAAAACATACCAATAACTTTTGCAATATTTAAAAGTCAAATAATGTTTTTGTAACTTTTATTTATCGTGACAACTTTCAAAAACTATTTATATAATTCGAATGAAGAATATAAAAAAATAATGTAACAAATATTAGAATTACAGATCAAATTGCCTAAAAAACCTGATTTAAACTAAAAAAAAATTTTTGATAACGGTTTTCCAACCATTTTAAAATACGAAAGTTTTTTGGTTTTGTAAAATCAAGTTGAGTTTACCTTGAATGCTAACGATACTTTGGTGTCAAAAATAAAAGTGTAACTAAAGCAACTTTGTTCCAAAGTTTTTCTAACGTTAACCAGACTAACGATGGTTTAATGTTAAAAAAACCACCGTTGTTCCAACGTCGTTATGATGTTAATATTCAAGACGTTAGACGATAACGTTTTCCCGACGTTATCCAACCAAATTTCAACAACGGCTCGACGTCTTTTCTTACTAGGATCATTGCTGATTTATTGAGAACAAAAATTTACATAAGAATTATAAAAATTTACATTCCTCTAAATGTTAGTCTAAATACAATTGTTATTTTGAGTAAAACGAGAATAAAAACGGAAGAACTATACAATAAAAATAACTTTTTTTACTGACAACTAGAATGAATTTGCTGACAATTAGAATGATAGAATGAATTTAAAATTTATGAACATAAATTTCAGATTCATTCTACGCTCTTACGAGTATCGGTTTTTCAATAAACCAAATTGGGGTTTATGGCTTGTCCCAATAAACAAACCAAGTTTAAATATCTAGAAAACCAAGTTACTCTGATTTTACAGAAAACCAAATTAATATTCAAATTGGTTTTCTGAATATTCAAATTGGTTTTCTGAAAAACCAATTTGAATATCCAGATAGTCAAACTAAAGTTGGTTTTCTTGAAAACCGACGCTATTTGGTTTTCTGGAAAACCAACTTGGATAATCAAAATTGGATCGTTTATTGAGACAAGCCGTAATACAAAAATTTGGTTTTTCGGCGATAACGATAAAAGTAATATTTTATGCCAAAATGCTTAACACAAAACGCAACTTTCAATGTATTTATGATTTTTTTACAAAACTTAACTTCATGAGTTAAGTTTTGCAGAATAGAAATATTCGGCCAGAGATTACAATTTAATACAGAAACTAAAGCTTATTAATTTATTAACATATTTGTATAAATTTTCGATACGTGTTTATATAGATTATATGAATAAATGGTGTTATTTATAAATTGTATTCTATATAGAAATATTTATGTACTATGTAACATATTAATATAGTACTATATCATTTGAAATAGAAAAAAATTCTCTATAAAAACAACTAAAAGTTTGTATGCGAGTTCAAGAAGTAAATTTGATTTAAAAAAAGGTTTTGAAATAAATTAATAACATTAGTATCTTATTGAGTTTTATAATTTATATTACATGTTCATACAGCTAGCAAGGTTTTGAATGTTGCCAGGAAGTTTACTATTTCGTTCGAAAACATTATGTTCTAGAAAAGACAAGGTTTTTTGAAGTTTCTTTAGATATGCAATGTCAATAATATAATATGGACAGTTGACAAGACCCAAGCCACAAGTTATATCAGGAACAGAATTGGTAATTTCACCCCATCAATTACAAGACCTATTCGTGTTGGATTTATAGCATCTACCTCAATTTTCAGAGATGGGGTAGGATAGATTGAATCCTAATAAAGAGAAGCATAATATTAATAAATATTTAAATTTGCATTAGTTAACTTTATTTAATTATATATATATATATATATATATATATATATATATATATATATATATATATATATATATATATGCAAATAATTAGAATAAAAAATTATAAATGCTAAAAATATTAAAATGTATATAAAATAAAAAAGTTGACTTTAATTGTTTGAGTTTTTAAATAATAGAAAGTGAACTGATTTTTTTCTATCAATTTTAATTCAAATAAATGAATATTGAAACAATTTAAATGATAATGATACACAATCATTTAAATGAATATAATGATCAAGAAAGCTTACTAGCGTCATAGTTAATAAAATTGTTTCTTCACCACAAAAAAATCTCGGAAGAATTAATGCATGAAGCTTTTCATTGTTGCTAAAAATAAAAAAATAAAATACAAAATTTGAGTAACAATTAAATAATGGTAATGTTAAATTAACAATTATTATCATCATAGATCTAATCCAGTCCTTGTTTGCACAATGTTTTCCATCTTGCTAAAAAAGGTTTTTTTAATTCTATCAGCTTCTTTATTCCCTCCTTCATTCTACCCAATAATAACAAGCAGTTATTATCAATATCTTTATTTGTAATAGCTCTTGCTGCTGCAAAAAGCTAAAAATAAAAACAACGAAAATGAAATTGCAAAGCCGCTAAATAATGAAAAAAAATATTTACTCCCACCCTTAGATTGCAGGGGCATTTTTAGAAAAAATTGGAAAGCAGTACTCCAGAGCAGCATGAATAAAAGCACAGACTAATATCAAATTGAACTAAGACGGAAATATCGATCTTAATTTTCCCATGCTAAGTAAGAAAAAATATCCACCTTATAGTCTTATTTAGTTTTATTATAGATTTAATTTTGTTATGTATTTTATACATAGTTTTATATATAATGTTTATTTAAAGGATAACAATATAACAAACGAAATTTGTTTTTCAGGATTTGCGTTAAATGAGATAATTACTACTCATATCATGAACGTTGCGGTTTTAAGACAACATAAACAAAGCAATATAGATATAAAATAAATAATAAACCACATACAACTTTTTCATAGTAAAGTGCTGGGAATTTATCATGGACATCTAAAGTTCTTTCATTTTGGCATGTATATTTTAATGCCTTAATTGGCAACACAATCTGGTGGACCAGACTCATCAACCATGCTTTTTATAACATCTTGAGTTATACCATTATCCACATTCTATCATTAAAACACGGTAAATTTATTTTCATATAAACATGTGTTATGTATGCTGCGAAATCATGCTTATCACTTGAATGATGGCAGTGACGTTTTGCTGAGTACAGATAAAGAGACTCAATCAGCAAATCAGAGTTACGTTTACGACCAGAATTAATTCTAGAGTACTTTATCTTAAACTGTGCAACTTGCTCATCATTTAGAAAAGGACGTCTAGCTTGCTTAAATTTTGCCTTTAACAAATGCAAAAGAAGTTCCTTACAATAGAATAAAAGAAAAACTCCTTTAGCAATATAATTTTGTAACATCATTGATATTATTAGTTTTAATTATACAGTTAAATATTCACAGAGCCATTGCAGTGATAAGATTTTAGAGAAGGATACCTTAAGAAAAGCTCATTTGCTATTTCATAGAAGTTACTTGTACTTGGAAATCTATAAAGCATTCACTTTGGTGAAAAGCAATAAAATATTTCATTTCAATTTTTGTTATTATTGAAGAGATAGTTATATGTTAAGAAATATAAAATAGCAATATTTCGTCAACTTTGATACTGATATATAATAAATAATGCTTACTTTCACAATTTGAAAATTATTATATTTTTATTTACAATTTAAACGGTAATTATAATACTTACAATCCATACTGCTTCATGATTTCAAAAAGAAAATCCTTAATGTACTCCTTTAGTTTTGATCTTTTTGGAAGACTAAAGTTAATTTCTTTTCTTTCCACAGCAGCAAAGAGGAGAGGGGCCAATGTCAGTTTATCTGACGGAATACTAAAAATAAAGTTCAAGACATTAAATTGAAGACCTTAATGCTAAAAGTCACACAAAAAAGTTTTTATAGAAAATATATTTCAATCAATATTGTTATATGTTCTTTTTTTTTATAAACTGATAAAAGTTTTATTTAATTTTAATTCATTTATTAGTTATTTAAATATTATATTTACTGATTTTTATTTATTGATTTTATTCATAAATTTAAATTTTAAAAACAAAAAGACTATCCAAAAAAAACAATTACAATGCATTCTCTCAACTTTTTTTTTTGACTTAAGTACTTTTAGTACTAAAGTCTTCAACTATGCACAAACTTTTTATGTTATATAGCCCTAATAGTGTAAAGGTATGTGTGCATACATAAAATCTTGTCTAAATATATTTTATCAATTTAGTTACTTTTTCGTTTAAAAATATAATACTTAAAATAAGATAAAGTTTAAGGGAAAATAAAAAAAGTTATAAATGTTTATAAACAAACAAAACATAACTTACTAAGGTTCAGAAATAATTGGTGCCTCATTAATGTCACAAACAAGTGTCATTGTAAAACTTACATTACAAGAGTTTAATGTAGATAATGAAGATCTTACAAATATAACGTTCTTTGATGCTAATTTTTTCTTAAACACGATTCTATCTTTAATTGGAGGAACTAGTTCCTTTAACATTAATTTCGTCTATATCGTTGATAACCAAACCATCAATATCTTCTCCTGTATAACAACATTATATTATAAAAAAAAACCTTACTGAATGAATGTTCACCATGTTTAAATTGAAATGAAAGGTTTGAAAAATATGAATAAATGTTTAACACTTAATATGTTTAATATTACTAAGTATGTATCAAGGCGCATTTTTATATTTCTGCTATGATATTATATTTTTATCATAAAATAGATCCAGAATTAGTATAATGTGTTATATTGTACCACTTCTTGTATAAACCGATTTATATTAAATGAAAATCAGATAAAACACTTTTAATTGAAATCAGTGAAAATCTAAAAATAAAATTTTCTTGAGTTTTAATCAGGTAAACTAACAACTGAAATGCATACAAATGTAATATTACTTTGTCGCTACACTACTTAAAGTAACTAAAAATTGTCCATCAGACATTAAATATTTATGCAAGGGTTCATGCAATACTTCTTGTCCAGAAAGAATAACAACCCAAGAGGATATTTCAATCAAACTTTATATATATTTATATATATATATGTATATATATATATATATATATATATATATATATATAGATATGTGTGTGTGTGTGTGTGTGTGTGTGTGTGTGTGTGTGTGTGTGTGTGTGTGTGTGTGTGTGTGTGTGTGTGTGTGTGTGTGTTTGTGTGTGTGTGTGCGTGTATGCGTGTATATATATATATATATATATATATATATATATCTGTGTGTGTGTGTGTGTGTGTGTGTGTGTTCGCTAAATCATCAAATACTAAAACAGTTTAATTTGTTTCAGATTTATTTTTCTTTTAAAACGTTGAAAGCATATTATGATATATTGTTAAGCAATAATTAATTTAAATAATTAGTAAAAAGATATTTGATAGCATTAGTTTAATAAGATAATCGAACGACTTGTCTTAGAGTAAAATAAGATATAGAGTACAGCATTCTTCAGGAATACTATAACTAACGAAGAAATGACAGAAATGACGTTCCGCGCCTGTTTAAAACTAAAATTTAAGCCAACAACCAATCAAATTTAAAGATGATAGATGAAACTCTGGAAAACCAAAATAAATAAAAATTTACGTGTTAATTTTTTTAAAAACTAACAGATTTTCAAATTTAAATTGTTAAAAACCCAATTTATTTTTGTTTCTCTTGCGATAAATCAAATCAATTTTTGGATATGCTGTAAAACGTTTGGGTTTTCTGTGAAACCGATCGATTTTCTAGATAACCAATGAAGAACCAATTTTCGTAAGAGTGTATCATGTTCGAGCCATATATATTATTTGACCAATATATATTGCGTAAACTAAAAAGAACTTAATTTCAGAAAATCATATTGCATATAAATGCACGTTTCTGCTTTTTTAACACATGAATTTGTTTCATGAAATTAATTGTTTAAATGTGCATCCGCTTTAATGCAACAATTTGCGCATTTGGCATATGCTCTTTGTGAAGAGTACTGCAGAGAACTTTACATAACTTTATTCACTCATTTAATTGACTAAACTAAAAACTGAAATCATGCACACGAAAAATCTTATACATTACTTAAAGGTGCACACTATAGAACAGAGTGTATAATTTCCATATAAAAAGTGAAACTGATTCAATATATATTTCGCAATAAAATTGTTAGGTTTTAAGTTTAACTATTTTTATAAATATATTATATTTAAAACTAAAATTCAAATTTTTTAGTATTACATCGAGTAAAAGACGTAAAATAGCTCATAAATTGCTATATAGCAAGCTAGTCGCTAGCTCATTTCCCACCGGGAAATAAACGAGGGAATCTTGTTAAACAAGAGGGTTGTAAATATTTGTAAAATATAGAAAATAAACTTTAAATTACACTGAATTTTCACTGAAAAAACCAAGTTAAATAATAATGATTTATGCTTATATATTATATATATTATGTTATATATGAGTATATATTATGTTTATATATGTATATTTATTTTAAATAAGTGGAAACAAGTTCGTTATATATGTTTAAAGTATCGTAAACAAATAAGAAAAAATTATTTGTACGCGCGTTCATAGTCTACCTAAAAAATAATGTATACGTTTAAATAATCTTTTTTTTTTAATATTCGAAACTCAATTTAAACGTTATTAAAGCGATTATTTTTTTATAATTTTTACAATTTCTAACTTCTATCAAAATCTGACAACTGAATTACTTATCAATTTTTTTTGCAATAACCATTTTTTTTGTTTGCCATAACCATTAATTTTTTTGGAATACCCATGAAAGCGAAATTTCCAATTTTTAACGATTGTTCAGAATATCAAACTGAAAACTTATTCAATAGTTATAGAAAAACAGGGGGCCTTCAAATCATCTTTTTTTCTTTAGTTTTTCTGGAGGAGACCATCAATAGCTTTCCCAGTGGGCACGCGTCGAGGGGACGTCCGTATGACGTCCAGAGGTCCGTGAGACTGAGGAATTCTGCTGTATAATAAAATATACAAATAGTTTTTTTTTTTCGATTGCTTTTAAAAAATTAAATATACTTTATTTCAAATTTTTAAAATCTGTAAATTAATTTTTGTTTTAGATACAACCTAAACCTGCCTAAGGTGGTATATATATGTTTACAATCTTATAAACCTCATTAAATAGTATATATATAAATATATATTTTATGTGCGTTTTTCGTTCTAATACAAGTTTTTACATTAAATTATAAGCACTTTTTGTAAACAATTTTATCTGTTATTAAATACAAACATCAATTTTTTTAAGAAAAGTGCGTAAATTTATATTATGATTCAATTTACCCTTATGAATTTGATGCAACATACTCGTAAGAATCATGATCTTTTTAATCAATATATTTAATAATCGACTTTTAATAATTCTATATTTCTAAATAATTAAGCTAATTTATCCAATCATATTCATTTTACCAACAATTTACCAGAGATTTTAGAACACTCTATGATTTTAGCACCGTTCACAGCAATTTAATTAGGAAAGTAACTAAGTCTGAGATCGGTCAATTGCTTCAGAATGGAAATAACCAATTCTGCGTATGGTCAGAAATCTAGCAAATACAATTTAATAGTGAAAAATGTCGCATTATGCACTTTGGATTAAAATAACTTTTGCTATATGTATAAACTAGGTAGTAAAATAGTAGCAGTCTTTGACACAGAAAAAGATCTTGGAGTTACAATGTCATCAAATCTCAAATGAAAAGTCACATAACCAATTGTACATCAAATTCAATGCTTATTCAATGCTTCAAAATAGCTTCCCCAGTGGGCACTAACCAATTGTACATCAAAATTCAATGCTTATTCAATGCTTGGAATATTGAAAAAAATATTTTATTACATCAATAAAAAAATGCTTTAGACACTATATGTAGCATTGACAAGACCTATCTTGAATTTGTGACACAAGCATGTATCATACTTTAAAAAGTATTACTGCATTTGAAAAATTTCAACTATATGCCACTAAATGGATACCCCAGATTCGAAAACAATGTTATGAAACAAGAATTAAAATACTTGGCTTCTTGGCTTAGGCACTCTGAAAAAAAGAAGTAAAAGAGGCTGCATAATTCAAATGTACAAACTATTTAAAAAACAAATATTTTGAAAATTTGTGTCTCGTATCAGCCCAACATAAGGGGTCGTAACCTCAAAATCATAAGAGAAAGTGTCATAAACTTCAATATTCGTCATCAGTTTTTAACCAAAGAGTCTTATCTATGTGGAACAAACTACCCAATTTTATCATCAAAAGTGAAAGAATGAACTTATTTAAAACTCGTATTGATAAATATATAGAGCTATATGATTTGTATTTTATAGTTTCATTTAATTACCTAGAAAAACTACACAGTGTATTTAGAATGTAGCTTTAGAACTACTACAACTTCCTATTATATTATGATAAATTATACTATTTTGCTTTTTGTGTTTGAAAATTTTTTTTTTTACCTCCCTTTATTTTATTTTAGCTTTCTTTTATTATTTTTTATTATTTTTATTATTTTATTTTATTTTTATTATTTTATTATAGCTATTAGTTTTCAATAAAAGCAAAAAAACTTTAAAACGCAAGTTAGAATTTTTATTGCAAAAAAATGATATAATTTTTTCAGTTTTTATTAAAATAATTTATTGCTATAAATTTTTTGTTTTTGGACGTGTTTTTCTTATATTTATATAGTGTAAAAGTTGTTTAAAAAAGTAATTTAAAAAAAATGCATTGATTAGTACTTTTGCAAATTATCCCCTGGTACAACTAGCTTAGGTCTTCCCAATTTCTAGTGAGATGAAGATTGTGAATACTGTGAAGTTGCTATCAATGTTAACCAAAATTGAAAATTTTATTAAACGCATTCAGCTTTTTATATTTTTTTTTCATAAACTATTGTAGCAACTTTTTTATATTTCATAAAATTGCACTCTTTTTTAGGCAATGATTACATTATGGTCAGTAATATTGCTGGTAAACACTGTTGGTGGTGTAATCCAAATAACTGATTTCTATCCGTATGGGAGTGCAACAAATGATCAAATGTTGGAGCGCAGGGATGATGCATCGACTATGATTAGCATATCATTCGAGTATCCATTCTTTGGTTCTGTTTACCGAGAAGTTTATCTAAGTACAAACGGCATAATAACTTTTGGAGCTGCCAATAGTGAATTTGTACCAAAACCATTCCCATTGCCTACAATACAAAGTGTGGCAACGTATTGGACTGATAGTGATCCTTCAAAAGGAGGAAATATTTTCTATAAAGAAACTACAAATAAAATTATTCTCAAAAAAATTTCTGAAGAAATAAAATATCGTCTTGTCAGTTATATGAAATTTAATGCTGAGTGGGCGCTAATAGTCACTTATGATCAAGTACGGCCATATAGTTGTGGATGCAATACCTCATGTTCTAATTATGTTACATACCAAACAATTTTAACTAGTGATGGAGTCAACTCATTTGCAATTTTCAATTTTAACCAGCTCGGCTATTTTACTGGAGCAGGTTCATGCGCAGGTTTTGCACAAGTGGGATTCAATGCAGGTGATGGAAAAAGATTTTTCCTCATGCCAAAATCCAACACTGCTGGTATATCAGAAATTGCGCTTTTTCAAAGCAACGTTGGAGTGCCTGGAAAATGGATATTTTCAACTGATGCCAACAACATTATTGAACAGTGTAACACCAAAGGTCAGCTAGAAATATTTCCAAGGAAAGTACTTTATTTTGGGGCTTGCGAAATCAGAATATCGGGTGTTTGTTACGAGCAAAATAAATTGAACGTTTCAGTTTTGATCGATGACGTTTCTGTTCAATGCTTCTTTGGACAATGGCAAAATCTGCACTGCAGAGTTCCGTTTCTCAAAAAACTAGGAAAAATTGATATATTTCTAGAATACAACTTTATTAAGTATAAGAGCTTTATTATATCCGTAGGAAGAGATGACAACATGGTAATTGAAAATATAAACAATTTTCAATCCTCATCAAACTTAGACGGAGAATTTACATTAGTATGGGATCCCAGAGATGATGATCAGCAAATTATTGAGTTTTCAGGGTTTCAGATTGATTACTATATCAACAATCAAGGGAAAATTGTTGTAGAAAATATAACTACTCTGCAATATGGTCAGTTTTCCAACAATGGAAGAGTTTATTTGAGACCTGCTTTAACTCCAAGTAATCAAAAATATGTTAAACTTCAATTAATAAGAAGTATTTTTTTAGCAGGTTACTTTACTTCTACATCAATTATTGCAGCTATGATTATTAAAACAGCGACTTTAGCAGCTACGATGCATTGCTCAAATTGGTATTATGATCAATCGCCATCTTCAAAAATAAGAAGTATTGTCGAAGATTTAAATCAAAGAAAGCCTTGTTTGCCGGGAATCCCTCCAAATTTTCCAATTAAAATAGAAAATTATGTTATAGACGAAAGTTGCAATCCGAACGATGTAAAAAATAGGGTTATGTGCGAGACATTTCATCCTGGAGCCAAGGGCTGCTATAGACGCACAAAAAATGAAGGAGATCCAGTTGTCCAATGCTGCTACGCTAATGATTACAAATTATTATTAGGAAAACCTGCTGGTGGAACTCTTGGCTTTGGTGATTTAGAAATAAATACAATGGATCATTTTAAAAAAGATGTACTGCCTTTTATAACTTGTTGCAAAATAGGAGTCAACCGGTGTGATAAATATTATGAAAAACGACCTAGTATAAATCCTCGACCCATAACACCGATAATACCCAGAAACGCAAATGGAGATCCTCATTTTACTACAATGGATGGAACTTTTTATAGTTTTAACCCAGTTGGCGAATTCGTTTACCTGACAACTCAAAATGGATCTGATATTATTCAGTCACGAATTTCTCAATATATTGATAAAACAGGCATTAAAAAAAATGCTTGCATTTTTTCTGGGTTTGTAATTAAAGGTAACGATTCCGATATTATTCAAATAGAATTAAATAACAAGCAGACTTTTGTTTTCATTGTTAACGGACAATCATTAAATTTGGATTTTGGATTATGGAATTTTAATGGAATAAGTTTAAGTTACGAAAACAATGCGACTGTTGTAGTTCAAACCAACTCAGGTATTCAATTTGAGATAATTGCTCTTGAAAATGCACTTCATACCATTTTAGTTTTATCAGACACGTTCAAAAATCGAATTAGTGGTTTAATAGGAGATTGGGACGGCAACTCAAGCAATGATCTGAAGTTACCAAACGGATCATTTATTTCAAGCAACTCATCTAATTATAACATACACTTCAATTTTGGAATGCTTTGGTCAACTTCTAATAAAACATCTTTGTTTACATATCCGAACGGTCTCTCATGGTTTGATTATCAAGATCAACGTTTTGTTCCTGATTTTTCGACTCCAATTGATTACCCACAGTGCAACGGAAGCAAAGCCTGTAATTACGATATACAAGTTACTGGTAACGTAGAATTTGGAATGAGCAATTTAGTTATACTTAAGAGAACAATTGATTTAAAACAAACCTACCAAAATATAGTTCAAACGTGCCCTACTAATATTAGTGTACTAAACGGCAACGTCGAAGTAAAAGTAAACGGAAGTTTAGTGCAATATTCTCTCATCTGTAATGATGGGTTTAATGTTACAGCCAATAAAAACTCAACTTGCGTGTCTGGTTCATACACCCCAATTGGTTTTTGTGACTACTCTAATTTTAGCAAAAGGCTCGATTTTGTTTCAAGTCATTTGATTGGGTGTCTGATTGCTTTTTTGATTTACAATTATTTTATAAACTAGTTCAATGTTTTCGCTTCAAACTTTTTTTTGATTTGTCATTCTAAATATAATTTTTGTATGATAAATTTCTATTATTAAAAAATCTTTACTTTTTGATAAAGAAAAAAGTTGTCAAAAGAAAATCTTCATTTTCTTAAAAGAACTGCTATATTCTTCGAAAAGTTATAACTATTTTGATCTACCTTTACTTTTTAAAAAGTTTGAGTTGTTGATTTTGTTATGATTCTCGGAACCATGTTTTTTACTGTATAAAAAGTTTTAAAGAAAAATTTAGAGGATAAATCTTGTCATTTAAATCTTTTAATAGAACGTCTGCTAAAGTATTTATTGTATAAACCATTTTATCTTAAAAACCAAAAAGGTGCTAGTAGAACAAAATAATTCTAAAATTATTGTTTAGAATTTTTAGAAACAAAAAATTTATTTACAAAACACAGATAGTTTTTTTTGATTGGTAATTATTCAAAAAAATTTGGTAATATTTGACAATGTTTTTTTGAATTCATTGCGCTCAGTGTAAAAAGTCTATTGAAAAAAACTTCTTGGCTTATTTAATTTTCTGTACTAAGTACACTCGTACCCTGCGCTCCAACTTCCAAAACTGCGGAATTTTATTAATGATAACATGCGAAACCATTTGCCCTCAGTGTCTTATTCGTATATACCCTCTTAAGTTTTTAAGAATATAAAATAATAAATATAAATGTAAAAAGTCAAATAAAGTTAATGAGACACAAAGTGCTATATATAATAAAGAGATATTCAAGTTAAAACTTGATTAATGTTCTTATATTTGGTGCAAGATATCTATGTTGCTTGAACTAAAGAGAAATTTGACTTTATTGATTGCATTACTATTAGAAATAATCTTAAGTTGTTGTTTTTTTTAGGTCAAAATTTTTTTTCAAGTTAAAGTGACTAGACTTCATAATTGGAACACACACTTTTTGATATTTAAACTATCAGGCAACCAAAAAAGTTTGTGCAGTTTTGCAGATCCATAAATAAATACACATAAAAACAGTTTTAATACAGTTTATTCTGAAAAATAGTCTCCTTAATCAAGAATAACTTTCTCCCATCGTGAAACAAGCTGGTATATTCCGTTTTTATAAAAGTATTGAGTTTGGTTGCTACAAAATTGAAATAACTCATTTTCGAGATCTACTCTATTTCAAAACTGTTAATTCCTCATATGATTATCCAGGGCCAAAAACAGGTGTTTGTTGCTTGAAGCAAGGTCTGGTGAATATGGAGGGTGAGTTAGAATCTCCCATTGTAAACGTGCTAGAGTTTCCCGCTATATTTTTGCGATGTGCGGTCTGGCGTTGTCCTGGTGGAATACAACACCTTTTCCGTTTCCTAAAGCTGCTTGTTTTTGGTGAAGAGCAACCAAAACTCTGTCCAATTGGGCTGAGTATATCTCAGTAGTAATGGTTTGTCCACTTGGTAGCAACTCATAGTAAACGATACCTGCTGTAGTCCATCATACACACAGTAAAATTTTTTGTTGGTGAATGCTTGGTTTAGGAGTCATCGGTACTGGATCGTTACTAGCTAGCCAATGATATGTTCGTTTTTTGTTGCAATACATAATCCATTTTTCGTCGCACGTCAACATCCGGTCAAAAAATGGCACTAAATTCTGGCGGGAAAGCAATGAAGAATAAATTGGTTAAGCGCTGTAGCTTGTTTGTTTCACTCAACTCATAAGGTACCCATTTTTTCAACTTCCAACGTTTTTCAAGTTGGTGCAAATGTAAACGAATAGTTTTATCACCCACAATAAATCTTAAGGCAAGGTCCTGAAATGTTTGACAGGAGTCCTGCTCGATTGCCAGCTTGATATCCTTCGTGTTTACGATGGATGGTCTTCCAGATCTTGGTTCATCTTCAAGGTTTTCATTTCCAGAAGAAAATTTTTTAAACCACTTTTGACCCGTCCGTTCTGCTATGGTAGCTCCCCCCAAAAGCATTTTTGACATTGTCAAAAGTGATGAATCAGCGTTTATTCCTTCTACTTATAAAAGTGATGACAGCTTTGATGCACCAGAAAACCGTAAACATAATTTCATCGAACAAACTAAACTCAATGATTTAGTACGAGGTCTGAATTTTCCGAAGGATAAAGAAGATCTACTTGCAAAAAGTTCCACTGTTCTTGCTAGAGATTCCTTTCCAAACAAGACGCCTTCAACAGTTTTATCTTGTGTCAGTGGACACAAAAGTAATTGTTTACACAAAATGAAATGCGAATCTTTCACAGCTCTTTGAAAAACAGGACAAGTGCTCTTACAGCAAAGATATAGAAGATCTTATGAATGAGCTTGGCTGTTATCACAAAGCTCCTGATAGTGTCTGTTCATAGATGCCTCAAAGTCAAGCCTTAAGGCAATTCTTCTTTACAATTGCAACTTAAAGCCTTCTGTGCTAACATTCTATGCTACAGATATGAAAGAATTATATAAGAGCATGAAAAATATTTATGCCTGAATCAACTATAAGAAATTTGGCACGAATATTGGTGCTGAATTGCTAACACAAAACACTGTTCAAGAAACTATTATAACAGTCTATGAGGTTATTGGTCTATATGTCCTCTTAAGACAACTTGTCTTACATTCTAGACAATTTAAGTAACAAAAGCGACGAGAACGGAGAACGCTTTACCAGGACATTTCAATAATGGAACAGTCATACGGGAGAAATATGATGGTTGATTTCTGTTGTTTTCTGCAGAGGGAAACAGTGTTGCACACAAAAGAAAATTTAGAACTAGTTACTATTTTCACCACTAGTCACAACTTCTGCGAGAAAATATCAAGACTGTGACTGGCTATTTCGGCAAAAAAAAATTAACTTTAAGAGTAAAGTCTTTTTATTGAATTATTACAGAGTAGGTCTAAATTTTCAGACTAAGTTGATTGCATATAATAAAAGACACATTAAAGTTGCAAAAATTTATTTTATTGTTTTTTGCACAGTGTTATGTTAGAGTTGTGAATATAAAAATTGCGCGGTTTTCCGTTAACCTTTACCTTAACCCTGACTTAAACTTCACTTCAGCCATTTTTCACAAAATAAATTGTAACAAAATAATAAAACAAATAAAAGTAATCCTAAATCAAATATGAAACTATTTTGATGTTTATATAATTTTTTAAAAAAGAACTTTCTAGCTGTAAGACGCTGTTTCTAGCCGCTAAATGCTATGTCTAACTGTTAGACACTGTTTCTAGCTGCTAAATGCTGTGTCTAACTGTTAGACACTGTTTCTAGCTGCTAAATGCTGTGTCTAACTGTTAGACACTGTTTCTAGCTGCTAAATGCTGTGTCTAACTGTTAGACACCGTTTCTAGCTGCTAAATGCTGTGTCTAACTGTTAGACACTGTTTCTATCTGCTAAATGCTGTGTCTAACTGTTAGACACTGTTTCTAGCTCTTAGACGATGTTTCTAGCTGTTAGACGCATATATAAGTCAATAAATTTTTTAATAGTTTCTGATCATTTCAAATTACCAACCATTTTATTGAAATTCCAGCTGAATTAGATTTTTAATGCTGACAGCTGAATTAGATTTTTAATGCTGACAGATATGACTTTTTATTGCCTTTAATGAAATCTTTTTTTTTTTTACATCTTAGAAATAAGATCAAAAAAAGTACAGATTTGGCATCCATTAATGCGATTGGGAAAAACTGCCAAGGCTTGTCATTGGCAAAGCTAAACTAAAAATACCTAAAAAATGAAAAGCATATGTTCTGCCGTTATTGCAGCCAGGAGAAGGGTTTTATGAATAACGCACTTCTTTTGGGTGTGGATTGTTAAAAATGATCAGAAGTTTACAAAGGAAAAACAAAAATATTATTTGTTACTTGATATCGTTCAGCTTATCTAACCAGATAGTTAAAAATAGTTAATCAATTTTTCAATGACAATGTCAGAGAAACATTTGTGAGCTGTTGTAATATAAAAAGTTACGTAAAAGTTATGTAAATTTAAGTTACCTTTATTATTACTATTATTAAAAGCCACAGAAAAATAAGAGTTTAATTTAGGAAAGATCAGTTTCGTTAATGGTTGATGTAACTATAAGTAAACAAATCTTCTGTGGTAAAAAAAAATTATTTTTAAATTAAATCTAAAGCAACTATATTGATTCTGTGATGATTTGTCTACTGGATAACATTGAAATATATTCAAAGTTATCCAGTAGGGATATCATCAAAGATTTTAATGGCTCTAATACCGAAAAAATTCGGAAAAATCATTTGAGTATATTTCTTCAGTAGTAAGTATTTTTGAATGTAATACTTTAAAACCTTTAAGCCATTGAGATTTTTTTATATTAGTTATGAAAAAAAATAAGGAAAAGTACATAAAGTAAAAACCAACATAAAGAATGGTTAGACAGCCCAGCTTTTCCGATCAAATAATATACAAATTTACCAAGTATAAAAAAATAAGATGTTTATTAAAGGAATTTGATGAATTTGATTAAACAATGAATAGCTGATGGCAAATTCGATCCTAAAACAAGTTTAACTAAACGAGTTTTGTTTGCAACAAAAAGAACAGCATATAACGATAAATATTATATCATTGTTAAGCTTTTAATAAAGTTATAAAGCATCAAACTGAATATTGCACAGATTTTATTAGAATTAGATGTTGTTAGTTGATAAAGCTTTTCAGGAATTTCTTTGACTGGTATCACACAAAAAGTTCATATCACGATACACACAAGACAGCATCTGCTAGGTTTCCATGCTACAGAACTATTAAAGAAAATGAAAGTTACATTTTTTCCACCAAATTTTAATAACTATTATTAAAAGTTTATCAAAGTCAGATTATAGTCTCTCATGAATAACACAGCAAAAAGATTAGTTTGTTTAAATTAACTAACTATTTTGAAACATTTTGGATTTGTAGGTTACGAAAGAAAAAAATAAGATTATTCTTAAAACCAAGCAAGGTTTAAATTAGGAAAGACCAGTTATTAACTCTATCAAAATAGATTTTCCAAATTATAACTTTGTTATAGTAGATTATTAATTTATCTTTAATGTGAAAGACAGAAAAGTTATGGCATTCATCACAGGTACATCACCTATGCAATGCTGTTCTATTTGTGGAGCAACACTCAATATGATCAGTGGGATAAAAAACCTAAAGAAGTTCAATTCAAAAAAATATGCGCTTGTGCATAATTAATGCACTCTTGGATTAGATTTTTTGAATATTTACTACGCATTGCCTTTCGCGTTGAATTTAAAGACTGGCGAGTAACAAAAGGGGCACAAACGACTGTATGCTGAAGCAAGAAAATGTATACACATTTTAATGTTAAGGCGTTTTGGATTAAAAATTGACGAATCAAGAACAAAAGGACCTGGCAATAGTACTACATGCAATGTTTGTAGCGGAGCCATTGAAAATCCTAAAGTTTTAAGTGAAATCCTTGGAATTAGCGAGAAACTTTTTAAAAAGTTTCGAATTATTTTATTAACCATTGGTTATACAATTTATCCTCAGAAATTAAAGTAATCGCACTATTCATCCACAGAAATTCTGCAAATTTTGTGAAAAATCATAATTATTTTTATTGAAAACTTATGAATGCTGGTTCAATATATTCTAAAGCAATCCACAAACATTGGCACATGAAGAAGAAATTATTTCAAAATGTTCTGTTACTGTAGGAGCTTTGGAGGATTAAGAACTAGAGGGTTGCAACAAAATTATTTAAGAAGATTGGTTACAATATGCTTTTAAGTGCTCAAGAGAAGATAATTTATTTGATATATTCTTTCAATCAATGATTTCATCAGATTCAATTATAAGTACATTATTCTTAAGTACAATATCTAAAAATAAACTATTGACTCATTCAAAAATAGCTATTGATCTTTTAGCAGTTGAAGAAGTATAAACTTGTCTCTCTGCACAGCGGTCTAATTCGTCAGCGTTTGTGTTTCAGAGCTATTGAGTTAAATGAGGGTTATGATCACAATTAAGTATCCTTTATTTGCCGATTTAAATTTTTTGGTAACCAGTAAAAAATTTTTTATCAACATTTACATAAATTTTTATTATATATATTTATATGCATATATATATATATATATGTATATATATATATATATATATATATATATATATATATATATATATATATATATATATATATAAAATATAAAATAAAAACTGAATAAAATAAAACTTTATTTTAATAGATTTAGAGTTATATTCTGCGGTTTTTATTGTTTCCCAAAGTGCCCCTAAATCAGTAAGATTTAGGCAATCAACAATATCCTTCTCTAATCTCAAAAGTTTTAGGAAGTCCGATCTATTCTCATTTGTTGTCGATCTTAAATAATTTTTTATAATTTCAAGTTTGCTAAAGCTTCTTTCACTTGATGCTATACTTATTGGTGCGGTTGATGCTAATCTACAAATTCGATTAGCCAATGGTAAAACATTTATCATTTCTTCAGGTGCTTTAATAATGTCGTCAAATTTACTTGAATTATTATTTCTACAAACCCCAATTATTATATCCATTTCTGCTTGAATGGCATCAATATCTATAAAATTTTAGTTCTTTGATGTTTGCTGGAAATAATAATAAAGTTTGTTTAATATTGTTTATCGAAATATTTTCTTTTTTCAAAGGAAACGACAGCATTTAAATATTGGTTTAAATAAATTAAAACTATGTTTTAAGTTGTCTTTTGATAATGTGATTATCGTAGATAAAACACATTTAAATTCTCTACGGTAAAATGTGTGCATATTAAAAACTACTTGTGTATTCGAATTCGAGTCAAGCCACTGTGGAAGTTTTCTGTATCGATGGTGCAGATTAAAATCAGCCTCTGGATTAATAAATTAAAGAGTACAAGCAAATGATACTGCACTGCGAATTAAATTATCCATAGCTTCATTATTTGAATTAATATCTTCTAATTTTTTTAAAGTGATGTTGATTAGATTAGTTGCATCAATAACACATAAATTATTTATTTTTAGTGATTCAATTTAGGCTTTTAGCTTACATTATATTTTTCATAAATATTAAAGATACAATAAAATCAATAGAGCATAGGGGAAAGGCGCCTATGATGGCATAGCGCCTATGATGGCATACCGGTCATATTTCCATTAAAAATGGTTTTAGTAAAAAAATGATTAGACCTATATGACTAAACTGACTTTACATTAGTTTTAGTGAAAAAACGTCCCTTGTGCACAAGTATTGTTTTTATAATCAACAAAAATCGATTTTGGGATGTGCTGTTGTAGTTTTATTTCCTTCATATATTTAAGATTGTGATTTTACTATTAACTGTGCAGAAATGAAATTTTCATGCATTTTATATTCAAGTTTTGTGCATTTAGTGGAATAGTTACTTTAATTTTATCTTTTGAACAAAGCAGACACAGCTTGTTTTAATGAAAACGATGACTTTTACCCATGATGGCATACTGACGAGTTGGGGGTGTTGAAATATTGACGAGTTGGGAAAACCTTTTTTTTTTATAAGAAAAACTTATTTTTAAGTAAAGTTAAAAGAAAGCGATGCTCCAAAATTTTTTTTTGGTCCAAAAAATACGTAAAACGCAAGATATCCTATGCGCATGCGCAAAATTTTACAATGCTGGTGTGTAGCATGAAATGGTAAACTAGGATGGTTTCGAGTAAATGTAATCAAATGTTAAATGAAATCATTACATTACCCTCGATTCTAACTAGCCCCATCCTACCCTATACCATCATAGGAGCAGTGGTTGCCTATGATGGCACACTTGTGCTTTTTTTTACAATAAGAATAACTTATGAAAAAAATATAACTAATGAAAACTCCCAGGGTAATTATTGTTCTAGATGTAACAAGGAATGTATCCATATAAAAACTTTTATTATTGGTCTTCAGGATACTGATTAATGAAGCTTCAAAGTTAAGTATGCCATCATAGGCGCCTTTCCCCTATATATTTTTTTAAATAAGTGCTTTTGTTCTTGTGTTTGTATCAAACAAAGGATTGAATAAATATTAATTAAGCTACTGCACAATGCTTCAAAAGAGTTTCAAACTGCTTTAATTGATTCAGCTCTTGCAGTCCTACTGGTTTTAGATAAATTTAAATGTAATTTGCTTTCTATACTATTAATCTAATTATTCAATATTTCATTACGTTTAGTACTAGATAAAAAAAATACATATAAACTTTCTAAGTTATCAATCATACTCGATATAACTATGCTAGCATTGCAGCCATGTTCAAAAAATGTATTTATTCTATGGGCTTGATAAGGAATGTATAAAACTTTTTGTCCTACTAACTGAGAGAGTTGGGCTTAGGCACCATTTATTTCACCAGACAAATTGCTAGCAAAGTCATAAGACTGAATCGCTAAGTTTCCTATGTTTAGAACATTCTTGTTTAATACTCTAAAAACTTGTTCTGCTGTACCAAGTCCGGTTTTATTTATTTTTCATGTTTTTTTTTATAGTCGTTGTCGAATAGTTTGCCACATTCTAGTCATTTTAATTTAATTCGCTTTCTTTTAATAGAAGTTTGTTTATATTCGTCACTTGACATGTTACTGCGATTATCACTATAAATGGCACTATAAAATTGTCAATAATCGAAAAACAAATATTATCAAACAAAAATATTTATAAACACAAGCGTAAAAAAACCACCGAACGAAATATGTTGAGAAACCTCCATTGATTTGTTTGCAATTGGCGGGCATTGAAGCATCCTTTTCAAATGCTTCCTAATTTTTATTTAATTAACTTATAAAATAATATTTATTAATGATAACTTTGCTCATTCATTTTTAGAAAATGTTAAATCTTGCCGACTTAAACAAAATGAATTTTGAAAACATCAAATTTTGCCGACTGAATTAATCGAAAAATGATTGGGGGGTTAACAACCCCTCCCATCCCCTAAGAACGGTCCTGAAAGCAAAATCTTTTAGTTGGTAAATACAAATAATTTTGAGAATTAAAAAAAAAAGCTTATTCATTGTGGTTTATTTATGTAGCCTTTAAAAGAAACTAATGAGGTGGTTGGGGAGACGCAAGTTTTTTTAAGGGTCTGCTTTTATTTACTTAAATTATAAGTATTTTTAATTAATTTCAGATTAAAATTTGATAAAGTATTCGAATTTTTTAAAAATATTTTGGTGTTTGAATTAAAGCCCGTCTTTCCCGGGTAAAAAGTCTTATAAGCAAAGTTAAGTTTCTCTGAAACTACAGATCAAAACTATGTGAAATTTTAAATATACGTACTTTACTATATATTTTTATATATAGTAAAGTACGTATATTTACGAGAGCTACTTGCTATGGCATAATATTTAACTGTCAATTACATAAGTTTGCATAACTATATTAAATAGAGCAAATTTTAGCATTTTTTATTTTTTCTAGCATATTTAATGAACTTAGTAACAAATAAACTTTATTTAATAAAAGTTTCTTACGTTTTGATTAGATAGATTATTGTGTAAACTTGATTTATCTGATTTTTCTTTTTTTATCTGATTTTTACTTTCTTTATGGTTTATTCCGATTTGAAATTTACTTATGACTTTTGTTTATTTGAAACTGCTGTGTAGTTTTTCAAGTGCTTTTGTAGCTGCTGATATACCGCAGTATAAAATACGCGGAGAAAAAAGTTCCGTCTGAAACCACTTATTGTTCAACCACTCTCCTTTATCTCATTTTTAGGAACTGTATAAATCTTGAAACCATTTAAAGAAATATTAGCAATTAATAACTGTGGATATCAATTGATGAAACAACTGAAGCTTTTGGAAGACTGCAAATCTTGGTATTAGAATATTACATCATAAAAAAATATTGCCAAATGAAAACCTTTATTGAACTTTGCATTATTGCAAGACTTTTTGATAAATTTGAGAAGATTTTTGGAAAAAACTAAACAAAGATTTTTGTTTCTGATGCTGCTCTATTTATGGTAAAAGCGGATCAGGTAATATAAATTTTTTTCGCAAAAGTACAAACTTAACTTGTCTTGCTTATGGATTACATTAAGTATATGAAAAATCACGAAGTATATTTCCAAACGTTGATCGACTTGTATCAAATAGAGAAAAATTGTTTTTAAAAGCTCTATCAAGAGCTTTTAAAAATAATTTTTTTTTTACCGTCACAATCATTATTAACAAAATGGGAAAGTTGAATTGGCAGTCAAATATTATGCAGACAACTTTAAAAAAATATACGGATTAATTCATTAGGAAAGGAGAAAGCGAGTTTATTCAAAATCTAAAAATATACATTTGCTGACCTGTCAATAAGAGCTGAATTTCTGTTTGTTTTATATTATTTTTTTATTGTTTATTATCTCTTGAATTAACAATTACGCAACTGGAGTCTTATGGGGAACTATCTTATTCGCAAATCAATCAAAATCAAACTTAGGCTGTTAATACCATTTTAAACATAAACGGAAAAAAAGCATTTTTAAGTAAATATGAATTAAAACATGTTAAAAAAAAAACTGTAATTGATAATTTAAATAACAGTGTTATGGATTATTTATTAAAAATTAAAATAAGTTAAAAAAAAAATTGAAATATGTTTAAAAAAATTAAAATATGTTAAAAATAACACTGTGATTGATATTTTAAATAAAAAGCTATATGGATTATTTATTAAATTAACTCAAAGTTATACTATTGCGGAGTCCTAAGCTTCTAAATATGTCTCAATAAACTTTGCAGATATTAAAGGAAGTTTTTCTATGTACACAAGCGTCTTCAGAGCCTTATGTCAACCTTGTATTGACTTCATAGCAATGTGTAGCAAGTCGTTGATAAAATCCAACATAAACCCGACGTTGGATTGACATCGGGTGCCTACTGGGACCATACCGATAATGAATGGTAAAGGGATAAAATCAGACGTGTTAGAGAAATATATCTTTGAGACTAAAGAGAATGAAAATAGTGGTTAAAGTTCTTTAATCAAACAACCTGCCTTTATTTTTTTTATTTTTTTTTTATTTGGTTTTTTTTGGTTTTTTTGGTATATACAGTAAAAATTTGAACATTCATATCTTGGGAATGATTAAACGTTTTTTAATTATTTTTTCTGAATTATACAAGCAAATCTATTAGTAATTTATATGGTAAAAATAAAATAATAATAAAAAAAACTGGCTTATGATATTTTGTCTCAAATGAGAACAGCTAGTTGGACCAAACTTTTAATACCATCTTATAAGTTCGGTCACTATGTACATTCCAATTAAAACATTGCAGTATTTCAAATTTAACTTCCTTATAACACATCACAATATTAAAAATTTAACATCCAAATAACATATCATAATCACACAAACTTAACATTAAAAATTACAAAAACTACAAGTTTTCAAGGTGTAATTGAGAACTTGAAAGTTGCAATCAGGAAAAGTAAGATGTAATTGAGAAGATGAAAGTTGAACGGCTCATTTCAAAAACACCATAATTTATTTTTAGATCAAAATGAGTCAAGCAAGGTATCGTGCTATCTGAGAGTAGATACATGTTTCTTTGTCAAATCGTATTAGCAAGACGTTTCAGTCAACGCATTATAAAGTATTAACTGATAGGTCAGACATGTATGTAACATGTATTTACCCTTGATCCTGTGCTCCATCATTTTTTGGCCAAAAATGACTTAAGGTGTTTCCGAAATCATCAGTTCAGGTGCAACTGATAGACTTAAGATGTAACTTAGAACATGAAAGTTGTAATTAAGAGTTCCTCTGTAACAAAGTTCTTGGTACTTTTTATTTTTGTTCACCTAATTTACCTTGCAATATAAGGTTAGATCCTAATTTGATCGAGGTAGCCATATGGGTTGGCTTTTAATAATTAATAATATACTATCAATAAAAAAGCCAGCTGCAAGATGTCCTTAAACTGATACGGCATCGGATATTCTAAGACGTCTAACGGACTCAAGTGGATGTCTAGACGTCCGTTGGACGTCTGTTAGATGTCTTATGACGTTCTTATGACTTATGGGAATCCATAAAAGTGGACAATCGCAAAGATACGTAGCTACAAAACTTGGCATCCCAAAAAGAACACTCAGAAATCATCATATTTTAGGTTCTGATAAAAAGTCATAGGGAAGAAAGTACACACTTTCGTTAGATCATAAAAAATAACTAGTATCTCAAATAACTGGACTGTTTGATATTAGAATGCCAGTAACCTCTACACTGTTAAAGTTTTATGTATATGATTTTGTTGAAGTTAATAATATCAACACGGCTTAAATTTTTTTTTTTTAGTGTGAAATAAATTATCTAACTTTATTTCATTTTGATACTTCTGTTGAGTTTTCTAAAGATACTACTTGCTAAATAACATTTAAAAAAAAATTCTATATTAGATGGTTTTTCTTGACATTTTATAGTATTATTGAAATGGTTTTAATACTTTCCGTTGAGGCTAGTAAGACCCACTGAGGGTATAGTAGGTCAACATTAAAAACCTATAATATATCGGCATTTCATTAAATAAAATAGTATACTTACATGTATAAATGAATTATCTTACATAGTAATCAAAAAAAATTGCAAAATAATGCACATTGTGTTTTAGAAAACAAAAAGTATTTATGTGGGCTTTAATACCCTCCCGTACTTGATACGTAAACCAAGTAAAATTTAATACAACGCATAAAGTTTATATATCATTATTTTATTTTGTGCAGTATTATTTACAAAACATTTAACTTCAAGAAAAGTTTATTCAAGATTAAAGATATTTTTACTTTATATATAAATTTATCAGAGAAAGTAAAATAAAATGACTTTGGAAACAGCAATATTAAAAATTCCACATTTGTTTTAATTAAAAAGTAATTAGTCCTTTGGGATTTAACAAAGATTTCGTGAAAGAAAGAAAAGTGAAATGTTGTCAAATGAAGCTGGTGTTTGAATTAAAAAGAACAACAAACTCTGCTGTACAAAATTTAAAACAATTATAGATTAACGTATTTTTTACTAAATAGTATCATACACAAAGATAACAAAAATAAATAAAAGCGGATGAGATAGGAGAAAGTAAAAATAAATGGACCACTAAACAGGGTATTTTTAACTTATATTTTACGGGACAAAAAGCAATTTTTAGACTTCTTTCTTAGTCGGGTAGTTTCGTAGGAAGTTTAGGAAGTTTTGTGGAACTTAGATAGATTTGTGGAAATCTTCAATTTCAATATAACTACGTGAAAATATATCTTTTTTTAACAACTCGTTATCGGATCTAGAATTTTTAAAAATTATTTGAACAGCACTTTGTCGTATTGAATATAGCGTTTTTCAACCTTGACAATGTATGTAAAGTCCTAGAGGGTAATAAACCCCGGGGATAACATGTACCATAGGAATAAATAAAATAAAAATAATAAGTTCGAATCTCTATTTCTGCTTTAAAACATTAGAGTTAGGTGACTTGATCAGGATCAGCATTAAAAAGTCCAAATTCGTTATAACTTGGACGTTAATGAAAGATATTTTGGACGACCTCTCATTTCTGAGTTCTCATCTTATTTTAAAGGCATGTAACTTTCTGCATATTTTAAATGTTTGATAACATACTTTCTTAAACCGCATGTATTTTAATTAAATAGTATTTAAATAATATTACCAAACAAGTAAAATAAGTGCATGTTGTTAAATAAAAAAATGCTAGACTTTGAAACGCAGCAAGTTGATAGCGTCTAATATAATGATAGAGTCTAATGAAGTCGAATAATAAGGTCCATATCCTCACATCAGCGCTGTTCTAGAAAATATTAGAAACATTTAAATTTAGTATAACTATAATATGTTATGGGCACCTGGCCTATATACTATAAATTAATGTAGTTAATTGGACTATATATACTGTATTGTTTTATCGGCCACTATAATTATATTAAGTACCAATATTATCTAGAAGAGTTTTAATTCCAGCTTTTTCAACTTTGGTCAAGATAATGGCACTCTCTATAGCAAAATGAACAGAAAGCCAGCTGCAAGATGTTTTTAAACTAGTACGGTATTGGATGTTCTAAGACGTCCAACGGACTTCTTACATAGTAGTCAAAAAAAATTGTAAAATAATTCACATTGTGTTTTAGAAGACAAAAAGGTTTTAGGTGGGCCTTAATATCCTCCCGTACCTGATACGTAAACTACATAAAATTTAAAACAACGCATAAAGTTTATACGTTATTTTAATTGTACATTATTATTTGTACATCCCAGCTAACATTGACATACGGGTATTGTACGGGGCCCATACGGGTTGTCAACTGGGTCCTGTATGGGAAGACCAACGGTATCCTGCCGGATCTTGGCCGCGGTTTCCATATGGGGCCTATTGGGTATGCCCGCCGGGTATCCCGTATGGGTCCCAGTCAAATTCCGTACTTTAAAACCGTAAGGGGCCCATTTGGGTTTGCAACTGGGACCCATGTGGAAAACCCATCGGGAACCCGCTGGATCTTGGCCGCGGTATGGCGTATGGGTCCTCTGGGGCCCATACGGCATACCCGAATGGGCCCCAAAGGACCCATACGCGGATCTTGGCCGCGTATGGGTCCTCTGAGGCCCATACGGGTATGCCCGCCGGGTATTTCGTAAGGGTCCTACGAGGTTTACCCATTGGGAATCTTGCAAAACTACGTAAAAATTTTTAAAATTTAAAGAAAAAGCAAATTTACATATAACTTGATTGGTTCATTTCAAAAAAATACTTAAAACTACTGTCGAAATTAAGCTTTTAAACGATTCTTTAATCGTGTATCGAATCCTTTCACGGTTATGTCGCAAATTGAAAGCTTTTCAGTTGTTGTTTAGACGACTTCATTGAAAACCTCTTTACACAATATCTCGTTACAATACGACCTGTAAAAAAATTAAAGTTAACTGTTAGTCTCAAATTTTATAGGTAACATAAAATATTTTTAACATGTTATAAAACTCTTACGATTTCTTCTAAAACTATTTTCTTCTGAAATAAAAAAAGGTTATTTTCACGATCGAAGGTAGAAAAATATAACCTTTAACTTTACCATCGACATTTATTTGACCGTTTTAAAATGCACTTGTAATAAATAAGCACATGCTGGTGATTCATATAATAAATTGATAATATTCCTTTAGTTACTGATAAATAAATTATATAAAACTATTATATAAATATAAATTTATATTTGTATTGAATATAATTTGATATATACTGTTTATAATTTTATATATATACATATTGTATATAACTTTATACATCTATCTATCTATATAATATATATATATATATATATATATATATATATATATATATATATATATATATATATATATATATATATATATATATATATATATATATACGTAAATATATATATATATATATATACGTAAATATATATATATATACGTAAATATATATATATATATATATATATATATATATATATATATATATATATATATATATATATATATATATATATATATATATGTATACATATACATATGCAGCGTGGAAAATAACGGGCGGTCAACGGTCACTGACCGCCCGAAATGACTGAAATTGCTATTTTGACCTCTCAAAATAAAATCTTCCCGGTCAAGTTTGACCGGTTGAAAAAAAAAGAGTTATATAACGTGTGACAAGTTATCAGGATGTCTTTGAAAATGCATATACCAAAATTTCATAAAATGTAAATCTTTGAAAAAAGCTTTTAAAATAATTTTATCGTTTGTACGCTAATTTAAATCGCTTTGTTAGTGAGTATTATTAATGACGTAAGCTATTAATTTTTTTTCCTTTCCTTATAAGACTAATTTCATTTTACTGGTGGTGAAATCCTTAACTGCTTTTTTCATAAATGATTGAAGTTCTTATTTTATTATTGTTCTAATAATAATATAATATTAACTAAAAACATTTTTTTATTCCTACATCTTATTTATATTTTCTTTATATCATTTTATTTAATTTTCTAATAACCTTTTGCTGCCAATTGCAATGAAAAAATGCCTTTATTTTTTATTTTTAGTTAATTTATCCGTAGTCAACAAAACTTACAAATTAGCGAATAAGAGCCGCACACCAAGTCACAAAATAACACCAATAATTCATTTGCTGATGATAACATTGAAAAATTGTATTACTTTAATAATATGCCGTTACGTTATGCTGGCTTCACTGGGAGTGTTAATAATATGTTTGATGCTGGACATAACTTAGTTGATTACACTGTCAAATATTTAGCACCAGATAAAACTGAGTACCGTATGGTTTCAAATTTTTTCGAGTTCTATGAAAAAAGATTGGAGTCCAGTTCTACTTCTTGTTGAATTGTTGGTCGCATTGCCTGTTTCGAATAGTAAGGTTGAGCGTCTTTTTTCTTTTATGAATAGAATTAAAATTGACACAAGAAATCGCTTAACTGAAAAACGGTTAAATAATTTAATTTGGGTAATCAAATTCTTCACTATTTTGGAAACAAATAGTAAAGAATTTGATGTGAATCCTGCCATTGAATTATGAACCGAAGATACGTAACGAATGTCTACACAAGGAAGTCGAAAAATTTATTCAAAAAAAGCAACAAAAAAAACTATAAAGACATTAATTGATTTAGAATCGTCATCAGACAAGTCTTTAGATTTAAAATCGTCTTTCGATGAAACTTTGTATCAGATAAAACTTTGTATCAGATAAAACTTTGAATCAGATAAAACGTATCCTTAATAAAACATTTTTAGTTTCATAAAACTTTGTTTTTTGTATCTTTGACAATTATTATATTAGTATTATATAAAACGATACTTGATTAAATGTTCAGTACAAATTATTTTGATATATATAAAAATGTTTATTTTTTATTATTTTAATAAATAAAATACAAATAAAAAAGGAATACAAGTTCGTTCATTTTAAAGTATGAAGTTATTTTTTTTATTTAAAAAGTTTTGTCATGCAGAATAGTAACTACAATGAAAATGTAAACAAAAAAAAAATTCAAACTTTGACCGCCCAAAAAAAACTATTGACCGTCAATTTTATAAATTAACCGGTCAGTTTGACCGCTTGCCTTTGATTTCTTATTTTTCACGCTGTATATATATATTAGGGTGTGTCATTTAAAAAAGTTATATTGAAAAAATATTAGGATTTTATATATAATTAAGAAATGTAACCTTCCGTTTTGTTGAATTTTAGCGCTAGCTACATTTTTTTTAATTTTTAGTTTTACTGTTGATTGCTATTCTGTATACTACTCAGTGAGCACACACCAAAAAATGGTTGGCTGTTTTGAATTATTTTTTTCTGCCTTGAGTCGAACAGTTTTCTTTTTAATATTTCTAAGTATTCCATTTATTGTGGTTAAACAAAATAAATTACAAAATTCTGCTTAAAATAGTGTAAAATATGTAACAATATCCTTATAAAAATCAAAATATTGTGTTACAAAATACATTTTAGGGCTTCTTACACTTAGGGTGGTTTTGTGCTCTATTGTTAAATATCCTTATAATTTGTGTTATCCTTATAATATGTGCTTTCTCATAAAATAAAATAATTTTAGAAAAAGGCTATATATTATTGTCTCTAAAAATATAATTTGTTATGTTATGACAACTAATAATATTAAAAAACACTACTATATTATAAAAATAATAAGCAATCTATTTAATATTAAATTTTCATTAAATATAAACATGTTAAATATTAAAACATGTTAAATATTAAAACAACAACATATTGTTATATATTTTTTGAGCTCAACAAAAAATAAAAAAATAAAAATCACTTTAACTATAGTTTAGAAGTTCCATCATGTCTTTCTTGCTCCTATTAGCAGACATCAACTCTCTGCTAATGAATTGGGCTCTTATGTAAGCTTCTCTTCTTTCTGATGTGTGGACATGTCCTGCAGCTTCTGTGACCATCTTTACACACCTCTCAACTGATTGTGTATGTGAATTCGATTGGGGAACAACCATGGGGTTATCAATTAAGTCTTTAATATCCGAAGATGTAAAACTGCATGTCAAAGGTGGTTCTGTTATATTATTGCTTCAGTCTATCAGACTAAAAAGATTTTTAGCATCAATGTTAATATCAGGTGGTCTTCGATGTCTATGGCTATAACCACCAATATTAGACTGCTCATGATATTTTTCACGGAGTTTAAGAATAACTTCCACAGCTTGACCTCTTTCTACTTTACTGTCACTGCATATCATAGCTTGTAAAATAGCTTCTGAATGTGCATACCAAGCTGATCTTTTAATTGTGGGCATTACAATATCAAGAACCGGTTCCCTTTGGCTTCTGAGGAGTTCTAATTTGTATAAAATATGTCTTGGTCCCTCAACCCAACATGATTTAACTTTTATGTTAAACCAGTTTGGAATATAAACACCTACAATATATTCAACAATCCATGTAAGATTTTGAAGGTTGATGCCATATAGGCCATGCTGAGAAACCCATATCCTGCAAAATCTTGATGCCGTAGTGAGCCATCTGCTATGGCAAACAGGTCCTATTTCTAGCATTGCTAACTGCTGAGGTAAATCACCAGACTTTATTGCTTTTGTTATTCGGTAAGCATAGCTTTGATCAGTACTTAAACCATTTATAACTTCAAGGCTAAGAACTATTAATGCAGGCCCAATAACAATTTTTGTAAATCTGGGATTAATTTCAAGACTTGTGCTGAATTTAACATCTTTCCCAGTATTCCTGACCACTTATTTCCACATTTTGTTGGGCCGTCTAAGCATATAGTTAAATGTCTTAAACCTAACTCATTTGTGTGAAGATCACAGACAATCCATACTAATCTCTTTCTCAATTTTCTTTCCACCCATTGCATCACACCACCTTCCCAACCAGTTTTTACATTAGTGCTGTCTCCTCCTATTGCTTTTAGTTGTGTTCCTAAATTTCTTTCCATCAACCAGTTAACCAAGTGGTCTGCAATTACCTCAGCATGTTTTCTGTGATCAGTCTCTTATCAGGAACAAAATGAAATAGATATTTTCCACCTGGTTCAGTAACAACAGAATAATGCTCTTCCTTGAGAAGACCAGGGAAATGCGTACCATCAAATTCTGTTAATACTTTTGTATTATCTTTCCTGCCATCAAAAAAAAGAAAAGGAAACCACATTATTTTCAAGGTCTTTATTAAATTTATTAGCTAATTCAATAGCTAACTTCTCTTGGGCCCTTTTAACCTTGCTGTGATCAATTATCATCAATGTATTATTCTTTGTTATAATTTTTGCATCTATAAGTGCTGCTGTCGCTATTTCTGCAGTTTCTCGTAAGCTAGTGTGATGCCTCATACTAGCCATTGCAATGTTTGTTATGTCCATTCTGTTATAAACTTTTACAATACTATTGGAAGGTTCTGGTTCTCTAGAAAAATCCGGTTCTGATTCAACTTGTATTTGTTTTTTCAATCTGAAAAAAATAAATACAAGACTTAAACTTTTTGTTATTAACATTAAGTTACTGGTTTATAAAAAATCTAAAAAAAAAAGATATTGAGATATTTTTATAAACAATCACTATATCAACATTTCATTTCTCCAAAAAAAGTTATATTAATTACTAAAAAACATATTTTATTATTACCTGAATAATCTGTGCCAAGCAATTATAATCTTCGGGAATCATTTGGTTGACTTTTTCTTCTTTTTTTAATTTTTTAATCTCTCTTTTCTAATTGCAGCTGATACTCTACTTTTCTCTTTATAACTTGTTTTATTTTTGTTGATTCTAGAGTGTCAACTCCACCAAAAAAAAAAGATATTGAGATATTTTTATAAACAATCACTATATCAACATTTCATTTCTCCAAAAAAAGTTATATTAATTACTAAAAAACATATTTTATTATTACCTGAATAATCTGTGCCAAGCAAAGTAGTAAAGTGCAAAACTTCCAACTTTGTCTCTCTGTGACTTGATATAGCTGAGTTCTATAACAGGAATTTTACTTTCACGCACACATGTACATTTAATATGTGCCTGCTTTTTACAGTCTTGGTCACAACCATACTCTGAACAAAACATTATTAAACATTTACAGGACAAAATATCGAAGAGTTTGTCCATTTTTGGAATAAGGGTATCCTTTGTTTTCCACAGATACTTTAGTTTAGCTTTAATACTACATTCTTTAATAATTACTGGATGTAAAAACTTGCAATTAGCTTTTTTCCATTGAGCAGATAAAGCTAGAGTCATCATTAACTAGTTTATCAACAGTATAGTTTCTTTTGTTAAGGTCACTGGTCTCTCTCAAAAATATTCCATAGCGTAAAATATCCCTTGCAGTAGGGAGCTCAGATGGTAAAAGAAGTTTTCCTTTTCCAACATATCTATTTAAGTGAGTAGCTGATAAATTTCTTGTGATTTTTAATGCCATTTGTTTTATTAAAACTTAATTTTTCAATAATCAAAGTAATTTTATTTTAAATTTATTTTTATCAGGCAAAGCGTAAAGTTTTGAAAAATATCTCCTAATAGGTCAGAAATAAATTTCTTGCACTTAAAGTATAATTTTTAAACAGAAAAACGAAATACGTCATTGTTTTAATGATTTTCAAAATATTCGCTAACAGAATACATAAAAAACCAAAAAAATGTAGCTACTACTTAATTTAATTTATTTTTAAAAGTATTACTCCATTTCATTTATGAAATCCTATTATTTTTTTCATATAACTTTTTTGTTGTTGAAAATATAGGGTTTTAGTTGTCTAATTGACACACCCTAATATATATATATATATATATATATATATATATATATATATATATATATATATATATATATATATATATATATATATATATATATATATATATATATATATATATATATATAAATATATATATATATTTTATATATATATATATATATATATATATATATATATATATTTATATATATATATATATATGCAAATATATATATACATATATATATATATACATACATATATATATATATATATATGTATATATACATATATATATATATATATATATATATATATATATATATGTATATATATATATATATATATATATATATATATATATATATATATATATATATATATATAAATATATATATATATATATATATATATATATATATATATATATATGTATAGGCATAGATTCAACTAGTCGGATGCATAATTCTCTTGGAAATTCTTTCCAAACCTTTTCTGATGCCTGCTGTAATTGCGCAACACTGGCTATGCTCTCTTTGACAAATCTCTTGTCTATCCAAGCCCAAATGTTTTCGATGGGATTGAGATCTGGAGAATGAGCTGGCCAAGGCATGACCGTAATGTTTTTCCGAGCAAGCCACTCTTTAACCAAGATTGCAATGTGGCCATAGCGCCATTGTGCTAAAAAATCTAAAATTGGATTCGTCGCTGAAAATAACTTTGACCCAGTTTTCTACAGACCAGTGAAGTCTTTCTCTACACCACTTTAGTCTTTTTAGACGATCTGAGACACGCAAAAGTGGTTTTCAAACAGCGACATAGCAACTAAGCCTTACTTATTAAGGCATCTTCGTACAGTCCATTTACTAACACTGACCTTACCAGGCATATTTGTGAATCCTTCAGCAAGATCAGGTAAGAAATTTTAAATGTCTTGTCTAACCTTTCAATAGGGATAACTTTGGTCTCTTGAAGTTAGCTTTAAAGGCCTACCAAGCCTTGGTAAATCTTTGACATTGTTATGTAGCTCGTGATTTTTTAATGTTGTTTGTACACATTTAAGCAAAACATTGCACATTTGAGCTATTTCTCATTGGCTTTTTGTTTTATCTTTTAGCAGACCTACAACTTACCATCATATATTGTCTGAAGCAGCTTTTCTGCCAATTTTTGTCTTTTTACTTTACCAAATAATTACCAATGCGAATAACTTAAGATATAAAAATGATAATTTTATTTTATTTTTGCAAAAATATTCATATAGTTCGAAAGAAATCAACTACCAAATTTTAGATCGCTCAGATAACGTTTCATTGAGATATTTCAACTTAAGTCATTAAATTTTGGTTGACTCTATTTTTACTACATTAGAAATACATGTATGCTCTAATTAAATTAATAATTATTCAAGACTGGTTAACCTAACGAGTTTCAATTTTATACCATTTGATAGAAAATCAATTAAGGCATTTAATATGCTTTTAATCATATTAGTTAGTTGGTTTTAGAGATAATTGTAAAAAAAAAAAAATTTTATACAAACATAGTGGTAAATCTATATTTATGCAACCCACTGTGTGTATATATACATACATACATATATGTATATATATATATATATATATATATATATATATATATATATATATATATATATATATATATATATATATGGGTTTTTATTTACATTAAATACTTGGGCAGTTACATTATCATGAGATTTCGGTGATGGGCTTCTATTTACATTAAATACTTCCGCAGCTACATTATCATTAGATTCAATATTTCTATTCTCGTTGATATTATAAAACTTTTCTTGTAGGGCAGAATATGGTGCAAGATCTTGGAGTGAAGGAGTTGATTCTTTTCCATCCGGGTAACGAATATTAGCATATGTTGGGTTTACATCCACTAATTCGACTTTATCAACAAGATTATCGTTTTTGTTTGTTCGCATGAAACGTCTAAGAAAAATGGGACCAGGAGTTAACCATGAGGGTAACGAAGTTCCACATGATGAACGTCGAAGGAAACTGAATAATTTATTATGGGGTGTACAATTAGTTGCAGTTGATAATAGCGAACGGAGTGTGCGAAGGGCATCGGATAGAACAACTTCCCAATTTCTAACATCTAGGTTGTGGGTTTTTAGTGCCAAACAAATATTTCTCCATACCAAACCATTAAATCTCTCAACTTGTACATTACTGATAGGATGATATGGAGTAGAATTACTTTTTGCAATTCCTTTCTGAGTCAGGTAAGATTTTAGTTCATTAGATATGAATGATGAGCCTCTGTCAGAATGAATGTAAGTTGGAAAACCACAAAAAGAGAATATTTTGTCTAAACATTTCACAATGGTTGTTGAACTGATATCTGGACACGGGATTGCAAATGGATACCAAGAATATTTATCAATAACTGTAAATAAATACTTATTTCTAGAATTAAATGGCAATGGTCCTTTAAAACCTATACTTAGACGATCCATTGGACGTATAGATTTGATTAAATCACTGACATTCGCAGATCGATAAAACTTTGGTTTTAATTCTGAACAAATATCGCAGTTAGAACAAACTTTCTTGACCTCTTCCGTGGAAAAAGGTAAATTCTTAGATTTAACAAAGTGAAGCATACGAGTGACTCCTGGATGACATAAACAGTTATGTATATCGCTTAGGTTTGAGGTTGAATTGTGGCACAAAAGGCACGCGTTAGTGCATCAGGGACTACATTATCACTTCCAGGAAAATACGATATAGTATAGCTAAACTCTGCTAACTCCATCATCCAGCACTGAATCTTACTATTTTTTATCTTTGTTTTCTTTTGGTTATCAAACATAAAGGCTACAGAACGCTGATCAGTGATTAACTGGAATTGATTTCGTAACAATAAATGTTGCTATTTTCGAACAGCTTCAATAATAGCTACTGCTTCTTTTTCTACTGCTGGATAATTAATTTCTTTTTGTTTAATGTCCGATATATGAAAGCAACTGGATGACCATTTTGATTCAAGGTAGCTGATACAGCTACATCGGATGCATCACATTTAACAACAAAAGGTAAGCTCTCATCAATAGAACTCAAAGTGGCAGAGTGAAGTATTTTTTAAGTTTTCCTTTTAAGTAATTGAAATGCTTCAAATGCTTCACTATCGATTGGGAAAGATTTAACATTAATTAAAGGGCAAACTTTATTAGTAAAAGAAGGGATCCATTTTGAGTAATAAGAAAACATACCCAAAGTTCGACGAAGTGATAAAACATCAGAAGGAGGAGGTAATAAATCTAAAGGACGTAATCGTTCAGTATCTGGTTTTATATTGTTATAATTAATGCCATAACCAAGAATATTTATCGAAGGAACTGAAATGACAAATTTTGATTTATTTAATGTTAAGCCCCAATGTTGTGAGGCGCTCTGAAACTCTAGACAATTTTCATCATGATGTACCTGATCATAGCCACCAATGGTTATATTGTCAAGGTATGGAAAAGTGTAATGTAATTTTTCTTCTTCAACAAATTTGTCCATAGATCTTTGGAACATAGACACACCATTAGTAACTCCAAATGGAATCCTGAATAATTGGAACAATTTTCCATTTGCCTCAAATGCTGTATACTTTTTATCTGAATTTTTTATAGGAATTTGATTGTAAGCACTTTTTAAGTCGAAGGTAGAGAATACCTTGTATTTTGCAAGTTCATTTATCATGTCATCTATTCTAGGAAGAAGATATGCATCTAATTCAGTGTAAAGGTTAACTGTTTAAGAGTAATCAATGAAGAGTCTTTTTTTGTTTGATTTAGTAAGATCCTTTACAACCTCTACTTGGGCTCTCCATGGTGAGAAACATGGCTCAATTATACCATCTGATAATAGCTGTGATATTTCATTTTCAATAAAATTTTGGTCATCTTTATTAAATCTTTTTGAATTAGTAGCTATTGGCTGCGTTTTATCTGAAATACTTGTAAACAGGGAAGGTATTTTTATTTTAGCCTTTTGCAGTGCACATAGGTTATTTTTCCTTGTGACTATTGAGTCTTCTTTTTCTCCACCATGGGAAAATAAGATTTTTGTGTTGCTTTTGGAAGTCATAGCCAAGTATGATATCGTTACAAAGGTTTTCCAAGATACCAAATTGAACATTATTATACAGTAAACCATTTAGTTCGAGGTTAACTGAACAACAACCCACTAATCCAGACTCCGTTTTTGTGAGGGCCATAGAAATTTTTCTTTTACTGGGTAACGTTTCTATTTTCAAAGTATCAATAATTTTTTTGCTTATAAAATTATCTGAAATACAAGAATCAATTAGTGCTGTTAATGATTCACCATTAATTTTGACAACAACAGATGTATGAAAAAGGCTCTCAGGACATCCACTCAAAACAGTACACAAACTTGATTTATGCACTGCAGCTGTAACACTGTGGGTCTTTTTGATTGTCCACCCAAGACAAACTTTGGAAAAATGTCCTTTTTTTCCACATTTAAAACATGTAACATTTTGAGCCAGACAATTTTTCCGAGCAGAGGTTTGATTAAGTTGGTTGTGAGGTTGATTACCACAATAAATACAATTTGTTTGTGGATGAACAGGCATTGCATTGAGTGCTGCTGAAGATTCTTCTGGTAACTTTATAATAGCACCAATATTTGGACTGGTTGATAATGAGAGGGGTTTCTGTATATATGACTCAGAGTTCCTCTGAGCAATGTCAAGAGAGCGAGCTTGGTTAAATGCTGATTGTAAATTCAATGTTGAATTTTCAAGAAGGCGTTGGCGAATGTAATTTGAAGTTATTTCAGAAATAAAAAGATCTCTTATTTGTTTCTCTCGATATAGTTCTCTCGTTACAGTTTTTGCTAAGTTTGTGTAGTTCCTGAAGAAAGTCTTCCAGAGATTCACCTGATGTTTGATGTCTTATAAGTAATTGATGCCTTGCAAAAACTTCATTAGGGGCTTTTATATATAATTTTTCCAGTGTTTTAATGATGCGCTCATAGGAATCACACTCTTCAATGTAATCATAAACATTTGATGATACAAAATTAATGATGGAGCGAAATTTATCTGGAGCATCTTCTCCAAAATCCTCTATGAAATTCTCAAATGTTTGTTTCCAATGCTTCCATTCTTTCGAAGCAGTTGGTGCATTATGGTCAAGATCAAGCCTCGTTGGTTTTAAGATCTTTGACATTTTATATATATATATATATATATATATATATATATATATATATATATATATATATATATATATATGTATATATATATATATGTATATATATATATATATATATATATATATATATATATATGTATATATATATATATATTATTTAGGTTGAATAAATTGTGATGAACCCAATAAAAACATAAACCTCTTGATAAAGGCTGTATTCAACAATAATGTACTAATCTAAAGATATAAGAGTTTAAATATATACATAACACAAATAGTTCAAAAACAATAATATAAACACTAGGAATCACAACAATCATTGTATGTGTTCATTTAAGCAACCCTTTGTTCTTTGAACAAGATTTTTAAATTGATCTGAAAAAGTTTTGTATTTGAAGGAGGGACATCTATCAAGTACTTAAAATTTAACTGTATCTGTTCCTATATGTAATAAAGAATGAATACTGTAAACTAGTTGATCCTTACCATAAAGTTTACCAAATGACAGCACAAAATAACTTCGTAACTGACAAGTGAAATCAACATATTAAAACATAAAATTAGGACTGCAACTGAAAGCACTAAAAAGTTTGAACAGATTTTTGACTAAATCATCCCCTTTAAACACTTGGCCCAGTGTATATTAAAAAAAGTCTAAGTTCAGTTGCTTTCCAATTTTAATGTCTAATTTATACAATATAATTATTGTTTATGACATGATACATATAATTATATACGTTCTAGATATGTAGTTACATTCCAAGAAAATTAAAAAATTTTCTTGGAATGTAACTACATATCTAGAACAATACGCCAGATAAAGTATTGACTGTAATCTGAGATAATTTGCAACATTTGGGCTATTAACCTTAATTTGATACGTCTTCGCATACCCCTAAGCATAGATGCATAAAGTCTAAAGGAAACTTTGTCACCATGTCAAAATTTAATTCAATTTAACACACCACTAAAATGTTCAGAATGCTTTTGATAAAAAAATCTGTACCAGTGCTTAAAGTTGATGAAATACCTGGGAGTATTATCTTGCTACACCACTCTCCTTTCTGAACACAATGCTTACATCAGTTATACCATTGTGCCCCTAATACACTTAACAAATGCTCCAGCTGGTGCATCACATCTGATAACAGCAAGATTGATTTCATACTCAATATTTTAATAAATAAAACCATTTTTTGCAAGAATTTTGAACTCTACCAAAAAACTATGTAGCCAATCAAAAATGGAGTTAGGCTTTTGGGCACAACTTTTTAAACAAATTTCTAAAAATCCAATTTGGGTTGCCCAAAATTGCAAGCCAAGGCCTAAGCTCTGACAGCAACATTTATAAACAGCAAAAACTTTTTGCAAATTTTTGTTAAAAATTTTCAAATGTATGTTTAAATTTTGTACTATTTTAGATTCTCATTGAATAATTTCTACATATTTTTTAATATAAAATATTTATGGATTATTATTCCCTTTAACCATCAGCTATCAAGCTGATTGAACTGACTTGATCAGCTTCAGCTTTGATTTGAAGCTAATGAGTTTAAAGCTGAAGCTGAAATATCAGCTGCAACCCCAAACTTACAGACAACATAGTTAATGTGATGTATATACTTTATCATGATACATGTGTCTTTTTTATACTTGAATACTTTTTTTTTTATTCTATAATACATTTTTTTTTAATACGTGTTTTTTTTATAATATTTAATACTTAAGAAAATATTGACTTTAGCGGAATATTCTTTATATAAAAATGATATTTTCTTACATTACTCTAACCGCGGTAATAAACAAAGGTTATATTTACTCTAATCATTATATTTGTCCCCAAAGTTCAAGCAATTCTATCATAAATAAGTCTCTCACTAATTCTAATAAATAAAAATTATTAACATTATTATTAAAATTATATTTACAAACCTGTCATTACTAATATTTATCAAAAAGACATTCTGGTTGTTGAAGCCACTTTTACTCATATCAGTATGCAAATATTGTTAACAGTCAGAGTGCACCAAGCAGAAATATTCTTAAACATGCTGCAAGATACAAGATATACTTAAGATACATATCATATAAGACCTATGACCTGAAACTTGATACTTTTATCCCAACATTTTATAATTAAGTTATGAAAAACAAAAACAGTGTTCAACTTACTATAACTCAGTTATAATAATAATTTTATCAGTATTGGAAACATAAGTTTAGTATTATAAGTATTTGCAAGTATATGTATTGTAAGTATAAGTTATTATTAACAATAATAACTTATATATAAATTAATATATAATTATATGTATCATGTCATAAACAATAATTATATTGTATAAAATACATAAAATATAATATAATAATTATATTATTAATAATAATGTATATTTATATATAAATAACTTGCATATAAATAATATAACTTATACATAATAATATTATGAATATTATGATATTATTGTTAACATTACAAGTGTACAATTTTAAATCAAAGTAAAAAAATGTCATTATTTAAACAATGAGGTAGATGCATAACAATAAAGCCATTTTTTAAATTTATTTGTAAACATATAATATTTATATCTCACAGTGGGTAAACTTAGTCATTTTACTTGCATAAAATATATAAAAACTAATAGAAAAGAGTGGATCTGTAAAAACAATTTAAAAGCTTTAAATTCCCTAAATATAATTTATCCATCACAACATTCGCCTGTTTGTTTTTTTCTAATGTTTCTGACTAAACCAAAGTTTTGATTAAACTCAAAGCAGTTTTACCATCACTAGCAGAAACAAAACTTTATATTTTGATCATTTTAAAAAAACTAACAGTGTCTCAATGGAATAGTTACTTCATGTCTAATAGTACTGTTAAACATATATGTTAAACTTTGTAAATTTATTTTTAAAAAATATAAAAAAATTCTTTTATAATGGTAGTAAACGAAATTGTAATTCAACGTCTTTTTAATGGAGTTTCACAATGAAAAAATAAATCGAAAAAAAAAATTTCTCTTGAATTACAATAATGTACATATAATGTACATTATTGTACAAATAATATATACAAAAATGTACATATATGTATACAAATAAAAAATGTACATATAATGGGCCCTACTGCAGTTTCTCCCCCCCCCCCTACCCCTTTTTTTTTATTGCTGATTATGATAGAGAATTTTATGCTGATTAAGAATCGTATAAAAACATAGGTCTGAAAATCAACAAAAAGTGCTCTAATTCGCTGTTGAAGTTTAAAATTTACACTAAAAATCGCAGGATGAGTTTTTTTCCTGAGATTTCTCCCGAATTTCCTGAGATGACTCCCGATTTTGATTGGTTCAAAACTTATTATTTCGTTAAGTCCGAAACAAGTTCTTTTTGTTTGCCGTTTCGCGAGACAAGTATTGGCAGCGAATTTGTATTGTATATGATATATTATGGATATATTTTGAGTAATTGTAATTAATTTTTTTATCCAATCGCAATAGAAAGTTATCTCAGTAAATAGCTTCCCAACACTATATCAGCTATATCCTGAGATGACTCTCTGTTGCGATTGGATAGAAAAAAGTTTTTTTGCAGTCCTCTACTTTGGTTTATGATTATCTGTTTTTTTTATTAGTGATTAGTAAATTTAAAATAAACTTTTATTACCTTATTTATGAATGTAAAAAGTACTTTTTATATAAAAGTTTAGTTACAAAGTACTTTGCAACTACAAAGAAACTTTGTGTCACTCATAAATACCTAAATGATTCAGATGGTTTATAAAAATAGTATCACTAAACTATATACATATCACTCATCGTAAACAGAAATACTTATTTTAAAAAATTTCATATTTCAAATTTAATTTTTCTTGGTATTATAAAAAATATTATATATATACCTATTTATATTAGGTACGTGAGTAAAAAATTTTAAATTGTTTGAATACTATAATGTATATATCATTAGAAAGAGGATTATTACAGTATTTTAAAGGTGAAAAAATTATCAAAATTGAACAATTGGTTCAAGAGTTATGACGGTTTAAGTAGCGATTTTTCTATATATGGATTTGTTGAAGAAACTGTGGTCAAAATAATGTTTTTCTTCACTTAAATTGTCATAACATTGCCAATTCTTATCGAAATACAAATATCTTGGTGTCAAAAGATAGGTGTAAGAGTGGGTTACAACTTTATGTTAAACTCTAACCACCGGGTGTATCGGATGGACAGAGGGGGCACCAAACAACCACCTCGCCCGTATTAAACTGAACACTTTTTTAAGAAATTTTTTTTTTAAATACATAAGCAAGATAAATACACAAAAAAGTCTTTACTATAATGAGTAAAATTAGTACACAATATAAAATTATGTTATACAATCTTACGTATAAAATTAGTGTTTCTATTACGAAAGGGCGTATGCCCACCACCTGCCTACCCCTACCCCCCCCCCCCCCACCGACCTCTCCACCCAACCTAAAAAAAAATTATTTTTTTCAAAATTTGAACAATAAATTTAAAAAATAAATTAAAAAATTGGAAATAAATTAAAAAATAAATTCATACCAGACAACCACCAAATATGGGAGGTTAATGTAAAACTCACAGTAGATATGTTGATGATGTTTTAGTACTATAATATCAAAAAATGTTTCAATTCTTGAAATATCTGATTGAATATTTAAAGTACAACAACAAAGAAATAAAAAACATATTCAAATAGATTAAAAGATACATTAGTGGTGCATCCTTGGTCATAAGAGAGTGGAGTATAAAGGAGGGCGTATCCAAATATGTCATAAGAAAGAGGCATTCTAATGCCCCTTCCACTTCTTACCAAAAATTATTATTTAATTGGAAATATATTACAAAAAAAATTATACAACTTCTAATGTGGGACTATAAGTCAATTGGCTGTAAAAAACATGTCATCTTTCTAACCAAGTATAGCAAAAACCTATAATAAAGTCTTTCATGTGATTATTACATTAACAGAAGTAAGGACCATACAAAAATTGCAAATATTTTTTAATATAAACTCATGTGGCAAAGTTGATATATATAGCCTTACAAGTTGCAACAGATAAAGAAAAAAAAGCATAATAATAATAATAATAAATACTTAAATCAATTTTCAAAGAAAGAAAATATATGTCATTACCAACTGGAACAGATGAAATTTGCACTAAAATAAAGAAATAAGCATAATAAACTAAAATCAAATTCTTGTAATAATTTTCCAATTACAAGTTCACTTTAAACACCTTACCAATTCGTTCGGACGACGATGGCATTAAAAAATAAACATAAAATACAGCCACATCTTAAAATTATTTGGTTGTTAAAAAGTAAAAATATGTAAACCTTACCAGTATTAAAGAAGAAGATAAAACTAAAAAATAAAAATACATTACATTATCTTGCAATTATATATGTAAATTATTTGTCGATACTGGAAAATATTTCTTATTTAAGATCTATAAATTCTTATTGAAAATATATGACATTACCAACTGGAACAGATGCAAGTGGCACTAAAATAAAAAATAAAATCTTGTATTTATTTTGTAATAACAATCATGTTGAAAGGTTTAGATTATACCTTACCAACTTGTTTCGATGATGATGGCACTAAAAAATAAAAATATAAAATACTATAGCATAGACTTATATGATAAAAAAATGTTATATGAAAAACTTTATATGAAAAAAATAAATAATATAGCACAACCTTAAAATAATTTAGAAATTAAAATCATATATGAAAATAAAATATAAAAACCTTACCCATTATAACCGATGAAGTTGATACTAAAAAACAAAAAACGCAATATATAACATAACTGTATAATTATTTAATAATTGAAACCATAAAATTATTTGTATAATTGAAACCATAAAATTATTTAAACAATAATTGAAACCATAAAATTATTTGAAACCTTAAAATTATTTGTAATTAACAACATATATATACATATATACATATATATATATATATATATATATATATATATATATATATATATATATATATATATATATATATATATATATATATATATATATATAAACCTTACCAACAGTAACGGATGAAGATGATACTAAAAAATAAAAAGACAATACACAAAACAACCTTACAATTATTTTATAATTAAAACTATACTGAAAAATAATAATACGTAAAACTTGCCAACAGTAATGGACGATGATGATACTAAAAAATAAAAAAACAATACACAACATAACCTCACAATTATTTAGCAATTATAATCATATCGAAAAGTAAGAATATATAAACCTTACGAGCAGGAATAGACGACAGTGACACTAAATATGAATTAAATGGCATAATATAAACCTCCTTCAAATAATATATATATATATATATATATATATATATATATATATATATATATATATATATATATATATATATATATATATATAAATTCTCTTACCAATTATCGAAGTAAGGTTTGCTATAGATAAAGAAAATAAATTAAAATTGTTGGAATGTGAATGGAATATATTTCAACTTTAAAATGCACTTTTTTCGAGTTATAATATCTATATAATGATGTATTAACAAAGTATACACTTTAAAATATTGAAACCTACAAAACTTACATATTTGTTTGCCATATTCACCTAAATACCAATTTTAAATTAAAGCATTTACTTGAAGTTTATATTTGTAATGATGTATCAATTAGTTATATGTTGAAAAATATAGAAATCTATGACACTTACGTAACTGCTGGCCGTACTCACCTAAATACCAATTTTAAATCAAAACGTTTATTCAAAGCTAACAAGGAATACTAACACAGCATACAAATACTTTTAAATGATATAGTAACTAAAACAATTAAACTAAACTTACTGATTGTTTGTTCTAATTTGCCTACAGAAAAAAAAAGTGACCTAATAAAATGTAAGAATTAGGTATACAAATATACAACTAACAACAATCTACATAGGCATAATAAAAAACTGTATTTGAAAACTAATAGTAAATGACTAAATACTAAATTAATTCATATAATAGGGATATAACTGACTGATCCTCTGTAAAGCAAGCTCATCTAAACAAATTAAATTAACTTTATTTTTACAAAGTAATATAAAAATTTGCATAAAGTAAGTCATTTGTATATATATATATATATATATTTATATATATATATATATTTATATATATATATATATATATATATATATATATATATATATATATATATATATATATATACATATATATATATATATATATATATATATATATATATATATATATATATATATATATATATTTATATATATATATATATTTATATATATATAATAAAAATAACTACTGAGCTATTGAAAAAAGAAAGTATCTAACTGATGTTGTTGGCTGACTTATTTATTAGTTATAAATTATAATCTAAAGGCTTTCCTTGTTTAATAAAGACATCGTTCAAACTTCAAATTAGATATGATTCATAACTAATTTGATTCACATATAAATTATATTATGAATATGATACGAAATACTATGTGAAACCTTTATTTTCTTCCTCCATTTTGTTTCTAAATGAAATATAAAATTTAAGTCTTATTTTATTATTTACTAAAAATCCTTTTAATAAAACAATTTCGTTTAAATTTACATATTTTTAAATTATATTTTCACTATAAAGTATCTAGGTTTATAATATCAATTTATGAAATAAGTTAAATATTGCTAATAATATTATTAATATGAATGTTATATATAAAAAAATATATATATATACAAATAATCAATGGACCCCTCTGTCTCCCGCGCAAACAACAGGGGAAATGTAAATTAGGTAACAAAAGTGCAGCAAGAAATAGGGTAACTGCTACATAATATTTTTCAACGAAATTTGGCAGGTGCATAGATAAAAGAATAACTTAAAAATAAAAATTGAATAGATAAAATATAGACTATATCCTGGACATTAATTTCACCACAGAAGTACAACTAAAACTTTGACATCAACAAACTCGGTAATATATCAATTGAGTTTAATTAAAACCAAATTAATAATAAGCTTCAACTATTCTTCTTTCTAAAAATACTCTATGTTGATAACGAATAATAAAAAGTTATTTCAGAAAGCCTTCCTCAAGCACGCTAACTTTGAAGAGACTGCGAAAATCGTGGCACAAAATTTTAGCACAAAATTCGGTTCCGTAAAACGCAATTGTCACGTACCTATTTATATATATAATGTATATATATATACATATATATATATATATATATATATATATATATATATATATATATATATATATATATATATATATATATATATATATATATATATTTTTTTTTTTTTTTTTTTTTTTCTAAAGTTTTAAATATAATATTTATAGGTAAATAAAGGTAATATTATCAATGATCCCCATTTTTATTCCATCAGTTTTCCACCAAAAATACAAGTTTAAGATGCAAAAATCGTTTTTTAAATATACAGGGTTTGACAGATATAAACGAAGTCAAAAACAGTTAGCTAAACAAGTTAATGAAATATAGTAATTATAATTATTACATTGATTAAAAAAAAATTTTATAACATAAAATTTAAAAAAATACATATTTTTTTCATAACACATACTATATAGTTAGTTATTTGGTCTATAAAATGATTAATTAAAGTAAACAATTGACAAAATTTACGTAAAAATTATATAAAAGACAAAATAGAAGTTGTATAAAAATACATAACCTATTTTATATTGAAGCCATAATTAAGATATCTGTCACATATCCCAATTATGGCTACAACATAATACAACATAAATTATATTGTAGCAACAATTATTTATTCAGTTGTATTGTGTCATAATACAACACAGTAACTGTGTTTAATAAAATTTTATTTAATATACTAATTTAAAATTTTTGTTATATTAAAATTATTTATATAACAGTATTACATAGTACTTATAAATATTTATATACTAGTAGTATTTTACATTTTCATTTTTTAATAAATTTAAATTAAATAAACCTTTAATGTTTTTAGAAATACACCAAACAATAACTTTTTTACCTATTTATTTTTATTTTTAGCTTCAAAAAAAATATTTGAACTAAAACCTGATTTCAATGCAAAGAGAGAGTTGAAAGATGAATCAATAGATTCTGTATGCATACCAAGCTTGTTAACTCCTCCAGTTGATGACCTTCAAGATGATATTTCTCTTTTATTTTGTTAGAGATGATTGATTATTTATGCAAAAATCAAAAGAATTATTGCAACAAATCAGCCTTGAATGATCAAATATTGTTGACTTTGATAAAATTAAAACATTACATTACTTTTACAATGTTTGCTCATATATGTGACAATAGTAAGACTACAGCAATTGGCTTTTTTGGAAGTGGGTTGATGTTATGTATTTAAATCTAAATTTCCACATAAAAATGCAAGACCAAACTGATATTTATAAACAAATACCACCTGTTTTTGAGGAAAAGTTTCCCTGACTAACATGCATAGTTGATTGCTTTGAAATTTTTATTGAATATCCATGATGCTTATTAGCAAGAGCAAAATGTTACAGTCAGTACAAAAAATATTGTAATATTAAAGTCATGATATCTTGTACACCCCTTAGAGCAGTTAATTTTTTATCACAATATTGGGAAGGTAGAGTATCGGACAACCAAATTGTCAGAGACTCAAACTTTCATTTATGTTAATACCACATGCATGGAGATCAACTTTTTGCTGATCGTGGTTTTACTTAAGCTGATAATTTTGCTGCTGATTCAGGAGCTGAACTTATTGACTCTGCTTACACTAAAGGAAAAGATCAATTGTCTTCAGGTGATGTAGAGAACACAAGAAAAATTGCATCTGTTCGTATCCATAGAGAACGTGTTATAGGACTCATTAAAAATCGGTATACAATTTTAAAGGTAATTTTGCCTTTTCAAACAGTAAAAAGTATTAAAGATGAAATAATGAATGAAACGCTTTCAATTTGTGATAAATTGTGTCTGTTAGTGCTTCCTTGGTTAATTTAGATAGACAGTATTATTAGATCTTCAGAACATAGTTTTTAACTGTTATAATCTAAGTTTATTTGTTAGTTCTTTATAGTTGATACTCTCATTTGATACTCACAAAATATTTTTATAATATTTTGATATTAAAAAATATTTAATATAATTTTTAGAAGATAAGTTTTTCACAACTAGATTTTCAAAGATCAATTTTGTATTTTGTAAAAATTTTGTAAAAAAAGTAGTTTAGTGTGACAATAAAGTATGCACGTAGGTATAGGGGACGGTATAACCCAGTGTAAAAAAAGGAATGGGGAAAATGTATCAGGTACGAGACGGTATAACCTATAGGTGAGATAGGGGGACGGTATAACCTAGTGTAATGAAAAAAAGGGAAATTGTATCAGATAACTAATAAAATATGCCTTTCTCATAAAATTCATCTATAATTTCGTCATTGTATGCTGTTTAAATGTAGATATTTAGGCTCATTAAAAAGTGTAATAATAACATGAGTGTGTTACAAATTCAGGCAACGGGTGCCAAAATTTCATGACATTTTCTTGTTATAAAATATATTTTACTATTTATAACCTATGCATAATTTATTTTAAAAAGTTGTAGTTTTTTTACTAAAATTAGTAGCCCGTGTCTTTGCGTCGACGGCCAAATTACCATAGCAACAGTCGATAACAACAACTAACTTAAGTTTATATTTAGTACCTTCGTTTTCTTAAAATTTGGCTAATCACCTATTAGTTAAGTAGGCTAGCATGAAATGTCAAAAATGTAGATGGTAACAGCCCCAGTAGGGGTTCTGCCCATAAATGTAATTGAATGTCCTCTTGAAACATAGCGATTGCAAAGCAAATATAAAACATAAAAAGATGCAATCTTTTTGTGTTTTATATTGCCTACATATCAAATAATATTTCTCTTCTACCCAGACTGTCACTTGTTGTTAACTGTTTATGGCCTAATTATCAGAATTACCTTCCCAGCTAACATACATACGTTGTTAAAACATTATAACAACGTCGTTTCGTAGGCCCAACATCAGTCCATGATACAAAAACAGCAGCGTTGTTTTTATATCATGGTTACAAAAACGACGTCGCCAACAACAAAACAATGTTGCCAAAACTTTCATTTATAGTCGGCAAAGTTAATTTTCGATATTGATGCAATGTTATATTATACTTTTAAGCAACGTTGTATTTACATTGATTCAACTTTGAATTTATTTTTTTTATTTTTTTTCTAAGGTACTCTAAGAAGTCCTAACGTTCTTGTCACAGAACACCGTCACATGGAGATTAGCATTTAATAAGTTGGCTCTCCGTTTTTAACTTTACCGATAACGTTTTAAGTGCTTCGAGTGGGATCGAACTCGCAACACTTGAGTTACGAGTCCAATGCTCTAACCACTGCGCCACGGCTGCTTATATACATAAAAACAATCAACTTTTTGCGATGTTTTTACATACGTTGAAGGTGCAAGCTATTTTTAGTTCCGTCGGCGGCACCAAGGCGGTGTGAAGGCTATCAGCGTCCTATTTTTAGGGACGCTGATAGCTTTCACACCGCCTTGGCGTGAAGGCTATCACAAAAACCCTGATGGCACCCTTATTATATTAGTTTTTCATATATTATCAGTCGAATTTTTTTTTTTTTTTCCTTTTTTATTTGGCGTCGCTTAGATACTTCCTGGTCAAACTGTCACTTAACTGTCATATAGACAGCTAAAACTAATAAAAACTTATCTATGCAGTTCCATATTAGTCAAGAAAACTTGTATGATTAGCCGCAATATCTATAGAAAAAGACATGGCTTACTAGCTTAAAATAAAGATTTTGTAAAAGAGTTTTGAAGATATAAGATTATAGATATAGATTTAAGAAACATGAATGGAGTGATACTAGATTGTGGTCTACTATAATAAGTTATTCTATTTTAAACTGTTCGGTTGCACCCTGTAAGCTTTAAAAATGAGAGTCCGTTAAATTCACAGCAATAGTTGAAAAGGCTTCTTAAAATAAAATGAAACTTAAAATGTTTTTACTTAAATAGAGGACGATCAAATATAGCATTGTTTTAATCTTACTAATATTGCAATTTTTCACGGCACGAAAAAAATATTGCAACTAGATTCTAGTGATGTGAAAAATTGTTACACAAAGCGTAAAAAAGTGTAAAATTTCAGAAAGGTCGGCATTTTTAATTTTTACCTATAGTGTCAAAAAACACAGCAAGCGATCCGTGCCACTGTGTATGATAATGTAAAACGCATTATATTTTAGGAGACTTGATTCATTTTTTTTTTCTTGAAATAGCGTTCTTATCAAACTTTTTGGCATCACATTTACTACAAATCCAGCATTTATCTGTAATTATTTTGTCTGGAGAAATACACTTCCTAAAAAGAAAAAAAAATTCTTAAATTTTTTCCATCAAACTAGTTTTCTCTCACTTTCTCTCATATATATATATATATATATATATATATATACATATATATATATATATATATATATATATATATATACATATATATATATATATATATATATATATATATATATATATATATATATATATATATATATATATATATATATATATATATATATATATATATATATATATATATATATATATATATATATATATAATATATATATATATATATATATACAGTATGCAAAAAAAATAGTCGTACACTTGGAAAAAAATTATAATTTTAAAGATTGCATCAAAAAATGAGTTATCCGTTAAAATATTTAAAAGTTTTTTTTTGATATCTTATCAAGTTTTGTTTTAAGAATTTATTCGTGTATTGGTGAATTAACTGCTTTTCAATCCTTTTGAATTTTACACAATTGGTCTAATGATGCATAAAATTAATTGCAAAAAAAATTATCGACAGTTTAAAAATAATGTCAAATTGATCAAGTTCCATGGAAATTAGTATCAAGTGGGGCCTCCTTTAGCCTTGCTGGCCTCATCTAGATGATTTGGCATTGAGTTGATCAATAGCAGAAGAGACCCAAAACTTGATGATGAGGCCAGCAAGGCTAAAGGAGGCCCCACTTGATACTAATTTCCAAGGAACTTGATCAATTTGACATTATTTTTAAACTGTCGATAATTTTTTTTGCAAACAATTTTATGCATCATTAGACCAATTGTGTAAAATTCAAAAGGATTGAAAAGCAGTTAATTCACCAATACACGAATAAATTCTTAAAACAAAACTTGATAAGATATCTAAAAAAAACTTTTAAATATTTTAACGGACAACTCAATTTTTCTATCCAAAATTCATCACTAATTTTCTATTGGATTCATGTTTAGACTTTGAGATGGCCATTCCAAAACACTGATGTTATTTTTATCAAAGCATAACTTCATTTTCTCAATTGTTAAGAAGCATAATCTGATTGTAACTGTTACTAGTGTGACTTGTAGAGGACGAAAACGCAAGACTACAAGTGCAGTTGATCGAAATATCATTAATGTCATCATTAATGTGAAGAAAAATAGATTTATTTAGGCAGCTAAATTAGTTTTAAATATTCAAGATCATAACATCACAGTGACTCCTCAAACAATCAGAAATTGTATAAGAGAACAGGGATATAGAGGTAGAGTGGTTCGAAATAAACCTTTTTTAACTTCTAAACGAATGAAACGTCGATTGGAATTTGCATCGTAGTACTTAAAAATGGTGATATCATATCGGAAAAAAGTATTGTGGTCAGATGAGTCAAAATGCAATCTTGTCTCACATAGATGCTTCCATGTATTGTGAAATTCTCAAAGCTAACTTGCAACCATATACTCAAAAATTGAGAATGTGAAGCGATTTCATACTCCAGCAGGATAACAATCCAAAACATACCGCTATGAAAACGAAAGTATACATTGAAATAAATAACATCAATGTTTTGGAATGGCCATCTCAAAGTCTGGACTTGAATCCAATAGAAAATTGGTGGTATATTTTGGATAGAAAAACTGGCGACCGAGCATTTAAATGCAAAGACAACTTGAAAGAAGCTATAATGAGGGCATGGGATAATATAATAGCAGAAGAGACCCAAAATTTGATCAACTCAATGCCAAATCATCTAGATGAGGCCAGCAAGGCTAAAGGAGGCCCCACTCGATACTAATTTCCATGGAATTTGAACAATTTGACATTATTTTTAAACTGTACGATTATTTTTTTTGCAAACAATTTTATGCATCATTAGATAAATTGTGTAAAATTCAAAAGGATTGAAAAGCAATTGATTCACCAATACACGAATAAATTCTTAAAACAATTTTTGATACGATTAGGGTTTTTCGGTTCCGGGTACCCGGACTCGGACTCGGCGAGTCTCTGGGTAAATACCCGGATCCGATACCCGGTTTAAGGCTTGGCGAGTCTCATGGTTTGAATGTTTTGCCTTGTTTTGTAAGCAGCGGTGCGTCGTCGAACTGGATCCTTACCTTTTCTAGAAAAATATAGTAGTAGGGTTTGTGAATCTAACTTAATGTTGAACTTGGCCACGGCATTTTAGAGGTTGTGAGAACATTCAAGCTTATGTATGTTTCCATTTTTGTCCGAATACACACCGAAAGAATTAACTTCATATCTTAAATTTTTTCTAATCGAATGTTTTTATATATAAACAAATGGTTAAAAGGGTTTGCTAATATAATATGTTTCTATAATAGCAAATGTTTTAAAAGCATTCGCTAATATAAAAACTTTTGATTAAAAAGATTGAAGTGCATAACTGAACATTTTTAGCGCGTATTTAAAAAACTTGAAAAAAAAACGACACTTTTCATTTATTAATTATATCTCTATTTTAGGAAAAAAGTGAAATATCATAATTTTACTAGAACGTTTTTTACAGCCCCATTATGTCAAAGCACTCCAAAGTGTGGCAGTATTTCACTCAATGTGCTAATTTGAAAAGTGGAAAATGCAATAAGTGTTCAACGATATTTTCAAGCAAAGATGGAAATACTTCATCAATGATTAAACATTTAAAAATTAAACATGGAATTTTTTTACAAACTCGGGAAAAAATAGGAGAAAATTCTGGCACCAAACGATTTAAAATTATCGTCACTTTCATTTCCGTCGCAAGAAAGCCTTTAGAAGAAATTGTCTCTATCATGGCCGCTCTTGATGGTATATCAGTTAAGGCAATTACAAAGTCTAGTTTTATTGTGAAAGTTTAGTAAAATCAAGTTGTAATCTTCCTAAAGTCGAAAAAGATGTTATGAATTTAATTCATAAGTTTTATGAAAAAAAGAAGTTGGAAATATTAGAATTGTTACAAAAAAAAATTAAAGAAGGCCGACGATTTAGCATTACACTTCACGAATGGACGAATATGAAAATTCGGAAATATCTCAATATCAATTTGCATGGAATTGATTCTAAAGTTTATAATCTGGGATTAGTGAGAATTACAGTTAGTTGAAAAAGTAGAACAATATTTAAAACATATAATATTAATTTTAAAAAACATATAGCTGGTTCAACCAGCGACGGTGCAAGTGTAATGATAATATTTGGCAAGAATCTCCTAGTCTCTATAATTTGTGTTTTAATCACATTATACACTTAGCTGTTTGTGATGTACTTTATAAAAAAGAAAAGTATTACCGTCTTGCAAGATGAAGAAGGCGTTGATGGAGATAGAAATGACAATGGTCAAGATGATATTAATGATGATCAAGATGAAAATTATTATTCTGACGAGAGCGACGGTGACGTCGAAAAGTACGGACAAGTTGAATTAACAAATTTAGGCAATGTAAAAGAAAATATAAAAAAGTGTTCGTATAATTGTCAAATTTTTTAAAAGTTCTTCTGTGAGAAATAAATATTTTACAAGAAAAGATCAAAACAGTTTTAGGAAACGAACTTCAGCTAGTGTTAGACGTAAGAACTCGTTGGAACTCAATGATCGAAAAGATATCTAGATTTTTAAAATTATTTTATATCTTTAAAGAAGCTCTGCAATATATTGGAAGTGTACATTTAATAAAAGATATTAATATTGAATTATTAAATGAATTGGAATATAGTCTAAAGCCTATTAAATTAACTGTTGAAGCTCATAGCAGAGACGATGCCAATCTTGCAACAGCCCGATTAGCAATTGATTTTATGTTAAGAAAATTAAAAGAATCCAATAGTAGTTTAAATAGAAAGCTATTAACGACGATGAAAACTAGAATAAATAGCCGTATAGAAGAGCTATTAGATTCTCTTGTAAATGGTACTATGCCTTTAAAGAAAATACAATTATTTACAACAGATTTACTGAAGAGATTATTTGGTGTGGATGAAGAACAGCAAAACAAACATGAACAGAAGCATTCAGCTGAAAATAAAGAAAATACTACAGGAAACACAGTACCATTAACACTGGTGGAAGAACGACATAAAGTATTAGAAAATGCGAAATGTCCAATTATGCCAAGTTGCGGATATAAATTAGCTAATATTAAAAAAGAACTTTTATTATTTTCAAAAACTAAAAAAAGAACTGTATATTTAGAAAAATTGTATCAAGCGTTAATTACGATAAAATCAACCTCAACAAATTCCGAACAAACTTTTTCTGTAGCATCCAACTTATGCACAAGAATTCGTTCTAGATTATCGGGCAATTCATTAAGTGCATAAGTTTTTTTAAAGTTTTATTTTTTAAGTAAAAATAATTGCTCTGTTTTGTATAAAACACCCGCAAATATTTTAATTAAGTTAAGTTTATTTTTGCTAGTATATTTACATGCATTTTACAAAATGCGATATTTTTAAAAAAGAAATGTTAAGTTTATTAGGTACCCACTGGGCATTTCGACGTCAGAACAACGTCGAGCGACGTCGGATCTCGACGTTAAATTGACGTCGGATTAACGTTGGGAATGGAAACGTTGGGAATGGAAATGTTGGGCGACGTCGGAAACAAAGACATCGGGCAACGTCAGCATTCCGATGTAATTCAACGTTAAGCGATGTTAAACCAACATCAGAACAACGTCTTAATACCGACGTAAATAGATGTCATTCGACGTTGAGCGATGTCATACCAACATCGAAACGACGTCAGATAAACGACATAAATAGATGTCATTTGATGTTGAGCGATGTCAAGCCAACATCGGAACAACGTAATTCTATCGACGTAAATAGATGTCATTTGACGTTGAGCGATGTCAAATCAACATCGGAACGACGCTAGATTACAGACGTATATAGATGTCATTCGACGTTGATCGATGTCAGACCAACATCGGAATGACATCATAATTCCAACGTAAATTAATGTCTTCAGACGTTAAGCAATGTCAAACCAAACATCGGAAAGATGTCAGATTACCGACGTAAATGCGATGTCACTCGACGTAGAGCGATGTCAAACCAACATCGGAAAGACGTCAGATAACCGACATAAATACGATGTCATTCGACGTAGAGCAATCTTAAAATAATTTAATACATATAATATATATATATATATATATATATATATATATATATATATATATATATATATATATATATATATATATATATATATATATATATATATATATATATATATATATATATATATATATATATATATATATACATATATATATATAATAAATATAACATATATTTCTGGCGTACAAACATTCAATACAAAAACCAAATATATATATTTAAATAGAACCTTTATGTAGATGGCCACCTTTCTCGGCAACAACTTTGCTTGGAGCATACCGTAAAATCTTTTGCACTTCCGCTTTGATATCGGTTACCGTGGATTCCGTTTTTTTCATCATGACACTCGCTAAATAGAAAGTTGACAGTATAAAAGTATAAAAAAACATATAAAAGTTATTTCGGGGATTAAATAAAGTAAGCAATAAACTAATGAGAGTTTAAATAATCTGTTAACTTAAACATTTTATTATAAAACTAGAAAAAAATACCAACGATAAGCTCGTAAATTTTTAACTTTTCGAAACTTAATTTATCTTGCGCGTCTAGTTTTCTTTGATGGCGGTTTGTTCCTTTCATGTTTAAACAAGCCATAACTTTTTGTGACATCAGGCTATAACAACAAAATAATTACATATATCTATATATGTATATATATATATATATATATATATATATATATATATATATATATATATATATATATATATATATATATATATACATATATATATATATATATATACAAATATATATATATATATATATATATATATATAATATATATATATATATATATATATACAAATATATATATATATATATATATATATATATATATATATATATATATATATATATATATATATATATATATATATATATAGTATTGGACAAAACATTTGCAACCAACATCAAACAATGCTAAAAAGTGTTCCTAATTTTACATGTCTTAAAAACGAAACGAACTATACTACCACAGCAAAAAGTTCAGGAGTCTGGAGTCATAGCATGCCATGACATGAGCAATTACCTGACAGGTGACAGCACACAGGCAGAATTTCGCTGACAAGTGCCATTTTGCAGCGGACAAAACAAGTGCAACTTTTTTGGTTTGTTTCATTTTCTTAAGTCTGGTACGTGTCAACGTCACGAAAGTTTTTTAATAATTAAAGGAAGTATCCAGAAGTTTCCAGAAGCATGCAGAAGTTTCCAGAAGAAGAATCTGGATGCATCCAGTAGCATCCAGAAATATCCAAAAACATTCAGAAGCATCCAGACGCATCCAGAAGCTTTCAGAAGCATCGAAAACAAGCATCTAGAATTTTCTAGAACAGGTTCACACAGGTTCATTTTACTATACAAGAGACATGTAAATCGACATGTAATTCAGTCAGTATATGGAAGTCAATCAGTTAGTATTTTCAAGACAGTTTATTGAAGTGAGTTTTATCAAAGTGTTTTATCGAAGAACATCAATACAAGAAGTGAAACACAAAAAGTGTTTCAATACATCAATACAGTCCACATCCAACCAAGACGTTGTGCTCCACAGAGCATTATTGTATCATCACAAGGTAAATGTAACACGGTAAGCCTTGAGAAACGTGATTATTTATTTTTATGACTTCAAGTGCAAAAATGGCTCCTGACAGCCTTGGATTGGAACTAAGAAAGAAAATTATTGGCGATTACGTAAGTGGAATGTCACAAAAAAGTATTTGTGATAAATATCGCGTGAAAAAATGGACCGTATCAAGACTATGTTCCAAATATCCTTCTACGGGGAAGTTGGCAGCAGATAACAAAGGTGGAAGACCGCGTTCCACCACTTCTAGAGAGGATTCTATATTCGTCAGATCAATCAAGAAGGATCCCTGGATATCATCAGTCGAGATACAAAAGCAATTAGAGCTGCCTGTATCGGACCGAACAATCAGACAACGTGCTGTTGAAGCCGGATTATTTTCTCGACGCCCTGCAAAGAAACCGCTGATTTCACTAAAAAACCAGAAGAAAAGACTCCTGTTTGCTACATCTCATATTGACTGGAATGTGCAGAAATGGCGAACTGTCCTGTTCAGTGAAGAATCGAAGTTTAACATCATTGGGAGCGATGGCAATTGCCGTGTACGTCGACCGGCCAAAAAACGCCTCGATTTACGTTACTGCCATAAGACCGTGAAGCATGGTGGAGGCAATGTAATGGTCTGGGGGTGTTTTTGCTAACGGTTTAGGTCTAATACATCGAAACGATGGAATAATGGACCGTTTCATGTATAAAAATATCCTGAAAGATGTTAAGTTACCTCATGCTGAATGGAATATGCCAATAAAATGGGTTTTTCAGCAAAACAACGATCCGAAACACACTGCAAAAGTAGTCAAACAATAGTTTCATGACAACCACCTATCAGTGATGGATTAACCGCCTCAATCTCCGGATCTCAACCCTATCGAGAACCTGTGGGAGATCGTCAACCGCAGAATTAATCGTGAAGGTGTTCGTAATAAGGATCAACTGTTTGAACAAATCCAAAAGGCCTGAGCAGCGATTCCACAAAGTTTGATTCATCACCTGATTGAATCTATGCCTCGAAGATGCAAGGCTGTGATCGACAACAAAGGATTCGCCACGAAATATTGATAGCGAAATACAGCTTGGTCAACATTTTGTCGAGTTGCACTTGTTTTGCTCAGAAGGAAATCAACTTTTGATTAATTTATTAATTTTCGTGTACAAATAATGAACTTTGTGATGAATAAAACTTGAAGAACTTTGTCTTTAAACAGTTACATAGTTATTTCTCTAAATTGAAAAAATACAGCACTTTTATATAAAGAAACTAAGTTAGCATTATTTGGTTGCACTCGTTTTGTCCGATACTGTATATAAAGCCTTTAGGCTTACGGAAAAGCCTTTTGAAGCCGAAACCATTTGTTTAAGAAAGATAAGTGTTTTTAATAATTTATTTCTGCTCTGTTCTTTAAGAACATTGTAGAATACACTAATATTAATAAATAATGTTATTGTAATGTAAAATTAGAGCCCCAGCATAGTGTAAACTTTACATTATTCTGGCCTACTACATCGCATAGGAAAGTAACAAATTACTGGGATCATCACCTTTTGTAATCAGCTTAATCAAGATTTGTTGTATATAATAAGTTCTCATAGTTTTGCTATGGAAATAGTTGTATTATAATAAGTTCTTATAGTTTTTGCTATAATATCTTCTATGAAAACAGTAATATTCATTTAATATCTGGTGTAATATCAGTAAAAATTTCTTATTTTGTAAAAAATGATTGCACAAGGTGAAAAAATATTTTGAAATAACACATAATTACCCATATAAAAATATACTTTGAAACAACTCATAAAAACCCACCTTTCTAGTCTGCGTAAGTTAAAATTATTGAAAACAATTCGTCTTCTAACAATATTTAACAATACAAATAGTATTTTACTAAATTGAAATTAATTCTATGGTTAATACAAAATTTGGTGTTTGACATTATATTTGTTTTTGATTCAACACAAAAACATCACAATATTACCTTTCTAGGATGTTTTTAATATTTTTTTCAAAGTAATTCCACCAACTCTTGAAAGACGAGCAATCTAAAAAAAAGAGAATTTTGATATTATGCCTTACTTTTTCTTTATACTTCTTTTACTGTAAATATTAGATTGGGTTACAATTTTAATATATATTAACATAGACAAGACATCACAAAAACGTTTTTGAAGTTGTTAACTTCATTAAATTAATTAATTGGAATAAGAGCATAGAATTTAGAAACATTTAAAAACTTTGTAAATACTTTTAAAAACAATTATTTCTAATAAAACAATAACCATATCCTTTAAATAAACTCATTCATCTGAAATAACTGTACATTTTCTTTTATAATAACTGGATATGTGAAACAATAGATAAACCATTAGATAAACCGTTTATCTAATGCCCAAATAAAATGATAACTTACAAGTTTCTTAGAACAGATCTTCATCACTAATCAAGATCTTTTCAAAATCCAAAAGTTCATCAACTTGGAGAAATTTAGCAGTAAGATTACTTAAATTTATTCTAGCCACTGTTGTTTCACGCTGTTGGTGTATTGTATTGTGGTTTTCTAACTGCTTTGTCAGCAATTTTATCACAATGTATTGAAAGTCTAAACGAGAAAAGGTGATTATTTACCCAATAATGAAAATATATGACCCATTGAAATTTACTTTTTTTTAAATAAATTTGTTTAAATTTGTTTGGAAATTTTGTTGATAAACAAAATACCTTTTATGTAGGTAACAACTAGAGATTACTTACTAGTAGAAATAAATAGAGGTAATAATAAGTATTTTAAACTACCACTTGAGTATGGTGATTAAAAGAAGCTAATCAAAACCAGGCTTGTGGAGTGTATGGAAAAATGTGCCGTACTCTGGACGTATGTGCTGCATAACTTAAAACTTAAAATAACATTCAAAACAAAATCCTAAAATAATAAAATTCTCACCTCCAACGTCCATAGGAAAATCTTTCCGTCTAAAATGCACAGCATCTTTTCTTTTTATTGGGGTAGACTTACAGACAATTGGTGATACTGCAACCAACCCAAGTCTGGAGACATTTGAATTTGAATGAGAAGATCTTGAGTCTGAGTTTGATCGAGATCGTGAACATCGTGATTGGGACCTAGACTGTGAGCAAGACTTCAAACGTAATGGGGACTTCGACTGCAAATGTGACCTTGAATGTGAATTAGACTTCGAGTGTGAACCTGATCTTGATCGTGAACGAGGCTTCGACTGAAAACGTGATCTTGAACGTGAACGAGACTTAGACCGTAATCGTGACCTTGACCGTGAATGTGCTCGTGAATGCAAGTTTGACCCTGAATGTGATCTTGAATGTAAACCAGGTTGTGAGTGATTTGATCTTGATGGTGGTGGTCTAACTGTAGTGGATTGTAAACGGGATGGTGGAGCAGTTCCAATGACTTTACATGTTGGGAATGTTGGAGGTATATTTGGAAAGATTTTTCCTGTAAGGTAAAATGCAAAAAATAAATTAGATACTAACAAAAACTAATACAGAAAAGGTAAATACCTAAAAAGTAAAAAAAAGTACCTGGTTAAAGTTCAGGAAATAAAATATACATACAAACAAAAAGTACATTTTATGCTGCATATGTTAACATAAATAATAAATATCTACAATAGTACATCAACTTACCTTTATCAGAAGAAATTATTTCCACTGGTTCCATTATTTCCTCAGTGGTCGTGTAATCTGTGCAGCCTTCACAGTCTTCTTTTGTACCTTAAAAAACAGCAATAAAAACTGATAAAAAGAATAATTTATTACCAATTAACAAGATTCAAAACTTCCATAAACATCAAATTCACTGGTAATGAGTTTACACCCAACCTTATGAGTTTTAGTGATATAATACTTAAAAGTAAACCAACTTATATCTTATATCTATATATTTTATTTAATTGTATATTTATATATGCTATTATTTATTTTCATGATCAATTTTTGAACATAATAAAAATCCTTGATTACTAAAAATGTTGTAATGCTGTATGCACACAACATTAGTTTAGTTTCTCTGGTATAACTACAATAAAAAGATATAAAATCACTTAAAAAATATTTAACACATACCACTAATTTTCACTTTGATTAGAGAGAACTGTTTCCATCCAGTTTTAGGCGTTTCTAAATTTTCAAATGCACGTTTTACATGCAAACCATTTGGCCAATAAACGACTTTTCTTGTTGTATCCACCCAACTTGAAGGAATTACTCTCTCAAAATCTTTTTTATTTTCCAACCAACAAGCTCTTGTATACGGCATTATAGACTAAAAGAAAAAAACCCTTGAATCTATGACAAGTAAAAAGTACAATATAAAAAGCCTTTTCAGAGGTGTATTAGATATGATATCCTTTTCTTATCAGAATAAGTGTTATAAAACTTTACTTTATCCATCTTTAGACATGCACATTGAATGTCTGGCGTGCATCAAATGCTGCCCCACTTTTGAAAAAAAAAAAAAAATATTCTCTAACAATAACTTCATTAAGACACATGCATAGCATAGCGTAGTTTTTCACATGTTTAAAATGTTATAAAAAATAAATAAAAATTCTATAGAGTGAAACCCTTTTCTGAAAAACGCCTTCCGCTGTATACCTAAACCTTTTTAACGTGATCCACTACTTCTCCATTTGGCATGACTTTCTTTATGAGTGGTCCCAAATATTTTTTAAAATTTCAATTAAAACTTAACAAGATAAATGCAAACACATTATTTGGCATATCTGTATCTAGGCTCATATCTAGGTATCTATATAGGCTAGATAAATAAAAGATCATATATGTTACACCTCTAAATTTAAGGAGGCAATAGAAAGAGAATATTGAAAGACCTAATAACAGTTATGTTCCAAGAAGTGTTTAAAAAAATTTGTTAACCATAATAACATCACCAAACTATAAGTAAAAGTAAAACTTAACATAATAAAATATTAACAAAAAAGATGCTGAAGTTAAATAAAAACAGCTCACAAAATACTTTGAAAAAAATAAATTAAAACAATCTTTAATTTTAAGAATACCCTCTAATATATATATATATATATATATATATATATATATATATATATATATATATATATATATATATATATATATATATATATATATATATATATATATATATATATGTATATATATATATATATATATATATATATATATATATATATACATATATATATATATATATATATATATATGAATATATATATAAGAATATATATATATATATATATATATATATATATATATATATATATATATATATATATATAAGAATATATATATATATATATATATACCAAGCAAAATTATACTTACTAAATTAGTATGTGCGCAAAATAATACGAAAGATACCTAAACTTACGTATATATGACGTATTAAATAGTACGTATCTTTTAATCCGTATGTTTACGTATTAATACGAATTTAAATTAAAAATAATATCCAAAAGGTTAAAATACGTACTTTTACGTATTTTAAAATACTTTACAAAATTTATTCGCGGTTAAATATGGTAGCAAAACATTTCAAAGGTTTTTTTTTTATAAATGAGATAAATGACTCGAGGCGTGTGATTTTTTTTCAGCAATCACCACTATATTATATCAGTTATATAAACTAAAATATACAGTGATAAGTATACTATATTATTGATTATTTAATCAAGTAATGATTAATTTTTACTAATTTAGTTTAATATTTAACTTAAATATTTAATATTTTAAATTAATATTTAACTGAAATTTTAAGGCAATTTTTAATAGAAAACGAACCGTGTCATCAGAGGTTTTGATTTAGTTCAACTAGTATTACGTATAATTATAATTTTAATTTTTATCATTGTAATAATAACCATAGTATTATATGATATATAGAGTAAAGAAGGGTAATAAGATCTGCGGGGCATTAGGATCTTATAGCTATATAATATATATACTATACTATTATCTATTATATTAATATATTATCAATTATATTATTTATTATATTATCTATTTTATTATCTTATAGCTATATAATGTATAGTTACAGTATTATATATATATATATATATATATATATATATATATATATATATATATATATATATATATATATATATATATATATATATATATATTATCATATGTTTTATATCTATATATTATATATATATATATATATATATATATATATATATATATATATATATATATATATACATTTTATATATATATATATATAAATATATATATATATATATATATATATATAGATATATATATATATATATATATATATATATATATATATATATATATATATATATATATATATATATATTTATATATATATATATATATATATATAGATATATATAGATATATATAGATATATATAGATATATATAGATATATATAGATAGATATTCAAATTTGTCCTGGATAATCTATATTTTACGTATGAAAGCACAGTTCTCCTACGTAAATAACTGCACAAATGTCAACCCTAATGTAGATGTTTTATTTGCAGATTCTTATTTTACTATAATTCTATATCAAATGTCTTCCTCAAGAAATAAACGTAGAAAAGTTGCCATTGCAGTTAGTAATTTCTTGAATATCAAAAACGGTTTGTTTTATCATAAATTTTATGTTTTCACAAAATCCTTTTTATTTATCAATTATAATATTTATATTTGTCATTGCCTATGTTGTTACATTTATTACATTATATATTCTGTTTAGTTATGATTTGAATTGTTGTTTAATTTTAATTTTAGGATATCAAGATGACAATTTACATTTGGAGAAATCCGGAAACTTAAATGTACATTCTGATTGTTTTGATTTTGAACCTGTTTCATTGCACGAAGAATATAATGGAGATTATGAATCTCCATTATATTCTTCGTGCAATGAAGTTTCTACCAGCAGTGATTCTTGTGACGAAAACCCAAGTGAATTTGAGTTGCAAATTAAGTTACGCGATTGTGCGATTGAAAACAATATACCTTATGCAACAATGGACAAACTGTAATGTATTTTAAAACCTTATCATCCTCACCTACCAAAGTGTTCAAAAACATTATTAAATTCAAAACCTGCAACAATTAGAATTGTAACTAATGGTGAATTTTTTTATATTGGTGTTGAACCTTTTCTTCAAACATTGAGTGTGTCTAACCCATCAATTATCTGTTTGCAATTTAATATTGATGGTCTTCCAATCTATCACAATTCAGAAATATTATTTTGGCCAATTCTGGTAAAAAAAGTTAACGATTCATTGTCACCAAAAGTTGTTGCTATTTTTAGTGGAAGGGGAAAACCAAATTTACAAGAGTTTTTTTTCCGAATTTGTGACTGAGATAAATCATCTTAAAAGCAATGGTGTTATAATTAACTCACACTTGTGCAATATTGATATAACTAATATTGTATGTGATGCCCCTGCACGTGCATTTATTAAGTGCATAAAGTATCATTCAGGATATTCCAGCTGTGACAAGTGCACTGTAGAGGGTGAATGGCTAAACAAGGTTGTATTTTTAGAAACAGATGCACCCCTGAGAACATTAGAAAGTTTTGTTTCTAGAGAAGACGATAGTCATCATAACGGTGTGACACCTTTGTTAGGAATTCCTATTCATCCAATTATTAGTTTTCCAAATGACTATATGCAGTCTGTCTGTCTGGGGGTAGTACGAAAACTTCTAAGTTTTTTGTCTTCTGGACCATTCAGTGTTAAACTATCTTCGCAATCACTAAAAACAATATCAGCTCGATTAATTCATGTTTCATCGTTCTTTCCATCAGATTTTAACAGAAGGCCTCGTTCATTGGAGAGTATGAATAAGTGGAAGGCAACAGAATTTCGATCATTTCTCCTTTATTCAGGGCCTATTGTTTTGTGTGATATTCTTAGTAAACCAGTTTATGAACATTTTCTTATTTTACATAGTTCCATATTTCTATTATGTAGATCACAAGAGCATGAAGTTATTAAATATTGTGGCGAGTTGCTAAAAATATTTGTTACAAAGGCTGTTGCCTTGTATGGCAAATCATTTATGTCATATAATGTGCATTCTCTTATACATCTGCATAATGATTGTTTACAATTTGGACCTCTTGGCAATTTTTGTGCTTTTCCCTTCGAAAATGCTCTCGGTCATTTAAAACCAAGAATTCGAAGTGGATATTTGCCGCTTCAGCAAGTAGCTTCTAGTCTTTCTGATAACAAATCTGAACATTCTAGGAAAGTTCACACCGATGGAGTTTCCCTTCAACATTTTAGTGGGCCTTTACCGAATCTTGGTAATTTTTTGCAATATAAAGTGTGCCATTACAAAAATTAAAGGTTTTCAAGCGGTTTGCTTGATAGTTCCGTAATGGTAGGACAAAAGTGCTATCAAATAGTTAACATCTTACAAGAAGACTTAAAAAGCCCATTATTCTTAGCCAGGTGTTTTACTGTGCAAACAAACTTTTATGACGTGCCACTTGCAAGTTCAAAATTATCTATTTTCAAAGTTAGTTGTCTTAGTGACACTTTGCATACAATTCCGTTTTCTGATATTGTTATTAAATGTTGTTGTTCCCATACTCTTCTTCCGTTGTTGTAATCCCATTATCAGAGATTTAAGTTCTTATTATATTTAAGAATTCTATATACTTTTTCAAATAAGATAATAAATTTATATTATACTGTATTTGTAGTTTGTTCTGTGTGTATTTATGATATACAGCATGTATTTTTGATTGTTATATTTATTTATACATTTCTTACAATTGCTTTAATTTATTTGGACAGCTTTTTAAATATATATTGTAAAATTATGAACTACATTTACACATTTTATTGTTTCTTTGTTTTGAAGTTTAAATTTGCATAATGTTAGTTCTTGAAGTATATTTGAACGCTGTTTAGCAGCATGAATTTGTATTACTCTTATATGGTAAATAATAGGTAAACAATAATAGGTCTTATATGGTAATTAACTATTTTTTTATATTCATTTATTTAAATTAAGCAATTTTTTTTTTGAATATTATGTATTTGAAATTTTTGTTTATTACGGATGTCTTATTCAGTAGTTATTTTTCTGCATGAAGAAGTTTTCCATCAGTCTGCAGTTCATTGTCTGTTAAAACGTGATGTACAATTGGGTTAGTATAGTCAAAAAAGGATAAAACCGTTCTTTGTTCTAAATTATGAAAATACTTAATTGTCAACACAGTTGCCAACACAAGACCAAGGTTTATCTAATGTTGTACCTTTTTTTGTGGCAATTCTCCATAATAAAATAAATTTCTGGTAGATCTTTGGGACTGATGGTTTAGTGATATAAATAGGGTAAACCACCGAGTGGTCAACGGTTTTCTACCATGTCCCATATAAATATAAATTTCACATTTGTTATTTCATAAGTTATCTATCTTGTTTTATAGTACAAATAAAATTATACTATTAAACGTTTTAAAGCAAGTTTTATAGAAACTTTTATAGTATAAATGGATAGTTGCACTTTACAATGCACTAAAGCCTAATTATGTCCTTAATAAATAAGGGTGGGCCAGGAAATGTGAAAATGTTTAAAAAAAAAAATTTTTCCAGTTTTCGGCACCTCTCCTAACCCACCCCTATTCAATGTTTCAATTTTAAATGTTTGTACATTCAGCTCACCTACTTGTAAACCTCAAAAAGAGAAAAATTAAATGTTATTTTTTATGCCAATTTTATATATCTTTTTCGAACTGTTTTGTTCCAAATAATCATGCATGATCTTTTTTGGTTTATAGTTAAAATTTTGTCATACATAATGCCAACATAGGTGTTCATTACTGACACTAGATTTTTTTCTCATCCTGTATTTTAGGGATAAAATGGCAATGACTGGTGATAACTGTGTAGTTTGCAATAAATACTTTATGATAACTTTTGATATAAAAATTATACTATATACCCATGTCAACAATAAACAAATTAAGTTACCAGGCAGTAACAACTTTGATTCTACGCTTGCTGATGACTTCTCCACAGTACATTTGTTAGATTCATTTTCTAAAATACATTTTTACTGGGTTACAACTAAGTAAATTTAGTCTCTTTCATATATTTTTATCTTTCATATATCAAATTAAAAATAAAAGTAAAGTACTTTTTTCTTTTGACTCCGACTTTGAAAAATCAAACAGTTCTTTAATTTCATCACCAGAGGGTTTAGCTAATCTGATAGAGGAAACTTTTTTTCTCTTTTTCGTTGAATAAAACTGTGGTTGTTTAGTTAGTTTTTTGTTTGATGGTATATTTTCCTTTAAAATAAATTGTCCGACTTTGTTTTCACTTAGACTAAGAAAAGTACCGGTGGCTTGCAAAATATTTTTGTTTAAATTTGTTAAAGCTTTCTCTTCTGATATTGTACTTAAAGATACTAAGTTGACAAGTTCCATCAAATTTTTTATAATATTACTTTTTAAAGTATGAATATCACCACGAACATCACATCCTTCATTAATTTTGCTTTCGAGATCATTTAAAATGACATGGGGTAAACTGACAAGTGTATTTTCTTTTAATTGATTTTTACTTGCTGGGCGATGAACTAAATGAATATGTTTGCCTGGTATATTTTTTGTTAAAAAATCCATACAGGTACAATGGTATAAATGGGAACACACTTGGCATTCAGTACACTTTGTAAGACAACCAATTATATTACACATATTTTGATGTTTTATAACTTCATATTTGTCATTATTGTTTTCAGACGGTACCAACCATTTTCCATTTTTCGCAGATAAACAACTTAAAGGTAAATGTAAACTTGCAACATGTCTTGAATGTATTAAATTTAATTTGTAGCTATTTTTTCCTTTTGTTAATTTTATTAGTCTCTCATACACTTTATCTCTATTGAATTTTAATAATTTAAACAAGCAGTTATCAACTCTTTTATTATGTTTTCCGTTGAGATAACTATATTTAAAGGTTTTGTGAAATGACTCGAGATACATATTAGTATTAATGCCATATCCGAATCTGTAACAAAATGCTCAAAAATGCTTTTTGCATACCCAGTATTTTTGAAAGTATTCAGCAAATAATTGTGTTACAGTATAAGATTTCAAGAGTTAAAGAGTTTAATTAAAGAGTTTAAATAATCGTCTAGAAGTTTACGATCACTTAATTGTAAAATAAATCTTAGTCTTTTATAAACATCTGCTTCCACTTCTATATTTTTAATTTTTTTATGGATTTCATCTCTCCAAGCTCTATCGACATGCCAAGTACACCAAAATTTGAGAGGAGAGCAAGAATAAACATCACAAAATGCTTCATAATATTGAGCAGCCATGTCTGTCATTATCCAATTGGGAGAAATATTACCAGAATTTTCTTTTAGTTTGCAAAAAAAAACTTTCATAAAACTAAATGAATCACTAGTCGCAAAACACCACCCAGCAGGTTGACCCTCACCTAATTCATCAACCACCAATATGGTTATCAGCAAAAAGTCATAGCCATTTGTACCATGAGTGGAATCTATACAAACACCAGCATGTTCAAACCGTTGAAACATATTTTTTTTGGTGTTCAGTTTGCATGACAATAATAAAGTCTGCGTCATCAAACTGATGGGATGAATCAGGTTCTCCCTGTAATTTGTAATGTAATATAGGATTTTTTTCCTTCGTTATCCATTCTTTCAACCAAGCGGCAACACTGTCTTGGTCATTTGCATGACGTTGAACTGAATTGATGTTAAAAGCCTTTTCAAGGTTTACTAAATCTTTTCTCTGAATTAAATGCAATCTAGTAGAGAAACTGACAGTTTCATCTCTAATTTCATCTAAGATGGCGTCTTTTGTTATGCCCATTTGTAGTTTTGCTGCAATTTCTCTCCTTTGACATACTGTTAAAGAAAGATGTTGAATTTCAGTTTGATGACCGTAGTGAGAATAACAAGCATTAACCACAACTTGTGTTTGATTACATGTGACTTTTAGAGTGGATGTGCAATTTTGATCAATTTTTCGAGTGCCTAATACACATAATATTCAAGGAGGGTTTGTCTACAATTTTTCATATAAAATTCGCGGACTTTTCCATGACTTTTTTTACAAATCAGCCAATTTTCCCTAACTATTTAAAAAACGCCATTGGCTATAATGAACTTATCATAAATCAACATTTTAGGATTGTCAAAACAAATAGTTTTAACAAAAGCCTTATTTACTCCTATGAGTTAAATGTATGGTATCAGGAAGAGAAGAAAACCCCATAATTATAAAATAATTCCTCTATCAAATAACTCCTCTATCAAAATTACCTGACATTTCCCTGACTATCTAACTAAAAAATAATAATTCCCTGTTTAGTCCAGGCTATCCCTGACTTTGACCAAAATAAACTAAATATCCATATTCTCCAGGTACGCTACGAACCCTGTATATAAATAACATTTGGAATTTTATGATTTTTTTCTTCTATTTATGCAAAGTAAACAACAACAAAAAAAGATAATCCAAGTCTTTCACTACAATTAATTTAGTCCTACTTAATTATTTTAATTTACCTTGTTCTAACTAATTTTATTTGTTTGTGCTAATTCTTTGTTTCACTTGTTATTCTAATTTCTTTCATTCATTTTTTTATTTATTTAAAGCTTTCCCTTCTCCTATTGTGCTTAAAGATACTAAGGTAACAAGTTCCATCAATTTCTTTTTAATTCTTCATTGGTTTGGTCTTTCCTGTTTTAGTTGAAAGGATAATGACTTTTTGTCTAAAGGGGTGAAGCCGTGCATAACCAGTTAGTAAAATATTTATAGTTTTATTTAAATAATGTAACAAGCTTAAACTTAAAACATAAAGTAGCAAGCAATAATTTTTAAGTGAGGTAAGTATTTAGAAAATCGAGCATCAGATATAAAAAAACAATATTTTTCTAAATACAAATAAATCCAAAAAATAAACAATACTTTTAAATGCAAAAAAAAATTTTTAAGTTGATAAAAGGTTACTTTTCCACTGTAGGTTAAACTATTCATCAAACGATAATAAAATTACATAAACACACTATACTGTTAAAAAAAAAAAATAAAGATAAATACCACTACTTTGAATCCTTCTTTTGCCAGACGATAAGCATTTATAAAAGCCACTTCTGTTGCATTGGTAGTATGTAATTATCTTACCATCTTTACACACTTTTCTAATAAGTTTTGAAAAATACATTTAATACTGCAATAGCTATAAGGGGTAAGGAATAAGAGCCAGAGCTGTGGTGGCCTGAAGATTTTGGAAGGACCTGAAGCCATAACAGTCAGACCATGAAGAGACGAAAAGAGGAGCTAGATCAAAAACTTTGGAGACATAACTAGAACCATAAGTTAATAATACTTGTAGACAGAGCCATAGGCTCAAATAAACGTGAAGCCGGAGCCATACATTTCTCTTCCGGCTCCCCAACCCCTGACAGTAATTCAAAATAACGAACAACTACTTACCTCCTAAATTAGAAAATGATAGCAATTCTTTTTGGAATGTAAAACAATGAGATAAAGATAAATGTTTTCTTAAATCAGTAATTCTTCTGCATTTAAATCCGCATTGTAAACAAAAACTATTTCCTAACAAAATGCTTGCTTTAGCATCTTCACTTGATTTGTGTATGTTTTTTATATGACGCTGCAAATTGTATTTTTCGGTAAATATAGTCTTGCAAAAATCGCATTCTAAAGATTTACAATCTTTTTCCTTATTATTTGAAAACATTTTTTTTTCAAATTGAGATTCAAAAACACCTGTGCAAATAATATCTTCCTCATAATCAAAATCAGATAAACACAAAGACATTAAAACCAAACGTAGATACATAAACGTAACACACCATTAAAACCAAACGTAGATACATAGAATATTTAGTTGGGTCTTTAAAAAATATATAATTGTTATCCAGTTGTTTATCATTACATATAGTATGCTTGAAGTAATCATATCTCAAACAAGAGATTGCACATAATACTATTGTTACAACTCCACATATATCTCCACATGTTTGCAAGGGATAGTTTCTTCTGCATGAAGAACTGCAAAGTTTACCTCCATACCTATGAGTACTTGGATCATGGCAATAAATTACATTGAAACTTTTATTAATGTGGTACAACTTTTTAATAAACAAGTCAACTTTGAACAAAAAGTCTTTGGGAGCTAGCCAACCTAATGAATCTCCATAATAGAAATTACCCTCAGTATTATTATAATCTGCAAAAGTCCAATGACAACCTGGATAAACATTAGTGCCAGTGAATGTCTTCTCATTATTTTTGCCAACGTTAACAATGAATATCAATTTTTCAGGAATATTAGTTATCCTTAAAATATAATGTTCAATATTTCCAACAAAATTAAAATAAATTACTTTTGAATCACTTTGACAAGAATTTAAAATGTAGGAAAATTGCAACATGTGATCAGGCGAGAGCCATCTAGAACAACATAGTTCAGCTAATGTATTAGGTGTCATCCCATATTCTAAAATATCTTTATTTGCTGGTTTTTCAAACAGTACTTCTATAAACTTTTCTATTATATCTTGGGGAGGAAATGTATCAATGAATTTAGGTAACAACTTCTGAGAATTAAACCACATTAGTTCTTGTTCCACTGCTAATTTGATTTCTTGAATTCTGTGAAGTGTTATTATATGCTGAACACTTTTATAGCTGAAAATTCCCAATCTACACTCTACATAATAAAAACCCATTTCAATTTTGTTATGTAATGCTAGTTCATTTGACCATTTGATTAGTTGATTTGTAGGCGAAATACTGTTCAATAAAAATACATCAACATTTTCGCCAATTAAAAAACTGGCTTGTTATGATTGAGTAATCTTCTACAATTTTTATAAATTGTTTATGAGACTCTCATGCATCTTTCCGATTGTATTCACTGATGGTATGCTGAGTCAGCATTACTTTATTCTGAGATAAGCTGTCAAATACCTTAAAAATAAAAATAAATTATTAATTTTTAAAAAGCAAACAAAAATGAATGATAAAAACAGTATAAAACATTGAATAAATAATAATAAAAACATTCTGAATTAAAAAAAACACTAAACATTCATATCTACAAAGTTGAGTTTTTGTGGTTTTTTTAAAAAACAATTAAATTTAATTACTTTCCCCAACAACACTTTCGTCCAACATGCAATGTTAATGTAAATTTTGATATGTTCTGGTAAGAATCATTTAAGGAATAAACTGTTGGCGTAAGATGCTTTCTATATATATATATATATATATATATATATATATATATATATATATATATATATATAGATACACACACACACACACACACACACACACATTGACTGGATACAGATTTCTTACAAATTCATAAAAATAGCTTCATCACTTTAAAAATCACATGTTGAGACTTACATATCTTTGAGTTTTGCAATCACAAGTTTGATAAAACAATCAGTTATCAAATTATTACAATAAACTAACCATAATAATGGATGGCATTGCTTTTCAGGAATGCATCATTGCTATCTGTATCACAGCCTGTTGCCTACACCATTTTAATTATTCAAAATAATTATTTAAAAAAAATAGATCTCACTACAAAAAGGTTGAAAAACCAAACTTTTTCCAAATTTTTGCAAACACCAATAATTAAAAAACAAAAGTGGATAAGAAGACACATATACACAAATAATATACACAATAATCATATTGCTATAGTTGACTTGTTTTTAAGTAAATCCAAGTGATTCCAGAATGACTAAAGACTCCTGGTGGTACAGAGCTCAACTCATCTCTCCACTGCAAACATCAAAGTTCATGTTTTGGAGTTAAAGGACTGAGAGAGATAAGTGAGGTAAAAGGCTGAGAAAGGCAAGATCTAGTCTATATCAAGTTGTCTTGTATGATTTGCTTTCATAGGGAAAGTAACAAATGAATGTAAAAAATGTTACTCAGATTTAAAACACCCCTGGCTTGGGGCTCTTGTTGAGTAAAAGCTAGAGATGGTATATCTACAAAAGTATTCATCTTGGGCAAGCATAAACTGCATCAAGCAATTTTTTTGTAGAAGTTTCTAATCGTGTCTCACTCTATCCCATGGTTTTCACTTTCCAAAGAAATTGCAATTTTTATTTGTAATTGCTTCTTTCAAATTTTTTTCAAACAAGAACAATCTGAGAGGACAAACATGTTTTTTCTCTAGATTGTTCTTGAATGAAACTTTTTGCAATATATATATAAAAAATGAAACCTATTTAATTTAGGAATTAAATAGAGTCAAAGACATTTCAAAAGTTTTCATTTTTAAAATAAGAAAAAGGCAAAGGTTATAATCAAAAATTACTAAATTAAATAGTGTTGCTTGCATTGTTGGTAGTGACAAAAACAAAGTAAAAATGTTAATTTTAAGCAAAAAAAGACATAGTAAAAGAGCAAGAGTTGTTAAAAAAGTTAAGAAAAAAAAGACAAAATTAAAAAATTGCAAATCGTATGATTTAGGAAAACATGAGAACAGGAAAGAACTCCAACCTTTAATGTACAATAAATAATAATTTTTAGACCGTGAAGGAACTAAACCTAGTAAGCTGGAGAAGATCCAACTATATTTGCAAACATTTGTGAACCTTGTCTAGAAGAGAAAGGAACCATTAGAATAACAAGACCAAATGTGACAATTGTCTTCCATAGTGGGATGAATAAGAGATTTATAATGGTAGAGAATGGAATATGGTGTAAGAAAATGGTGAGCACAATTAAAAGTTTTAAATTTCGCTTAGTAAAATTTCACAATTAGGAGTAGAAATTTTCGCTAATTAAAAACTTTGTTTGCCTAAAGATTAACCAATTGATGTACTATTAAAAGTTCTTTATGTTTAATAGATAGCATAAAAATTTTACCCTATCTATTAAACATAACTTAAATGGTGAGCACAATTAAGAGTCCGCCATATCAGATACTTTGTAATGATTTGTAAATAAGATTTACGACTCATTAACTCAGGAAGATGAAAATTAGTGGACTCGGTAAAAGTGTTTCCATTCATCAACAAAAGGATACAACATTGTGATAGTTATTAGCAGTAAACAACTGACTTTTGTTAGGATTAAAAATCACCAGTCACATTGAGCAAAAAGCTGTCACAAAAGAGAGCCTGCCTGATCTTTTGAATGTAACCTGTTTAAATTGTTGAATTGTTTCCTGGTTATGAGTTTATATCTATGGCAGCCAAATAAATAAAGAATGGTCTTAGTAAAGTTTTTGCAAAAGAAGTACATCTACAAGACAGTAGCCATGTGCAATTACAACGTGTTCAATATGAGTACTTTTTTTGAGATACTATCTCTAACTTCTCTTCAACCAAGAGCCCTAAGGCAGGGGGTATTTTATGTCAGAGTTAACTTCCCTCTACCTTTACTTATAAAAGCAAACTCTACAAGGCAGCAGGATATCTAACATCTCGTACAACCATGTGGCATGGTTGTATTGGACTAAATGTTACCAGTAGCTGGGTGATCATTATGACCTGACCAAACATTTATTGCAAAAAATCAACTCAGTTATATATATATATATATATATATATATATATATATATATATATATATATATATATATATATATATATATATACACATATATATATATGTATATATATATATATATATATATACATATATATATACACACATATATATATATATATATATATATATATATATATATATATATATATATATATATATATATATATATATATATATATATATTTATATATATATATATATATATATATATAAAGTTTAAGCAAACGAAGTTATACTAAAGGTTCTTTGTGTTTAATAAATAGGATAAAATTGTTATGCTATCTATTGAACACAAAGAACTTTTAATATAACTTTGTTTGTTTAATCTTTAAGCAAACGAAGTTTTTATGAAGAGAAAATTACTAAAACCTTTTAAAAACAAAGCAAATACTTGCACAAATACTTGTTTTGTTTCAAAATCAAAAAAACTATCAAAAACAATATATCTCAATCGATTTTAATTTTGATTGACAATATATGTCAATGGATATTAAAATTAATCCTACATAAATCGATTGTAAGTATATTATAAATATTTATACACTACAATACTTGTCTCCTATATTCTTTAATTTTTTAAACGTTCATTGGTTAACTCAGAAATACGTCATTTTCACGGAAAATAGCCAAAATTGCTTCTTAATTTCCGTGAATTTTCACGGAAAATATAATTTACGAGACGAAATTGTTTCGGACTAAACGTAATTATAAGTTTTAAACCAATTAAAATTGGGAGTCATCTCAGGAAATAGCCGCTTCTAAAAACGCTAATATTCGCCATTTTTTTAAAACGCTTTACATTATAGTTTACATTTTGAAATCAATCGCTTAGAAAATCTTTTTTTAATTACGCCACCCGGTTTTTATTGCCTTCAAAATTAAATTATATTTAAATTAAATGTTTTTAATAATATATTTTATATATTTTTAGTTTATTTTTTAAAAATTAATTTAAGATTTTGCTTTTTAAATGTACATAAATCGACTGACAAATAGGGATTGGCGCAATTAAATGTAAATGTATCGACTGAAAAATAGGGATTATACAAAGGGAAATAGTGTATACAAAAACTATAATGCATAAAAGTTGAATTTTTAAGTTTATTTCACGCACAATACGAATTATAAATGGCAACCATCAAGTAAGTTTTGTTATGATTTTTTAAATTATCGGTTTAAACCTTTTAAGAACCTTATTAGCCAAATTCATTAGACGCGGTCCGCACACTTATGTTTACGATGTAGGGAGAAAAAAATATGGTAGCTTTTCAGTTTGATAAAGTATCAACAAGTGTTCCACATCTTAATATTTATACTTTTTCTGGCTAAATTTTTAAAACGCTTTAATTGTATTGTGCTTCTGCTTTATGCTTTATAAAAATTTTAAATCAAAAGATTCGAATGGTCTGCTCAAATACTATCGTTTACCAAGATCAGAAAGTGCACAAAAAACATATATCAAGTTGTTTAAAAAACAAGTTTATAAAAAGAGAGATTTAATACAAACAATTTGCCAGAAATACAAACAATTTGCCAGACATTATTATTTCAGTTAAATAATAAGAAAACAGATTCAAAAAAGACTGACTAGCTAAAATAAAACTTGAATCAATCATAAAAACAAAGTGATATGAAAAAACAAAAATAAAATTCAGCAGAGAGAAAATTAATGTTATAAAAATTATGAAAGGAAACCCTTTATATATACAAATTCGATAACAAACTTTTCAAAATGATAAAATTGCTTTTGTCTCGAAAAAATTACAATGGCAAAAAACTTGAAGTTTTTATAAATTTTCCTAATGATTTTAACATAACAAAACCATTTGTCAAATTTGACTTTTAACATAACAAAATTAGATTTCAAAACTTGATTTCAAGATAATTTCAGTTTTTCATTTTCTTTTAATCATATATTGAATTTACTGTTTTTTCAACAATTACTAATAAAGTATTAATTTGTTTAATTTAAAAATGTTTGATGTATTGCATCTGTACATTCAATCTGTAGCTGGCATTGAACATAAAATTGAAGAAAGTTTTCTACTTATTTTTCATGGCCCAACACAATTAACACAATCTTGAGTTTTCTAGTCTAATAAACTTCTTGATAGATCTAATTTATCAAGGCTACAACCATATTTATTGTTGATTAGGCTAATAAAGTATAGGTATTTTTCAACTTTTGCTTTAGAAAGAAGTTTTCAAATAATTTACCTTTTTGAATATTTTCTAAATGGCTTAGGCCTGGTGTAAAAAACATTCTAAAAAACATTCCAATATAACATAACTTTAAAAGTTTTCAAAATAAACAAAGTAAATCAAAGATAGTCAAGCAGCTGTAACTTTATGTTTTCTGTAATCATGCTACTTTTTTGTATTTTGTTCTATGCTTATGTAATGAATACTATATCATTTTGGAGCCATGCGGTTACTAAGGTCAATATTTACAACACCAGTATTAAAAAGTTATATATTAATGAGAAATATGCTATGCCTTTTAAACCATCATATGTTCTTTGTATATCAGTATTTTTAGTCTTATTTCGAATGATATTAGCGACAATTTTATTATTATTTTTTAAAGTGTTAGAAGAAGTTTCTTCAAGTGTTATTATAATTTGAATCTTCCGTGAGTTTATTAATATAGAAGTCAATATTTTCAATTTTAGTGTTATCTATGTGAAGTATAATTAGATCAAATAATGAGGTATTAAAACAAATACAATCTGATAAAACAAAGGCAGTTCTTTGTGATCATTTATAACATAAATGTTGACAGACAAATGATTCGCTTTCAAATTTCAATTTTATTTGTACAAAATAAACACGTTACAACTAAGCAGCCATTTCTTAAAAGTGTTATTTCAATTTTTAAACAATAATACATCTGCTTAAAAATAGTTTAGTTCTGGATATGCTGATATAGCAATTGTCATTTTTTTTATTTAGGACTTATTTAGGAGTTAATTTTAAAAAATGATTACACTTTGTAACTGTTCTGTGCAAGAAAGAGCCTAAATCTTTTCTTTTATAGTTTTCATTGTATTTAGTGTTTTATCATTATTGTGTTTTAAAAAACACAAAAGTGAAAGTAAAGCCAGTACACAACCTACTAGAACTAACAGGACAACTTCAATGTTCTGTTTTATGAATAAATGAATCAAAAAGTAAAACAACTGATCTGAAATAGTCAATATATAATTTTAACATTTAACCAGGTAACTATTTTATTTTGCAACTTTGTAGCATTTTTTGGTTTTCAGGAAGACGCAGTTCCCTTCCTTTTTATGGTCACAATATCTGTAAACAATATCTTCACTAATTTTCTCATTGTAAAATATCTTGTTTGATGACCATTCAGCTATAATTTTCGGTACTTTAAGAGATACTTCATTAAAAATACATGTTCGCTATTTAATAACAATATTCAATAGCCTATTAGGCTTCCTTTTTTTCTTTTAGCTTTAAAAAACGTAAATACATTTGCATTTTTTTTCGCAATTCCTCGAAAGTATTTGTAATCATTTAAGTTTTTAATAATGATGAATTAAGAGCTAATAGTAGCAGCGGAAGTATTGTTTAGTTGATTTTTTTTAATAATAAAGAAACCTTTATAAAAAATATAAGAATTTTTTATAAGAATACTTTATAAAGAATACTTTTTATAAAAAATACTTTTTTCCCAATATCGAATTAATTTCGAGACCAGGCCTCTGAAATGAATTTGGCTAATGGGAAACGCGTCAAATCCCCAGATTCTTCGGCCCTGATAAAATACAGATAAAACCCAATCCAGCAAACTTGCTTTATTTTTTAACCATATAGGGCCCTTCCAGAAACCAAAACACTTACCCGTTAAAATCCCGTTTCCGTAGGCCCAGACAAAAACCATACGGTACCCGTCTGTCAATGTTGGCTGGGATTATTATTTACAAAACTTTTAGCTTCATAAAAACTTTATTTAAGATTAAAAATATTTTTACTTTATATATAAATATATTAGAGAAAGTAAAATAAAATGACTTTGGAAACAAAGATGTTAAAAATTCCATAGTTGTTTTAATTAAAAAGTAATTAGTCGTTTGAGATTTAACGAAAATTTCGTGAAAGAAACGCAAAGAAACGTGGTCAAATGAAGCTGGCGTTTGAATTTAAAAGAAAAACAAACTTGGCTGTAAAACATTTGACAAAAAAATTGATAAAAAGGCAATTTTTAGACTTCTTTCTTAGTCGGGTATTTTTGTAGGAAGTTATAGATTCGTGGAAATCTTCAAAATCAATATAACAACGCAAAAATATATCTTTTTTTTTTATTTTATCTTAATAATTTCTTAAAATGGTTATCGATAATGGCAGATTAATTAAATATTTTGAACTATGTAATTCAGAGATTATTTTAAAATCTTTAACAAATTTACTAGAACAATTTTAGACTTTTTTTCATTTACGAAAACTGAAAAATGATTTTCTATTTTTGTGATTTATAGTTCTAATTTGAATGGCCAAGTGGGACCTTTGCCAAGGAACCCAGGGCAAACGATCACAGGGAGAGGGGAGGGCGGGATTACTTTTTTTTATTTAGTTTCTTGATATAGAGGAATTTTTTTAGAAATTGACAGTTTTACCCCTTCTCTTCAAAACCCGTGCTGCCCTGGACCCACAGCATTTTAGGGGTAGAAAAAAAAAGGGAGAAGTTGTAAATACTTTATTAACAATACATAATAGTGTTCAATATTAGAAAATTTATTCTTAAACGAATTTTCTGTAGCGTATATTCAAAAAGCATGCCTGTTGAAGGCGAAAAGTTTATTAATAAAAGTCAGGAAGCGAGAACCCAATGACTTTTTGTAATCTTGTTGCAAAAGGTCAAGTGGGCCTGACGCTGCACGATTAAAAGCCAAGTGGCCTGAGGCTGCAGATTTTTATATATATATATATATATATATATATATATATATATATATATATATATATATATATATATATATATATATATATATATCATTATTATAATTCAATGCAGCTAACGCTGTTTTCAAAATATTTACTGAAATGAGTAGTTTTTGATGTAATAAAAAGTCGTAAAAATTAAACAAACAAATATTTCTATACAATATGTTTGCAAAAAAACCTTCAATGATTATGCAGTTTTTGTGATTTTGCAGGTGGGTTTATTTACTAAAATCTTAGACTATTAGACATTACCTTTTCGAGATTTTTTATTAGCCAATTTTTCAATTACAGAATCTAAATTAAGCTGTTGAAGTAGTCTATTTTCTATCGGTAACAGCGACAGGGCGTTTAAACGTTCTTGACCAATGGTTAATATTAAATCATTTTTAATGAGCTTAAGTTGAGAGAATAAACGTACTTCGCTGCAATTGTTTACCATTAAAAAAAGATAAATGCATAGTGCAATTAAAACGTTTGGGAAAGCAGCCGCGAGCCTAGGCTTACCAATCCATATGAACATCTGAAATTATCTGCTTTTGCCTATACAAATTTGTTTCAGTTGACGTGGTTTCTTTGTTAAACTGTGCAAAGTAATAAATTAAAAAATCAAAGTACGCAGAGATTCCCTGATTCAAGGCTCAGAGTAGCTTGTCAATAATTCGAAGAAAAGTGTGTATTTTCAACATTTCCAAAGGCGTCAATCTTGCGTCAGCATCATCAGCATTGTCAGCATCATCTGCTTCTGCATCACGATAGTCCCATTTTCTGTTTCGTTTAAATTTTCTTTTATGCTCTTGTTGATACGCATCGTTTTGATAAGGAATTTTACATTTTTGTTCTTTTTCACTAAACTGAGAACGAAGCGCCAGAACAAACGTTTTTAAGGATTGCAACATCTTTGTAGCCGTATTTAAGTCAAGTTTTGATTCTTATTTTCATACTTGCGTTAAGTTCTTTTGCTTCAAGTCGCGTATCAGCTTTTTCAATTGTTAATTCAGACATACTGACAAGAGCTGTTGAATTATTTTATATCCTTTCTGCAGCGCATCAACTGCATCGTGATGAGCAGACCAACGTTGTCCGAAAGTTGTTTCAATGTAGGTATCCATAAAGGAGTAAAGCAATTTAAAAGTAGATTTTATCAGAACGACTTAAAATCCTTTTGAGAAGTTGACCCCAATAGTTTCTTTCAGACATGTACTCTTATACATGACTTTTATCTACTCGCTTCCCTGTAGTTTTTATTTAATTAACTTTTTTAATAATATTTCTGTGCAAAGTACTGACTTCATGGCAACTTAAACACTGACTATATTTTTCCAATTGTAATAATCACAGGTTGGCCACAATGATAACTCTTCGGTTTTTGCAAATAGTTTATGTTTCCTTACCATAGAATATCTTACCAGTTTTCGGAGAATAACAAAGCCAATCATGCTAAATTTTCTCACTGTTTAATTCCTATCGAAAAAACAAGATTTTAAAAATGTCGCTTAAACATATCGCATGAAAATATAGCTTCTGACGTGCTAAAATTGCTTTCCATTTGCTGACAACTAGCAACTCCTTTGAATCAGAAGTAACTCCACAAAACGTCAGTAACTTTTCACATTCCTACATAATTAGGAAACCTTGTATCTACATCTGCAAGTTAATCACATTGCATTTCCACTTTAACGTCAGATAGACCTTCTACTACAACTGATTCATTTTGAAGCTCTTGTTCATAATTTATATTTATTGTTGACTTGTTTAATACCTCCATACCTATTGCTGTGTCATGATCATGAGTTTGACAAGTTTCAGTTGCAATTACACAACTTGTAACAAGTTTAATATTCAATTCAGGCTTGGTAATATTTTGAGTTTAGTAATTTTTTTAGTTACTTTTAAAACTTTTTCGTAACTTTTCTCCTTTCTTAAATTGAACTTTTTCCCATCCGCTTTTATATTTTTTCATGATTATTAACTTTCATTTAAAGAAAAAAAAACATATAAATAGCAAAAGGACCGAATAGCCTGCATATAATTTTTTTTATTGAATTGGATGTAAAAAAAAATAAGAACGAGAAAAAGACAATTTGGTTAACGAAGTAAAGTATAATGTTGCAGTGTCTAGATTACCGATAGTTAAAAATCCAATAGACAAACATTATTTTACTGTGTCTAGATGTTCAATAGTTAAATATTTAGTATGTGAGACCGCAAGTTTAATCCGATTGTTCATAATTTAGTGTTCTTTCTTTTTCGACGTTTTTTAAGATGGGCTTTTTATTTGTCAATATTTTTTCTAAGAGTGAGCCTATATTTTATAACTGGTTTATCTTTTTTCCAGTTCGCCTATTATTTGTTGTGAGCCTGTGCTTACAGGCTCCTCAGATCCCGCCTTAATACTGTCCTAGCATCAGCTTATGAGATTATTTATATTGAAGCTTTATCTTTCTTGAGATTATTTTCAGTTTGATTGGTTGTGCATATAGACATCGTTACAAAGGCATATAAAAAAAGCCGAAAATCTTTTAAGTGTAAGAAAATTGAAAAATCTAAAAAACTTGGAAACCTCAAAAATATGTTGTCAAAAAGAACGGTAAACTCCTCTCCTTCATACTTGAATTTATTATTTGATAAAAAATTGTCAGTGAGAAGAAGTTTTCTGTTAAGATGGATAACACCCAAGATACAACATATTATAAAGTCCATTATTTTGCGCAACTTTGTCGAAGAGTATGTAAATGAGCGTCTTGATGCGCTAAAAAAAGTTGAGGATTCTTCATAATCTGAACTGTACCAAACATTGAAATCTGATTTTTAAAGCAATGGTCAAAGTAGAAAATATTATTAGAGAATCTTTTGACAACACCTTATTATGCGTTGTCATTATGACGGTATTCAAAAATTTGTGAAAAATGCTATGAGGTTTTCCTATTCCATGTAAAAGATTCAATTTTCTCTTAGATACTTTTAATGTGAAAAATCTTGCAGTTAGTCGTTCCCAGTTTTATTTACAAATTTTTTTCTCATTTGCAATAACTACGACACCTTTTTATAGTTACTGCATAAAGATGAAAATATATAGAGCCAACCCTCATTTTATAATCATTTTCTGTATGCAGTAAGAAGCTCTTTAAAAAATACGCAATAGATTTTAAGGAATCCGCCTGCCATTGCCAAGTGTATGCATAAATTTAACAGTAAATAATTTCAATTGCGGAAAAAGAATTATCGAAAAAGCTACAAAAAGCTCATATACCCAAGCTTATATACTTATTATATTAGCTAATTTGAGTCACTGAATTCTTTTTCATAATTTTTTATTTATAGTATGTGTAGTTATATAAACCTTTTGAATAACTGATGATGAAAAAAATTTTGGAAATTAAATTACAAGTTTATTTCTATTCAACCAAGAGAAGAGAAAGGGGAGACAGCGATGTGTAAGTATCCTGACTGCAAAATGATTTTTAAAATTGGAGGTAGCTCTACGAAAAGTCTCCATACGCACTTACATTCCGTCCATAAAACTAACCTAACACTAGTTTCTATTTCAGCAAGAACACCAGATAAACCACCAACAAAAATAACCAAAACGTTAACCAATTGTTTTCCAATATTGTAGCCAGAAGAAAAATTACTTCCTGCAACACTTGCACGATTAACAGCCCTTGATGGAATTTCGTTTAACGTTATATGCCATTTTAGCAATATACCTGCAGTTCTTACAGCTACATGATTCAAAGGTTTACCCACAATAATCAACATAGTGCGTAAAATGGTTGTAGATTATAGCAAAAAAAATCAAAATTTTTTAATTACAGATATAGCCGGGAAAAAACCACCTAATATTGTTTTAGGGGAAAGATTTTCTTTATCTTTTAATGAATGGACATTGCTAGGCAAAAACGCTTGCACAGCATGGAGTTGATTTGCGAAAAGATGTTGTTGGTATTATTATTGATGGAGCAAGTGTGATAAAAAAAAGTTAGAAGAATATTAGATGTAAATCAACAGTTATGTTTTGGCCGTAGTATGTAACTGGCCGAGAAATAGATCAGCGATTCAACAAAGACGAACAATCAGATATAGAAGACAATTTTTCAGAATGTAACTGTTGCGAGGATAATGATTTTCTGAAAACAATGAACTGGTCGATCTCGATGCTAGTCATAATAGGCATCGAGGAAACCAATTTGATGTTACTGACAAAAGTTGTGGTTCTGTGATTAAAATGGCACGAAAACTAATAGTAATGTTCAGATAATCACCAAAAAAACAATATCTATCAGAAGTATGTTGCGGCTGATTTTGGGAAGCAAATAACTGTAATAAAAAACTAAAAGACTAGATAAAACAGCCTTTTGTCAATGCTTCAAAGCGTTTATTTTTTTTTTTAATATGTATACAAAACCGTTGATAGACATAAGTCTACCAGTGTTAAGGTGTTAAGGTGTAAGGGTAATCTTTGGCTTTATCTGATCATGAGATTTGAAAAAAGCAAAAGAACAAGAGACGACCTTAATAAAGCTTTAAAAAAAGCACATTTGTTCAGCATACCAGTATAATGTAAGACGCCGTCGGTAACAATTCATAAGGAAATGCTGTTGTTTAAAAATGGATGAACACGTGGTGATTTATTGCAAAAAAATAAATTGTAGTGTGATTTATTGCGAAAAAATTTATTGTTTTTATAAATCAAAAATAGATACACATGTATATTATATCTATAAAAACAAGTAATTCTTTATAATTTAATAAACAGTTTATTCAAAACATATTTTAAATGTCTTATTAACTTTGTTAAAATTTTTCCTTAAAAGTAAAAATCTTTCAAGAACAGATATTTAAAAATCCAGGGATATATCTTGGGATTCCGGGATAAGGTTAATGTAGTTCCGAAATCCGGGATTGGAAGTGTAACTCGCGATTAAAAACCCCATTCAAGGGCTCTATTTAAAGACCATTTTTATTTCTATTGTACTTCTACTTAGCTACAAATTTGTTAGACCTAGTTTTCTTTGCTGATAAAATATTAAGATAAAAATATTAAAACTCTTTTCAAAATAGTAAATGAACAGTTCGCTAAAGTTAAGGTGGTCCATGAATGGTTAAGGTGGCACATGAGTAGTTTGTAAATAACAAGTTTCACTAAATGTGAATAAAACAAAATATAGGTATATACCTTTCCATAAAGCAAGCAAGAATTTTTCTTAAATAACCAAATTTTATCAGTAATATTACTTATATTAAAAGATGTGTAAACTTTTTAGGAGTAAAAGTGGATAAAAATTTACTGTGATATTCACATATAAATAGAATTAAAACAACTCTCTCAAAGTATATCGCAACTATGTCTATAGTTAAACCTTTTCTAAATACAACATCACTGAAAAAAAGATTTTTCACCTTTATATACAGCTATTAATCTTACTGTAATCTTGTGTGGGCTAGTACTAGCCATACAAAACTAAAGGAAATGTACAGCAAACAAAAACATGCGTTCAGACTACTGTTTGGAGCCTATATAAAATGCTCTTTGCAAATTACTTTTGCGTGCATTCGGTGTTTTAAATGTGTATTAACTCATTTTACACATAATTTTATTGTTTATGTTAAAAACAAAAAGAGATTAGTAATAGTAATACAAGCTGCTGTGACGACTATAGATTGTCCCCGAAAATCTTTCAAACTTAATTTAATAAAATTAATCATTAGTATCCAACAAGGTTTTCAGAGAATAAATATAATTTTAAATTATATTTATTCTCTGAAAACCGCTTAAGTGCATTAACTTGCAACCAAGATGTTCACGCTTCCTTCCTTACCGTGACGCGAAAATATATCCTAAGCTCGTTGCGAACCCGGATCACCTGCTTGTAAAGCAAGTGCTCTAACCATATATTCAAATATTCATTTTGAATTTCTTTATTCTCATAATTACTTTTTATTTCATTTTTAATTTACATTTTTGTATATACAGTAGCGTCCAAAAACTTGCGGACAGGATAAGTAAAGTTGAAATTTACAAATATTTTAGCACTTTTTTCAATATATTATTTGATGATTTAGCAGTGATTTGGTAGTGATTCGATACTTATCGCATGGTGATTTAGTACTTATTAAATGTTTATTCTGTAAACATTTCTGTAACAAGTTATTATAAGGAAATATTTTAAATCCAATATTTTAAATACATGGATAAATAACTATTTGAATGTCTAATTAATTTTATTGGCTGCAGAGAACTTAAGATAAAATAGTTACTAAATAGTTAAGGTAAAGCAGAAAAGTAAAGCAATAAAATAACAAAAAATATTTTATATAATGTTTTATTGTGTTTAATGGCATAATGTGTTTTACTTATTTAATAACAGTTTTTAAACGAGTTTCATCAGGACAGTTTGTCGTAACGTTAAACAGGCCAGTTTGTCGTATTTCTGATTGTAAAACTTATTATCTTTCGCGTAATCATTTGTAGTCCGCATAGTGACTCCCGACTGCCTCTAAAAATAAAACATAGCAATTAAAAATATGAAGTTGCATCTTAGAATATTCAAAGCCTTTTCCCAAAAATATTAAACTAATACTAATAAGTAATAATATCAAAATTTTATAAATATTGCTATTAAGAATAGCTTTTAAAACTTTTAAGTTATTCTTACAAATTGCAAATATATATAATAACAAAAATAATAATAATAATAATAATAATAACAATAAAAAAACAAAATATTACTTAACATAAATAAATATTTAAAAAATATACAAAACAAAAATACTAAATAAAACCTTTATCTATTGATGGCAGAAGGATTGGAAAATGTCCAGGATTTACCCATTTAGGCTGAAGATCATCACCTATATAACAAATTGATAATTAAAAAAATAATTTAGTACAATTGCAAGTAAAGGTAACGACTTGAACCAAGTTTATCAATATAACTTCTGAAATATGATCATTATATATAAATATATGAAACATGATTAATTAATAATAACTAGTAATAGCATAACTATCCAGCTTAAATAAATATATATATATATATAATATATATATATATATATATATATATATATATATATATATATATATATATATATATATATATAAAATATATATATATATATATATATATATATATATATATATATATATGTATAATAATAATAATGTTATTGTTTATTATTATAGTTATTGATAACTATAGCTATTAAAAAAAAGTTTAAACAAGTTTGTGTCATTAACAATTTGTAGTCAAAGCAACAAAATATAATTTATCTCAAAAAACTAATCACGTGGGATTGTTCCGTGTTCAATAAAATGGCTAATTTTTCCATATTTCTACAAGATTTCTAAAACTTTAAAATTTACAAAATAAAGCAAGAAAATACACGAACCAACACTAAACAAAAATTATCAAAAATTCTGCAAATTCAGACATTTCCGTTTCCTAGATGAGTTGCGTTTACATGGTTACGAAATTAACATACTCATTAATATTTACATGAATTAATATTTAAAATAATGCTAAATTACACTCATAAAAAAATAAAGAAAATAGTTTTTTATTTCATTAGTAATAGAAAAACAGATTATTATAATGTTTTATTGTGATTTACAATTTTTTTTCTCTGTGCGTATACTCAACATGCCAGCTTGTCGTAACCATTCTCCCATAAAACTGTCGAGTTGTATATCTTTGGCATCAGCATGCTGACTCCTGACTGCCTCTATATGAATAAAACTGCACTTTAAAATTTAAAATTGAAACACCTTTTCATATAAGACGAGTTACAAAATTTCATAAAATATACTATGAAAAAATATTTTTTTGTATATGCCTATAATAGCTGAATAAAAATTTTTAAATTCAGTACAAAAATTGCACTTCTGAAAAGTGCCTTTAATATTATAGTTTGATGCAACATCTTTTGTGATAAGTTTGTTCATCACCTTGTATATACTTTTTTTTGGGTGGTTGCAATAAGCACGAACTAAAACTGTCACCCATATTAATAATTACTTACAACCCAGTGGGCACAATGACGTTGAAATAACGTTGAAACGACGTTGCAAACCGACGAAATGCCATGTTGAAACAACGTTGAAATTTGGTGGAATTGGAAACAAAATTCGACGTTGAAAACCACGACGTTGAAACAACAACGATGAAAACGTTGTTTCAACGTTGTTCTAACGTCTTATCGACTACATATCATCCATATTTCAACTTCAATAAAATGAAAATTAAAAGTTCAACATTGAAATTACGTTGTTTTAACATCTTATCGACAATATATCAACCATATATGGTTGATATATTGTCGATAAAACGTTAGAACAACGCTCAAACAACCTAATTTCAACGTTAAATTTTGGTCATTTGATAAAAATTATACAACCTATTGGATATAACTTATATCCAATAGGTTGCAGCCATGTTAAATTGTCATCGTTAACATGTTAAATTGTCCCAACTTGGATTGCGATAAAATAAGACACAAAAAAAGCAATATTTTGCGCTAAAAGTAGTGTATTTCATGTTCAAAAAATTATTTTAAGGGAGTTTATATAAGAAATAGATAGAATGTTACCATTTTATATATGCATTTTATATTAACGTAATCGAATTGTCTTTTACGCACCGACCGCCACCATTGGATCTGTCGGGTGCATATTTCAACAAACTCATAATATCTGTTCTGACTTCAGCAACCGTAGCAGTCGTTTTACTAAGCATGACGCTCTCTATAAAAAAAGGTATTGCCTGAGTAATTTGCAACAAGTACAGCAAGAACTTGAAATTAAAGTAGCAACAAAGCATCAAATTGTGCTTTTCAATAACAGATAACATTACTCATGACTTATAACAACCTTACAAATGTTTGTGCCTTTAAATTTCACTTTACCCTTGCCGCCAGCCATGTTGAACTTTGATTGTAAACCATTGGTCATCAACCTACAACAAAAAGTTATTATTTTTATAAATGCATTAAACTTTGATACAATATCAGGTTAGGTAGCCCAATGGCACCGCGTATACCGCGGAATTCCGAATGGTTTTAAATTTTCAAAAATTCTATGACTTTTTTTTTTGTAGAAATAGGTTAATTTCAATAAAATTTATGCATATATATAATAGATAATCCAAGTCAAATTTGAAAAATCCGAAAAATTGTTTGCGGAAAAAGTCCGGAATATCCCCCCCCCCCTTCCCTTTATTTTTCCTCTTAATTTGCTTTCATCTGAGTTGCTTTTTATTTTTCAGTTTTAAATTTTATCCTGTAAGATAGAGTCTAAATTATATTCAGAATCTACTATTGCAGTAGCCTCACAATTGCTGCTGCTACAGACATCTTCATTTAATGAAGTTGAGCAATCAATATCAATGTCACTACTAAGAGGCTCATTAACCAAAACATTATTCCGTCTCATCGCTTTAACCGGGTAGCCATTTCCCTAAACAACAGAAGGCACTTTTATAGTATGTAAATATACACTTATGTGTTGTCTGAAAGTTTTCTTCCATATTTTGTTGACAAAAAGTAAAAGTTAAAATGCAAGACCAGATTTTTTTTTTATTATTTGATAGACTGCCTGCCCCAACCAAACCCTCAGTCGATGTAGCAGCACTCCGTTGCGAGTCAGGCTATATATCAGTCGATATATCAGCACTCCCTTGCGAGTCAGGCTATTTGTCAGTCGATGTAGCAGCACTCCCTAGCAAATCAGGCTATAAGATAGTCGATGTAGCAGCACTCCGTGCATGATTTACAGTAAGAAAAACAAAAATAAAAACATTTTCATTAAAAAAATCAAAATAAAAACATTGTTCATCGTGTTAAAAACGCAAATTTAATTATATAGTGCGTGATTCTTCACCATTTAGTAAACTTGGCGTCGATGTTCATTTTTACCCCGTTGTTCATAGTCACTTTTCACGGTATATATTATATATGTGTATTTATTTATATATTTATATATACATATAATATATGATATATATATATATATATCATATATTGCAAAAACGTGCAAATTTAATTGACCGAATGTTTTACAAAACATTCTGGTCAATTAAATTTGCGTTTTTGCGGCTTTTTTAAAAAACGATTAATTTGTAATTAAATTATTGGTTTTAACTTTCTGACAACTCGCAAATGTTGGACGAAAGTCAAAAGAAATTAAAAGTGACGTATGTGTTGGCGTAAGAATCATTTTTTTTCTTCCGCTCTTTCCAAATTTAAAAAAAATATAAAAACAATAATAACAATAATAAAAATACTATAATATAGTATTATGATTATTATAGTCTATATGATATATTATTAACATATATATTTTATGTATATATCATATGTTATATATAATAACATCATATATATATATATATATATATATATATATATATATATATATATATATATATATATATATATATATATCATCTATTATATGTATATATAAATATATAAATAAATACACATATATAATATATACCGTGAAAAGGGGTGACTATGAACAACGGGGTAAAAATGAACATCGACGCACTATATAATTAAAGAATCGAAGAATCACGCACTATATAATTAAATAGTGTGTTTTATGTTATTTTAATTTAGCTATTTTATTCTAAAAACTTCCACTTGTATATATATATATATATATATATATATATATATATATATATATATATATATATATATATATATTTGTAAATATAAGAATAATAGTAACAACAATAATAAAAATACTGTAATATAGTATTATGATTATTACAGTCTATATGATATATTATTAACATATCATACATTTTATGTATATATCATATGTTATATATATATATATATATATATATACATATATATATATATATATATATATATATATATATATATATATATATATATATATATATATATATATATAACATTGATAATATATATTTTATATTTATATAATATAAAACTAGAATAGTCAAATATACTAGCATACATAGTAAAACAATTTAATCAAACTCTAAAAAACTACTTATTTAAACAAACTCTAAAACAAATTCAAGCCAATTCTTCATGCAATACACACACTGATGAAATAAAAAAAAAGATCTATTTAATATTTATCACTAATGCATCGCAAATTAAGCAATGTGGTATTGCTAAATTGACAAACTCAAAACTTTATGAAATGGCAATAGATGGCCTAATCAATGACTCGTAAAGTCACGCATGCGTACTTGAGTTCTCAAAATGCAAAACGAACGGTGGAACTCATAATATAGACGTTGAATTAACGTTGATTTAACGTCGCGTTAAGTTGATCGTTTTCAACGTATTTTCAACGTTGATAAAATGTTGATTTTTGGTTATATGACGTCGCGACTAAAAGTCAACCGTAAATCAACGTTGAAATAACGTCGTGTGTCCACTGGGAATAATTAACATTAGAATATTCATAGTAAGCAGTGGATGAAATATGAGGGTAGGTATTTCCCTCCACTAAATTATTTAAAATATCAGAATAGCAACCAAAGCAAAAAATATTTAAAATACCAAGTCAATTTGGTTAAACAAAATTGCCAACAAAGTAGTAACAAAGCATGTGATATAAAAAAGTAACAATAAATGCGATACTTAATTCAGGGTTGCCAATATAATTTTAAAAATTTTTCCCTGAGTAAAAAGCAATTTTCCCTGAGTTAGGCATTTTAAGTTCCCTGAATTTACCAAATTCTTTCCAGTTTATCTACTAAATTATTACTATCCTTATTTAAACAAAAATATTTATACTTGACAGACTAAAAGTTTTAAAAAAACAGCTACATCTTGCAAATTTATTGTTAGAATATTAGTATTTTATTATTAGTATTGACAAGCTATTCTTACAAAAAAAATTATTATTCAAAAATTTTAATAAAAAAAATATTTTTCTTGGATTTTCTCAGAATTTTATAAAAATTTTAAAAAAATCCTTGAGTTTTCCACAAATCAGGTTTTCCTAGGATTCATGCTATTTCCAGGTATTCCAGGTCTTTAAAGGTTGATCAGCAACCCTGTAATTGTATGTTTGTATACATTAATTGTATGTGTATATATGTAATTGTATGTATACATTATTGTATGTATATATGTGTGAAAACGACTTAACTTAAACAAGCTTTCCTACTAATATTTTATATATTACATACAGTGTTATAAACTGAGCAAACAACTGGTCAAACTTACTATTTAAATCTACTAAACGCTATTACTAAAATGATCAAACACACGAAACTCCCAACTGTAAATACAGTAAACTCCTGTTTTTTAAGTTTTATTTATTTTTATAACTTCTATATTTAAGTTGCTTTAAATATTATTATTTATTTGTTTTGTGCTTTTTACTTTTACTTTTATGTTTTAATATGTTTTAAACTTTGTTTTTCTTACTCCATTAACTAGTTCGTAACTATTTGAGTGAGACCTAACCTATTAATGTAAACTTGTGTGTGTAAATCTATAATATGGTTGAATAAAAATAAATTAAAAGTTGTTTTCTAAATTGTTAACAATAAAAGTTTAAAGAAAATATTATCGATAACAAACATAACATCTTGTGATGAAGCAGAAGTATTATCAAACTCATAACTAATCACAGATTTACTTCTGCAATCTGCAATAATAAACTTAGTTCATTCGTATACATAAATATTTTATGAAAAAGTAGTATCAAACATCTATAAAGAATAAAACTGCACCATTGCTTGTGAAATGCTGCTGGGTATTGGCTTTAATCAACAATACTTGAGACTGACATTCTGGTTCAATCTCCAAATCAACTTTATGTTTTATTTTTGTTATTGAAGTCCAATTAGAAGGCACTTTAAGTGAAAAAAAAAATTCAAATTATTATAAGAAAAAATAAAAACTTTCTGCACCTTAAATATCTGAAACACCTCTTCAAACATACCTGATATACTTTGTTATAAAGTGTTATCTGTTATAAATACTTAGATAGCATTAAAAATAATAAGCGATGATCCTTCTAAACTTGTGTTTAGTGTTTCTAAGTGTGTTATTGTTTATACTTTTAAAAATATCATTGCAGATAGTTTAGGTTAGGGTTAGGACTATTGTAATTGTAATGAAAACAATAACAGTAATAATAATTATTGTTATTGTATTAACTTAATTTAGAAACAATAACAATACTTGTGATTTACAACTATTTTAATTCTGTAATACAATAACAATAAATATTGTATTGCAATTCATCTTTATAAAACAATAACAATATCTGAAAATAAAATGTATTGTAATGATCCACTACAATAAAAATAAATATTCTATTGTAATTCGTCTTTGTAATACAACAACAATATATTGTTGTTGTAATAAAAGACATTAACATTTTTATTCAAGAAGAATTATTATGTTTAACTGTTTGTGTTACTAAAGTTAATTATCATATATATTTTAAGTTTCTTTGCAGCATTAAAATCGAGAGGAAAAAATAAAAGGTCTGAATAAAATAATTTATGAATGTTATTTTTCATAATAGTAAAGCTATCATCAGACAGGCAATATTTTGTGGCCATTTAGAGCTGAGAAATACATAACAAGATAGGTGATGCGAAATCTAAATATGTAAAAAATAAAATTTGCAATATATTGCAAAATCTGTAAATAAAAAATAACAATAATAACAGTAAGTTTGTCAGAGATGAAATACGTTAAAATACATTTAAATACGTTAAATACGTTAAAATTTGTTAGCTTTTTTACTTTAATGTAAAGTAATACACTACAATAACTGTAAACTGTTTTCATCAAAACAATACAACAGTTATTGTAATTTTATTTCATTAAAACAATACAATAGTTCTCGAAATTTAATGTATTGTTGGAAAAAAAACAATGCAATACTTATTGTAATTGTAATTGTTTTTTATCACAGCAATACAATACCAAAATAAAAAATTTTAATTGTTTCTGTAATTTTACAATACAATATTTTTGTATTGTAATGTGTAATTGTATTTAATTTTTAAAATTACAATTACAATAGTCCTAACCCTTGTTTAGGTTATAAATCAAATGACTCAAAGAAATAAAATCGTATGTAATAGCAGTGAAAATGCAACAGCAAAAAAATACATAAATAAATAATATAAAATTATGAACATTTTTGTAGTGACGACGGAAGTAATGGGCAATCGTCTATATTGGTCTCTGCCTCCTCATCACTGTTGCAAGCCAATTTTTTTTTTTTAACGATTGGCTTTTAATTGTAGCAATTAGTAGTTTTTGGTCTACTGTATCGAATGCTTTAGCTAAGTCAAGGTAAACCACTAAAGCATAAAACCCACTATTTAAAACATCAGCAACTACATCTATTGATTCGAGTAAGTTTGTGATTACTGATTTACCTGTAGTGAAGCCATGATGTTCTTTAGCTATTAAGTTATGTAAATTTAAGTAACTCGTTATTTCATCTTTTATTATTTTTTGCATTACTTTACTAATATCTGATGATAATGAGGCTGATAATTTGACGATTCATTTTTCTTCCCTTTTTTTGGAATAGTTGTGATGCTTATTTGTTTCCATAGTTGTGATGTAGTTCCAGTGTTGTATGCTTTAATAAATTGTAAACTAAGGGCAGGCTAAGAGCAGAACTGCATTTTTTAAGAATATAAAGAGAAATAACGTCAATTCCAGCTGCTTTGTTTTTATCTCATAAATCAAGTTTTTTTTTAACATTAAATGGTGAGAATAGAACAGATGGATTTAATTATTCTTGAAGATAAGCTTTTTATTAAATCATTTTCTTGATCTGTTGGCTTGCTGAATGATTCGTAAAATTATTTATTTAGACAATTGGCAATGTTTACATTTGTTGTTAAATTTATGCCGTCAGCATTGATTAATGAAATAATTTTATTTTTATATGATTTTTGATTATTTATATATTTGTATAATAACTTTGGGTTAAATTTGCATTTGTTTGTTATTAATTTTTCATGTTTAATTCGGGCATTTTTTAATAACTTTTTCAATTCTCTTGCTTTTCTATTGTAATCAGTTGAAAGTTGGTTTTTATGGTCAGATTATTTTAAAGCAGATTTCAAAATGTAATTTGTTTTTAATTATCTGATATCATTATTGTGCCATTTGATAGAGCTATTTTTAATTTTGTTACTATTGATACAGATTTTTGGTATATGAATATCTATTAGATTTGAATAAGTTTTTATTAGAATGTTTATCATTTCGTTTATGTCTTGATTATTGAATAGTTTAAACCAATTGATGCTGTTGAATGCTATATTTAGATTAGAATAGTTACCTGTTTGGTACATTTTGATTATTTTTTGATTTTTTTGTATGGTGTGTAATTCATTTAGGTAAAAATCCCAGGTTAGTGTAGAATGGAGACTTTTTTTGACTGAGATATTGGATCATTAACATCAATTGTATAGATTTTTTTCGGGTCATTTGTAGTTACTAGATCAATGATGTTATTGTTTAGAGTTGGTTCTAGTACTGATTGTACTAAGAAATTTGAATTGAGAGTGTCTAGAAAGTTTGTACTGGATTGACGTGTACAATTTGATCCTCCATTAATGTCCCATTATATGCCTAAATAATTGAAATCGCCTGCTATTAAGAGACTTGAGAAACATTTTGAGCTAACTAGTTGGGCAGCTGATGTAAAGGAATAGTTAACTGCATTATTTACTTGGTGTTCTGACTCTGTAGATGCAACTGATAAGGATGGATTCTGCTTTAGTTTAAATTTCACACCAGATAAGTTCAATTATAGAATTGTTTAATTGTTGATAATTTATTTCTAGTGATTGAATGTCTTTTCTTATGTAAATCACCACACCTCCACTTTTTTTACTAGATCGGCTTTTATTACAATGGGTGTGGTTAGATAGGAAGATAACAGATTTTTCATCAAACCAGGATTCAGTTATGCATATAATCTAGTTGGTTTTGCTGACTCGGCATTAACTGAAATTCATCCCATTTGTTATTTTGTGAAGTTGCATTTAAATAGAAGCAATTTAAGTTGTTTAATGTTTGAATATCTGAATTAAATGAGTATGGTTAAGATAGTTTTGATTTCAATTTTTTTAAGTTCGCCAGAACGGATCTTCCAATAATACTTTTTCCCGTTGTGTTCATTGTAATATTGCCTTCCTCGTTATGTTTATTGTAACGTTGATTTTTCTTAATTCATTGTCAAATAGTCATTCATTTTCAGTTTTGTCCTTGTTAATGTAAACATTTTTGGAGAAATCAATTTCTTTTAATTTTTTTAAATTACTAATTACTAACTTTTGAGTGTCTATGCTATCAAGTTTAATTAATATCAGGTCTATACGTCTTTCTGATCTTTAATTTTTTTTTTGTTAAACGCATTATTATACATATTCTTTAAATGCATTATTATACATATTACATCTTATGCATAACATATTCTTTTTGTATTATTTAATGAAAGGTTGGCATTTATCGCTTTTAGCATTGTTTTGATTTTTGCTTATCATTTTCTAAGATTGTATTTTTGTCTTCACTCGGTGATTCGATAATACCGCTAACAATAATATTGTTTGCAACTTTCTTTTTGGTATTGAATTCATTGGTAATTTTAGCCATCATTACAATTTCAGTTTCTTTTGGTTTGGTATACTTTGCTTTGTTGCTTCTGCATATGAGAATATTGTTAGATTGTCTGCAGTGGAAATCAACACTCTTTCTACTTTAAGTTTATCAGTTTCGAGACTGTGTATATATGTGTGTGTATATATATATATATATATATATATATATATATATATATATATATATATATATGTATATATATATATATATATATATATATATATATCTATATATATATATATACACATGTATAAATACTTTTTATATATATGCATATATATTATGCATATATCTAATATATATTGTATATATATATTGTATATATATATACAATATATATTATGTATTTACATAATATATACGCATATATATAATATATATACATATATATACATATGTATATATATATATATACATATATATGTGTATATGTATTATATATTATATATATAATGTAATATATATTATATATATACTGTAAAATTTTTTATATATATACATAATATATGCTTATATATATAAAGTATATATATATATATAAAGTATATATATATATATATATATATATATATATATATATATATATATATATATATATATATATATATATATATATTTATATATATATGAAAGGAAAGGAAATAAGTAAAGAAGTATTGAAAATAGAAGTGAAAAAAGTTAATGAGTGAAATAAATAAAAAAATGGAAAAGAAAGAACAAAAAACTTTTTATACATTGAAAAAAGAACGGCAAATCAAGATTTATTATTTTTTTATATATTTCTTTAGTTTTATTTCATATATTTCTTTAGTTTTCTTTCATATATTTGTAGGATTTTTTATTTACGATTTATTTTTTAGTTATGCTGTTATGCAGTCTTATAGTAATGATTTTCCTTTAGTTTATTCGCGTAAAAAGTTGTACTTATTATTTTTTGTTATTAATTTATTGTTTTACTTTTTATTTTAGTTTAGTTTTATTTTTTAGTAGTTTAGTAGTCTATTTTTATTTTTTGTTTTATTAAATATTATTTAAAAAGTCATATATAGTTTTTTATACAGTTAAATATTATTTGTTTTTATTTTCATTTTAGCCATTTATTATATATATTTGAATATACGTGTATTATTATTATTTTCTTTTTCTTTACTTTTATTGTTTTTAATTTTATTTTGTCTTTTTTTTTCCGAAAAGTATATAAGGTAATTTTTTGTTTTGTTTGTTATGTTCGTTATTTTGATTTTCTCAGTGTTTTTCTGTTTATATTTTATTTATTTATTTAGTCATATTATTTGCAATATATTTTGGTTATTATATTATAAGAACTATGATTAATACATTTACTAAATCCTTATAATTTTTTTTAGCAGCAGTCGTTTTTATGTCATCGTTGTTGTTACGTTTTGTCAGTTTATTACTGTTTGTATCTGTAACTTGGTATGTATAAACGATTAATGTTTGGAAAATTATACCGATTTATTTAAATTATTATAATTACTATATTATTATTATCACTATTGTTAAAATAACATGTTGGTATTATTATTATTTATTATTACAATTATTATTGTTATTATAAGTATTATTTTTATTATTTTTACCATTACTATTTTAATTATTGTCATTAGATGTTTACTTTATATTAGTATTTTATACTATTTGTAAACAACCTTGAAATGTAATACCAAATATTTCAGAAATATATTGATTGATTTATTACCGAAAACTCATCTAGTCGGCATGACGTCACACTGTATTAAAAAGCATTACTTTCAAATTAACTATCTTGAATTGGGGAAAATTAAACTAAAAAATCAGTAGCGGTTTGCTGAGTTATTTTTAAAAAAAATCCTTTTAGAAGTTGTTGTGCAGTAGGTTGCACTAACAAAATAAAAAAAATATTAAAAACTTAAATCTTCTTATAGATAAATTAATTAAAAGAAAGTGAATGCATGCGATAAAATGTGCTGTAGATAGTAGTGCATATAGCAAGCAATGGTTTACTAAAATTTGCATCTTAATTTAGTATTGGTAAACAAATATCAAAATATCAGTACTTTTTTATAACCTAAAACCGTGTCTTGAAATGGCGAGTAGTCTACGCAAAACTACTCGCCATCTCAAGACACGGATAACTAAAGATTATAAGAGAGACAAAAAGTCACATTTCTATAAACATGTTCATGGTAATGAAAATTGTTTTATACAATTAAATAAAAAGTGCTTTTCCGTTTTAGATTCAGCATCTAATAAGTTCGAATTGAAACTTAAAGAAAGCATGTTTATAGAATGATTAAAACCTGGTATGAACAAACAGGTCAACCATGTCCAATTGACACTTTTTGTTTAGTTATTGCTTTCGATGTATTTTTTTATTAACCTATTCTTTCGTCACTTCCTTTTTAGTTTTTAGTATGACTTGTTATTGTTATAACAGTTTTTGTTTTGTAATTAAATTATTAGTTTGTACACAGATAATTATATTTTGTATTGGTATTGAGAAAATCACTTATATAGAAATATAAACAAATTTTAAAAATTAAACTTCCATTGAAGATGACTATTGATATTCGAAACATGTATTGTTTTGTTTAGAATTAATAAAATGGTTTTATTAATTAAAAATTTTGTCTTGTTTATAAAAATACTTACATTTTTTGTGCTAAAAAGAAATTTTGGATATAAATGTATGTGTATATATATATATATATATATATATATATATATATATATATATATATATATATATATATATATATATATATATATATATTTATATATATATATATGTATATATATGCTTATATATATATATACGTATATAAAATGTATATATTTCTTTTATATATATTCATAAGTTTACCCATATAAACATGCATAAATACATATTATTAAATATAAAAATATATGATAAAGAATAAATGTTAGAATTAAATATACAACACCAACTCTATAATTAGGACTTTTTCTATTAAAATTAGAAGTTTTTCAAAAAAATGGAAATACAGTTTCTTATCCAAACGTGTTTTTATACAAAAAAACATAGTAATGCATACTTTCATTATTGGTCGAAGATTTTATACTGACGTATTTGTTTGAAAATTAGGGTATGGTGTTTAAAGTTTTTCAAAAAAATAAAAGATTGAGCTCTTAACAGACTAAATTTAGTCTGGCTTAATATGTTTTATTAATTTTTATATTACTATAAACATCGGAATCTTATTAAAATTAAATGCTATTTCTAACTTAGAAATAACATATTTAATACAACTTTGCAACTTATTAAAATGGTCAACTTAAAATTTATAAATCTCCAACAAAAATAACCTGAAAAATCCAAATATACCCTGAGATTTATGCATATTATATACAATTTGATGCAAAATCTTAAAGTTTTAAATTAGCCGCAATAAAAAGAAGTTATAAAACATACCTTTATTAAAATATTTTTTTTATACCATCTGCATGCATTCTATTAAGTTTTCCTTGCCTTTACTTTACGGCAAACTATTTTTGTAATGGCTAGTTAATGAGACAATACTTTTCAATGTGCCACTTACTCAACGTTGTCAAAACAACTTTTTAATAAAGTTGGCAAAGTAACACTTTTTCAACGTTTTTCAACTACCACATTTTCAACGTTGGTATATCCCAGCAAGCAAACGACTTCATGTCGATGTCTTAGGGTGGTTGAAATGTTAACGTCAGAATTTTTAACTTTTATTCTACGTTGATTTGTAGTTGATAAACTAACGTTGAATAAAAAGTCTTTGATTCAACGTCTTATCGAGGTGGAAACCTCAACGTCAGAATTTTCAACGTTATTTCCACGTTGATTTATTGTTAATAAACTAATGTTGATTTAATCAACGTTAAAACAACTTGTCTTTTTACTTTCGCTTTGATATCGAGACAAATGAGACTTCTTATTAAAGTAAAGATGGCTAATCACTCACAGAAATGTGCTATTTTTAATTGTATTTTATTTAAAAGTGGTAGTATTTACAATATTAAATATGTATTTTTCATTTATGGGTAAAAATTAAAGATTTTTTAGTTTATAATTTTCGTTTTATATTCTCCTGGTTGGAAGTAACAATGCTTCAATTTTAATATTATTAGTAATGATTATTGAAAAGAATTCTCTTTTTCTTACGAAACTTTGTTTTCACAGCTTTAATTACAAAAATACATTTTTTTATTTTTTGTAACTAATTAGTTACAAAAACAAATTGGGTATTATTTTAAAGTTTTCTTTTAAGTTCCATTTGTATTAGGAAAGAGTTGTTGAATTTTGTAGTTTTCTGTTTACAAATGATTGTTTGTGGTTTGCCCATCTCTTTTTCTATTCTCTTTTTAATAGTCCGATATATATTTTTGTTTGGGGCTGACACTATATATTTGTAAATTACATTTCAGATTCTGCTTACAACTTTAAGTTGTAAAAAAATTTTGTAGTTATTTTTATTTCATCTCGTATACAAACTAATATAGCTCTGAAATCATTCATCGAGCACTGTTGAATATATGCACGTAAAATTTTTCCTTAGAGATGAATAATAAGTTAAAAAGAGTTTAGCAGAGTGAGATAAAAGTACAAAAGAACAGATGTTCAGTGGAAAAAAAGAGCCTTAAAGTAGAAAAATACTAAAAAAATGATAAGTAAAATGTTGTACAAACCAAAAATAACAATAACCAATTGTCGAGATACGTAAGAGTCATTTTCTGTTGTTCTCCTAAATTGCCGTCAGTGTCCAGCTTAAGTGTGAGTGTAGACAGTATCAGTAATGAAGCAGAGTTATTCGTTTTATAAGTAGTTATTATGTGGTCTGTATTGGTAAACATACATTGTTGATATAAGTGTGTCATAGACGTCTCGAGTACTGTATGGGTTTGCGCCTTATGGTACAGTACGAACACAACAAGACCTCCAGCTTTTGCCTATTGTGACAATTGTAAGTCACTTTTTAGACATGAGCGTCGATAAGTGCAGTGCTTTGTTGCAGTTTAGCGAGGGTCAGTGAGAGTTGTGAACTGTTTTGATTCTTATAGATGTGTATGTAATCTACACAAGCAATGTAGTGTTCTTGTGTGTGTCTACTGTATTATAATGACTTGATGGTATGAGTTGTTAGTACAAAATTGGTTGGAAGTCATTAAAACTAGTGTAACGTAAGCTAGACGTGAATACTAGAAGTCGGTTAACATGTATTTTAAAAATAACAAACTATCGCAACTTGATAATCTGGAAAATTTTAATAGAGTTACACTAATATAGTAACAATAACTTGTATATTCAATTAACAAACTAATAATCTGTATATATATTTTACAACTCATATTCTAAAATTATAGTGAATTTTGTATTTTGAATAAGTTATAAGATTAACTGTGAATATGTCATGTGACTGTAATGTTACCAGGGGTATCTGAAGTGGAGTAGAATTATTTGTTTTCTAAAACAGTTACCATGTAGCTTCTTGTCAGTTGAACAGACTGTATGTATAGCATAGCTGACTTTGTGTCATATACAGTGAATATTTAATAATAAAAGATAATGGTAGCTTTCTTAACTATATCATTTGTAAGTTTCAGCTGTACTTTAACTTGATGTTTTTTGTATGCAACATTTATTCAAGTAAATCATTTAATATAGTATATATTATATATATATATATATAAATATATACATATATATATATATATATATATATATATATATATATATATATATATATATATATATATATATATATATATATACTATAGTATATATATGTATATATATGTAATATATACTATAATATATGTATTATATATATGTAATATATATACTATAATATGTGTATATATATATTATATATATATATATATACTATATTTTATTTATATATATAATATATATAATATATATATGTATATATTTATATATATACTATATTTTATGTATATATAGGTATATACTATAATTTACGTATATATTTATATATATATACATATATATATATATATATATATATATATATATATATATATATATATATATATATATATATATATATATATATAAATATATATATATATATATATATATAAAATATATTTCAGACAACAGGCATGTACAAATTAGGTGCCAGGTTCATAGTTTTTTTTTTTTCAGAGAAAAGTATTATTTTAAACTTTGATTAACTGAATTCATAGAGTGATTCACCAAGGTACAAGCCATCAACTTTTACGAAAAGCATGTCTATAGTTTAAGATAATTGTATGAAAAGATGGTAGTCTGAACTCTAAAAGCATGTAAGATATACTATCATATTGTTGTATCCGAAAACCATTTTAGCACATTTGTTGTAGCAATACTGAAGGCGTGCCATTGTTTTATCATTATAATTTGCCACAAAGGAACACCATATAAACAAATGCAATATGCTTTAAACAGGTTAACCTTCAATCTGGTAGAGCATAAATGAAAGCGTCTAATTAAGAAATTTGTTCGTGTGTAAAGGCCCTTCACCTCTTTGACTATATCAAGATCATCGGTAAGGTCATTTTTAATTATATGACCAAGGTATTTAAAAGATTCAACAAAAGCAATATCACATCCTGAAAAACATAATTCTAGGAAGGAGTTGGATATAACTTTTGATTTTTGAGTTGGATTAAACACCATATATACAGTTTTCTTGGTATTAAAGGACATGTTAATTAACGAAGATTCCTTATTTGTAAAGCTAATTAGTTTTTAAAGAGAAAACCAAGAAGGCACAATTAGAACCACATCATGAGCATAGGCCAACACATTCATGAATATACCAGCTATTTTACACCCAATACGAAGGTTTGATATTGATGAAATCAAATCTTGTATGTAAAAGTTAAATAGAAGTGGTGACAATATACTTCCTTGACGAACCCCATTCCCAATTCCAAAACTTTTAGATTATATTAACTGTTATATATATATATATATATATATATATATATATATATATATATATATATATATATATATATATATATATATATATATATATATAAATATATATATGTTAATTATATTTATAAAGTACTTTCTCTTTTCAAACTCAGGATTTCAACATTTAGTATTACGGAGGTTGGTCCAAATAATTTTGCAAATAAGCGAAATATCTAAAAAGTTACACACAATTAATGGAAGCAGAATGGTTAAATTTTACAAAGCGATAATTAGTAGCTATAATTTTAATTTTAAGTGTTGAAAATTGGAAAAGATGTTGATCTATATATTTTTATATATTTGTATTTCTTTTTAATGGCTGCCTGTTAAAAATAAATGAATTTAGTTGAATTCACAAAAAATAGATATAAAAACACAAAAAATAAAATATATTAGTTTACATTAAAATTGTAAACTTCATGTATCCTTATGAAATAATGTAAATTGAAGATATTCTTTCCTCCTTTCTATACAATTTTATTCACTTGACCAAATTTGAAGGTTTTTGCATTTATTTTTTAGAATCGATTAAGCGCTGTGAGCCTAAGGCAATAGACAAAGAAACTAGATTATTTATAGCCACTTGCCTAAAGTATGCACCTTATCTTTTGAATGGAGGTAAACGGAAATCTGACAACCACGAAATAGACGATGAAGTCACGAAAGTGATGAAGAAAAAAATCAAGATGAATTCGTAGTAGACGATGACGTTGAGTCAAGTGAAAGCGGAAGTAGTTTCGAAAAAGAAAAAGAAATTATCTCCTTTGTAAAAAATTTTAACAAATACAATTTACTAAACTTTTTAAATTGTTATTTTTCAACTTTGTTTTTTTGACGTTGAATCGATGTAGATATTAGAACGTCAATTTCTTGTTTTCAAATCAACGCTTAAATCAACGTTAATAAATCAACATCAGTTCAATGTTCATTTGTTGACGTTGAATCAATGTTGATATTTCAACGTCGACTTCTTGTTTCCAAATCAAAGTTTGTAAATCAACCTCAGTTCAACGTTAATTTAATGACGTTGAATCAATGTAGATATTTCAACGTCGATATTTTGTTTCAATTTCAACGGTAAAATCAACGTCAATAAATCAACGCGTTATCGACGTTGAATCAACGTTGAAATGCTTGCTGGGATGTAACGTTGAATAAACGATGTTTCATAAATAGCTTAAATATGTTGAAAAAGCAGTTAATGTCTAACGTTGATAAACCTTAAAATTTGCGACGTTTTTACAGTGATTATTTGCGTACTTTTATTTAACGTTGAAAAAACGAGATTTTTTGAGAAGATAATATACGTTGAAATTTATACGCTTATTCAACGTTGAAACTGTGATGTTTAAAAAGCGGTTTATTTTTAACGTTTATAAAGCTTAGATTTTGAATCATCTTTAAAGTGGCTTTTTGCGTAAGTTGATACCATGTTGTATAAACGTTTTTTTTTGATACGCCTAAAATACGTGACAATTTCAACGCTTATTCAAAGTTTAAATTTACCGCGATTTAGTATACAAAAACAAACATTGATTCGACGTTGAAAGCGCTTTGTTTTGTGACTGCAACGCTTTTTCTACGCTGCGAACGGTTTTCAACGTTGATTCAACGCTGACATGTTTGCTGGGAAAGCTTTATTTAAAAAATCAGTATTTCTCAAATTATACTTGTTGATAGGTTTCGGAAAAAAAATATCTTTGAAGACAGGTAGGGACGAGCCACTTTTCTACATGTATACAAAGTATAAAGCATTATATATATTTAACTTGTATGTATTTAAAATTCTCATATCAATAAAATGTTTTGCATGAGAAAAGCGATTTGCGAAGTAGATTAAAAGGACTGCATGATTATGAAAGCCTATTGTAGCTTCCGTTCGTCAATATTAAACTTTTTAAGTATAAGTTTCATTGATTAATGAAACTCATAAATATTAATCTAAGATCTTTTTGTTTTCAGCTGCAGTTCAAAAGATCCTGTTTTACAAGAAGATCCTGTTTTACAAGTTTTCGGACACGAAACGCTCAGCTCAGATTAATTATAACTAGATAAAACAAATGCGGCTTTATAGCCGCTGATTTAGGTCTAACCAAAATATTGACGCAAGCATTTTTTTTCATGAGCTCCTTGAACATAAGCTTCAAGTAAATGTCTTTGACGTTGTGCTTTTCTATTTCATTCAACAAGTTATTTTTAAATTGGGATTGAGAAAACTGTTTCTTTAAGAATCTTATTTATCTGGTTGAAAGATCATAAATAGATCAAATTAAAGCTTGGGAAACAGAAGACAACCTTATGGAGGATATTTTGCTTCGTTTTTCACTTGTGAAAACACTCTAGGCTTTCTTAACCAAATAAACTTAAAGGGTCAATGGCCTAAATTCCAAATTTTATGCACTCCAATTAGAATTTTATAACGCAATGCCAGTACATGTCGCAGAAGGTGAACAACATTTAAGTAAAATAATTTGATTTAAAAAAAACATTGTAGGGCCGCTATAGAAAATGAATTGGATAGAGCCTTGTTGTATCCAATTCATTTTCAACAAGTAAAAGTTGCGAAAGATGACACAATATTAACAATTTTGTTTTTAACATTAATTTAAAAGAATCTGTTTATTAATCCTAATCAGTGAATTTGTAAAATTTATTTAATCCAGATTACAGTAAAGTAAAATAAATAAAGACACAGTCATACAGTTTTCTAAAATAGCTGTATGCTGTAAAGAAGGAATACTTCAATTATAATTGAAGTATTCCTTCAATATAAATTTAATGTCTGATCAACAATGAAGTTTTTAGGAAAAGTTAAATCAATAAAAGCGGTTGTACTACAAAAAAAAACAAAAAAAAATGAACTTAAACTCTTCAGCTTTTTAAAAAATGTCTATGTTGATATAAAGTTCTAAAAAATAGCACAACAAAATACATGCTTACAACTCAAACGCTAAGCACGCTAAAGTTGTCGTAATATATATATATATATGTATATATATATATATATATATATATATATATATATATATATTTATATATATATAAATATATATATATATATATATATATATTTATATATATATATATATATATTTAAATATATATATATATTTATATATATTTTATATATATATATATATATGGGTATATATATATATATATATATATATATATATATATATATATATATATATATATATATATATATATATATATATATATATATGTGGGATTCATTTATTTATTATATAAATACTATTTAAATCTTAATATGTTAACAAATCTTCCCAGTGGGCACCCTACGTTGGATTTAGGAAAGGTTATGTTGGGCGACGCCGACCAACTATATTTGATGTTGTAATAACGTTATTTTCACCAACGTTATTTTTCATCAGAATTTCAACGTTGTACTAACGGTGGTTTTGTAACGTTTGTGCTATAACGTTGTAATAACATTGTAATAACATCGGCAGCATTAACTCCAATTATTATCAAAATACAACGTTGTATTAACGTTGGTTACGCTAACGTTTTTTATTTCATCCGATTTACAACATTGTGGTAACGTTGGTTACGCTAACGTTCTTTCTCATCGGAATTACAACATTATGGTAACATTTGTTACACTAACGTTATTTTTATCGGAATCGTAACATTGTGGTAACGTTAGTTACACTAACGTTTCTTTTCATCAAATTACAACGTTATAACAACTTCGGTTATACTCACACTTTAAAATTATTCGGTTATATTCACATTTAAAAATCGGAAAATTCGGTTATACTCACATTTTATACTCACTTCGGTTATACTCACATTTTAAAATCGGAATTATAACGAATTATAGCTTTTATTGTATATATATATATATATATATATATATATAAATATATATATATATATATATATATATATATATATATATATATATATATATATATATATGAAATGATAATATATATATATATATATGTATATATATATATATATATATATATATATATATATATATATATATATATATATATATACATATATATATATATATATATATATATATATATATATATATATAATATATATATATATATATATATATATATATATATATATAGATCTATAGTTTTGTTGGCTTTGGGAAGAGCGGAAGGAAAAAAAGTGATTCTTACGCCAACATATACGTCACTTTTAATTACTTTTAACTTTCGTCCAACATTTCCGTGTTGGACGAAAGTA
>NC_088926.1:9190000-9192500 GCF_038396675.1 Hydra vulgaris | reverse complement strand
TATATATATATATACATATATATATATATATATATATATATATATATATATATATATATATTTATATATTTATATATATATATATATATATATATATATATATATATGTATGTATGTATAGAATCGAGTATGTGTTTTTTAAATACATACATATATATATATATATATATATATATACATATATATATATATATATATATATATATATATATATATATATATATATATATATATATATATATATTTATATATATATATATATTATATATATATATATATATATATATATATATATATATATATATATATATATATATATATATATATATATATATATATATATATATATATAAACACGAATAAATAATAAAAATAACTCGTAAAAAAATTAATAATAAAAAAACAGTATAAAACAGAATAAAAAAGCGCAACTAAAAACATTCTGATTTAATAAATAAAAAATATTCTGATCTATAAAGTTGAGTTTTGTGGGTTTTTTCAAAAAAAGTTAAACCTAATTACTTTCCGCAACTTAAAACAGTATAAAATAATAATTTTGCAGTGATTTTGCAGTGATTTATTATCTTTGCTTGCAAATTTGATGTCACTTGCTACTATCAAAATTTTAAATCTTGATAGTAGCAAATGACATCAAATATGTCATTTGCTACTATCAAGACTTTACTATTAAGAAAATTTTGAAATAATAGACATAAAACTTGGGGGGCGGGAGGCTGTAACACCAAAACTCCCACACTTTTAAAAGTGACGTGTAGCCCCCAGTGCTTTGTTACCTCTGATGACATGTGAGGTAAATTAAATAGGTAATGAGATCATAACAAAAATAAAAACTGAATATAATAACATAATCGAAATTTCAAGTTTCTTTTTTTTTAATCTTTCTACTTTTATGCTTCTAAATAAATGCATTCATAATAAACAACTAAGTTTAAGAATTTGTAAGCATAGCCTTGCCTTTTTTACAGTTTTTAAAATGGTTTAAACTATTGTTTGAACCAAACAAACCTGGTTATTTTTATAAATTATAATACTACGGTATTATTAATAACTATATACAATTATTATATGATATATAAAAGTATAAAATATAATTGAAACAATATAAAATTTAATTGTGTCTATTAATAAAGATATTATTGAGTTTTTTTTTTTTAATTAAAAAGGATTATGTTATATAACATGCATATGTTGTGCCAATATATAGATGACTTATTAATTATTTTAAATTTTATATGCTAATCTTTTAGGTAATATTGTTTAAATGTTTAATATAAAAAGCTGGCACTAACAAAATCGCCAACAAAACAATTTTATAGAAGAAGCTTTATACTCAAGTGATGAAAATGATTTACTCCCTTAACAAACATTCTGCCAAAGTGAATAAATTATAAATGAAGAAAAAAAAGATAATATAAGTTAGCCAGCATCATCAGAATGTTTGTTTAGTGAACCACCATCAGATTCATACACAAAATTTAGTTAAGGAAATGATAATATCTTTAAGTACCGTAATGTTTTACAGGAACAGCTTGCTTCATGGGCTACTAAAACTAAATGCTCGCGTGCTTCAATAAATGAGCTGTTATCCATCTTGAAAAATCATGGGCATAAAGACCTACCCATAGATAGCAGAGCGTTGTTGAAATCTCCAAGGTATGTAGAATCACTATCTTTAAGTGGTGGCAAATATGTTTATTTAGGAATTTCAAATGGAGTTTCCAGACTTCTTAATTCATATAAGGGCAATGTTAAAGATTTAAATCCCATATCTCTTGTTGTTAATATTGATGGATTGCCTTTATTCAAAAGTAGTAACACACAGTTATGGCCGATACTTTGTTCGTTTAGTGGGTTGAGTCCATTCTTTGTTGCTGTTTTTTGTGGAACTCATAAACCAGATCCAGTGTCTGATTTTATAAATGATTTTTTAGAAGAGTATAGTGGATTAAGTGAGGATGGTCTTAATTTCAATGGACATTTGTTTCCAGTAAAGTTAAAGTATTTGTGTTGTGATGCACCTGCAAGAGCAATGCTTAAATCAATCAAACCTCACAATGGTTATAATTCATGTGAAAGGTGTATAGTAGAAGGAGAGTATAAAGAAAATAGAGTTGTATTTAATGACATTGGATGTGCTTTAAGAAGTGATCAAAATTTTTCACAAGGAAAGTATCAGCCATTGCATCAACTAGGTAAAAGTGTTTTTGTAGACTACGGTTTTCCATGTGTTTCGGGTTTCGTACTTGACAGTATGCATTTAGTTATGTTAGGTGTAGTTAGGCGTATACTTCTTTTCCTGAAAGAAGGACCTAGAATTTGTAAATTATCACAATTACAACTTAATGAGATATCAAAAAATTTAAAATATTTAAAGGGTAAATTGCCTTGTGAATTTGCAAGACAGCCTCGTTCTTTAAAAGAATTGAGCCATTGGAAAGCAAGAGAGTTTAAACAATTTATTCTTTACACCGGACCTGTA
>NC_088926.1:9180000-9185000 GCF_038396675.1 Hydra vulgaris | reverse complement strand
ATGCATTTTTCTTAAGATCTTTAACCACTGTGTCCATTGTATATTTTTTTTTAAATGATTTTTCTTTATTTGAATACATACAGTGTTCTAAAAATAATTTTATATCATTGTCATTATGTATCATGGTAGTTACAAGCTATAATCTTTAAAATTTAGGCTTATTTTATAGAAAACGTGTTTATCTTTATATTATGGTTTGAAAATATTTTTTTTCAAAGTACTAACTAAACTATTACTTATATTACCTTATTTAGCCAATGTATTTTTATTTATGGCTTTAACACTTTTTGTTAACAATCTTATTAATATTATTTTATAATTGCATTATATTATCAATTATTTTTTTAAATAATGGTTGTAAATTTAATCCTCAAAATTATTATAGCATTTCAGTATGTATAATTTTATAAAAAAGAGGTTTATTTGTTGCAATTTAATACCTTCTATAAAATGTCAAATAAACATCATTTTAATTGATTTAAATAAAAATCTACCAAATTTTGAAAATAAATAAATAAAAAAAAAGTTAACTATTTGCAATAATTGAATTAAGTTATGTATTTCAAAAACAATAAATGATATATTGAAATTTTTTTAATTTATAATGTGTATATATATATATATATATATATATATATATATATATATATATATATATATATATATATATACCGTCAAAGGGGGTTACTTTGGCCACACTTCGGTTAAAAGATTATTTAGCTTATAACTCCATTAAATATATATTTTTTCCCAAATTCATCAGTTTTATATTTTTATCATCTCTCAACATAACACAACTTTTTTTATGACAGGTCAGTGACTTTAAGAAGTGTACATGGAAAAGTTTGGAAGGTAAATATTGATGTAACCATAACAACAAAACTTTTACTGCCAGTAGTGCAAACCTAAAAAAAGCTGAAAAATGAAATACCCACAAAATAATTAAATTTAAAGTTTAATCTATGATTTGCATGTATGAAAGTGGGAAAAAATATATATTTAATGGAGTTATAAGCTAAATAATCTTTTTACCGAAGTGTGGCCAAAGTTACCCATGCTGGCCAAAGTAACCCCCTTCGACAGTATATATTAACTATTATTTTTAATCTTGTTTATTTTGAACATTTTAAAATTATACAAGTGGTATCAATTTGTGTTAAGAAAATGTGTTTTTATGCAGCAAGGTGAAAATTGTCACAACTGCACAGAAAGGGCAGAGAGGTCTGAAAAAGTGGTTTTATAGCATACACGCTTAATAAATTGCATTTTTTTTTTAGAATTTCAGAAAAAGGTTTTTAAACAACTTTTAGAAATTAAAAATAAGGTGAAGGATCTTCAATATGTTTCTTCAGTTGTATCTGAAGATCTGCAAATAAATGCATTGAGTTCAATAGAACAACTTATTGAGCTAGATATTACGTTAAATGACAGTGTCATTTTTTCTAAATGGGTAAGTTGCCCTGTTGCTATGGCTAGTTTGAATTTTTTCTTTATGTTCTCATGGTAAGTTCATTTATACTATTAACTGAAAAATTGATTAAACACTATAATTCAATTTTATTTATTATAATTTGTCATTCTATACATAATTACTTTTTGTTTATTCAACTTTCAATGTTTTTTAATTTGTTTAAAAGTGTATAAGACTTTATAAAAGATTGCTTTAATTATATAATTATTTAAACATTGATTAAAGATTTTTTTGAAAGCAGGTATCGAAAATAGCCAAAATTGGTGGAGTTATCCTAAAAGATAATGTAAAACGTGTTATTGAGCGGTAGGTCAATTTTCTATACCTTTGCAAGCACCATTAACAACCATTGCCCAAATGGCAATGGTTGTTAATGGATTATTTAAAAAGAGTTTGCCAAATATATTTAATATATTAAATATAATTATACGCTTTTTTAAGCATATCATTATATGCTTTCTTTCCTGTAACATGAACGTCGCATTGTAAAATATTGTAAATATTGATTCAAATAATTACTAACTTTTAGGCTGTTAACGATTGAGTTGCGCTGTTTGTTAAACATGAAGGGGCAAACCAATTCCACGAACAAAACCAAACAAAAGCTAGCTTTTCAAAGACAAAATTATATTGTGTTTTAGTTGGTAATATGTTTTGTTTAAACTTTTTATGTATGCAGATTTTTAAAAATACCATTTACGCAAGAAGTTTGAATTTTATATTTTAGAAAGTGTCTCAAAAAGATACCCAGATGAAGCAGGGATTTATGAAGCTGTGAAATCAATTCTGAAATATTCGCCATTAAATTTTTGCAGAAAGCAGAAATTGGAAGTTTAAAGTTTTTTAATGACATTTTAGGATATGTGATAGATTTTGTTTGTGTCTTGTGTAATGCGCTTTTTCTAAAATATACTTATTTAATCTTTCATTGTATTATAAATTGTTCTATTAAAGCTTTTCAAATTTAAACAACTTTAAAATTTAAAAATTTAAGCAAAGATGGCTAATTAGATTGCTAAAGAGAAACTGATGTATAGCAACAGTTTATTATATATATATGTATATATATATATATATATATATATATATATATATATATATATATATATATATATATATATGTATATATATATATATATATATATATATATATAAATTAGTAAAAAACACTTATCTAACTTTTATCATAATTATTAAGTTTCACCATTGCTGGATCATCAGGAAGAGTTCAGGAACTCTTCCTGATGATCCAGGAATGGTGAAACTTAAAGCAGAAGATAAAAGTTAGATAAGTGGTTTTTACTAATTTATTATTGCTCTGTTCTTTAAGAACATTGAGCACTCTATTTGTAAAATACACTAACATAATTTATATATATATATAAATATATATATATATAAAATATATATGTATATATATAAAATATATATGTATATACATATATATATATATATATATATATATATATATATATATATTCGAAGGATTTCAGGTTGGCACAAGACTGTCGTACTTAGCTGGGGTTAGGTTGGTAAAAAAATTGATAAAAACTAAATAATCTTGAAAAAAAAGAAAAATGATTTGAAAAATAATGGAATTAATATTTTTTACAAACCAATCTTGTCAAACTTAACTTTTTACAAAATTTATTTAAAAGTAATTACAATAAAAAAATTATGAAAAACTTACATCATTTATATTTTACATATATTTATTTGTGCATGGTGGTACTTGAAGGTATTTGGGTCAGCAGTTGTTTGCGTTGTAAAGCAAAGATTTTGCTTTTGCGTCGGCGTTGCCGAATGCCAACCTGAATTTTGCAGGGTATATATACATACATATATATATATATATATATATAAATATATATATATATATATATATATGTATACATATACGTATGTATATTTACCCTGCAAAATATATGTGCAGGGTATATATACATATATATATATATATATATATATATATATATATATATATATATATATATATATATATATATATATATATTTATATTTATATTTATATTATACATTTAAATAATCTAAAATGAACCATTAAATCAAAAAATTAGATATAAAAACATATTTATGTTCTGAACATTGTAATTAATTTTACAGCATTATTTAGAATAAAATGTTAACATTATACACCATATTTTAGTTAAATTTATAACAAATTTTTTCTTTAATTTTCAGAATGTATAAAAGCAATTACTATAAAAGGTACAGACAGAATAAAAGTGATCTTAAAAAACTTATGATGACATCTGATAGTAGTGAAGTTATGCTTTCAACAAGCAGTGAATGCTCTTTCTCCTCTAGATGCAGCCCAAGTAATGATATAGCAAACCAACCTATTCCAAGCTGTTTATTTGTGGATATTGATCAAAGTTCTACTGAAAATACTATTTCTGATAGTGAGTTTTCTTTTTCAGATGATAGTAAAGGTAATGAGGATAAACAGGTTGATACAGTTATGTCAGAGTATTTAGCAAATTGGGCTGTAAAACATAAGTGTACCCAACATGCAGTTAATGACTTATTAAATCTACTTCGGGATTGCGGTCATACGTTGCCTAAAGATTCAAGAACTTTGCTAGGGACCCCAGCTAATGTTAGATATATGTATAAATGCAGAGGAACTTACAAATATTTTGGTATTAAATACGGTATACTACAGAGATTAGCAATTTTTAATTGTCATAAACTTGAAAAAATTAAACTAAAAGTTAATGTTGATGGTGTTTAGCTGTTCAAATCTTTAGCTACTCAATTGTGGCCAATTCTTGGTATGTTTGAAAATCTACAACCCTTTATTATAGCATTATTTTGTGGATCTGGAAAACCAGGTAGTGTAGAAGACTACCTGAGTGATTTTATTAATGAATTGCAATTATTAAAATCAGAAGGCATATTCTATAATGATAAATTTTTTAGTTTTGAACTTATGGCTTTTATTTGTGATGCTCCTGCTAGGCAGTTTTTAAAATGTGTGAAAGCTCATAATGGTTACTTTGGGTGTGAGCGATGTGTCACAAAAGGAGTTTATGAACACAGAAGAGTGTTATTTTCAGAATGTTATTGTACTTTACGTTTAGATGAAAAATTTAATGCCTACATATATCCAGAACATCAAATAAAGCAAAGCCCTTTGATATCTGCTGGAGTAAAATGCATAAATCAATTTGCATTGGACTACATGCATTTAGTATGTTTAGGTGTGGTCAAACGAATTTTGCTGTTTGTAACAAAAGATGGACCAAACAGTTGTAAAATATCGCAAAAGCAAAAAGACCAAGTTTCATCAAACCTAGAACAATTAAAAGGTACGCTTCCAAGTGAGTTTGCAAGGCAGTCAAAGACATTAAAAGATCTCCCACATTACAAAGCAACTGAGTTTAGGCAGTTTTTATTATTTACTGGTCCTTTAGTGCTGAAAAAAGTATTTTCGAAGCTACAATATGATCATTTTATGACACTTCATGTTGCAATATCTATTTTGATTAATTACGATGATGAAGAT
>NC_088926.1:9100000-9175000 GCF_038396675.1 Hydra vulgaris | reverse complement strand
CAAATTGTATTCATCAATAAGTTTGGCAATTTTTTCAGCAACAGTTTCAGCTTTGCCATCTTTTAAACGCAGTGCATCAAGTTTCACGTCAGTTCTTTCATTCTGAAGTACAACTACCTGATATTCCTTATCATCTATTCGTTTGCCGTCAAAGTGTAAGGACCACTGTTCCATTTTAAGTTGTTGTATCATTTCTTTTTTTAATTTACCTGCCTCTTTGAATATGGACTTGTAAATTGCTGATTGACTTGGAGTTGGAATATCAATACCTTGTTGTGATAATACATTGCATATTTTAGCAGCTTTCTTTGTGGAAACTCCACTTGATGTAACCATACTTACAGCAAATTTACTTTTGTAGTGCTTTCTAGTTTTTTTCTGAGTGTCCTCATCATCGTCTTTATCACCGTCGTCGTCTTCATCATCTTCACTCTTACTTTTGCAGTTTTCAGATTCAGTACCACTGTCTGTGGTAGACAGGACTTGTGATGTGGAAGGTATTGCTGTTCCAGACTGGACTTTCCTTCTCTTGGAAGGGTGAATGGTTTCTTTACTTGCCACTTGTCCTGTTGAGTACCCCACCTGTCCTTTACTTTCTTTTTGTAGGTGGTATAGACGTTTATCTTCCGAGGATAACCACTGGCCATTCACTTTCGTGATGTCAAATAATGCATTGAGAACATCATATTTTCCACGGTTGACACATTCATCATAGACCTTCAGCACCTTCATAAGCTTTGCTCTTATCACTTGATCAGACACACGTGGAAAATTCAGTTTATTGTCCCACAATTTTGTAATTTCCTTAGAAATTTGGTCTATTCGTTCTTTTCTTCCTTTAACATATGCTCCGAGAAACTGGTATCTTCCTACGATCTGCAATTGAAGTGGTATTCTGGATTTTTCATCGAGTGAATGTTCTTCTACAGCCACGCTTCCTCTTCTTCTGTGTGACTCTTGAAATCTCACCAAATTTTTAGTCCAAGTCTTCTTGTTCTTTGTTACTGTGGTATGACTTTTCTTGTGAGACATCATATAATATTGTTACGACTTTACGGATAGCTGAGCGTAAATATCCGTTTAATAAAGTCGTTTAATTAATAAAATACTTTAACTGTATAGTAATCCAATTATAGTTCGATAATCCAGTCAATGTTGATAACAGTTCGATATTCCAGTCCGTATCCTAACGATAATGCTACAACTACTTATACTTCGTACACTTACAGCGTCTTTAGTTCGCTACAGTAGTTCCTTATTAGCTCAGTTACACGCAGAGTACTTCATAGAACTATTCACATTATCAACACTGAGCTCTGACAGTAGCTCGCTTATATAATTATTTAGAGCTTCCAGAATGTTCTACTAAGTTCTATAATCTTCTACAGTCTGTTACAGTCGTCTATATCACCGTGGTAACACAATGACGTCATCACATAACAATTCCAAGTATTTGCCGGCACACGGCCGTTTCGTTGCCATGGTAACGTGTGGAGTTATATTTATAAATTCATAACAAAATAATGAAATAAATAGAATTAAGCTGAGAATTAAGCTTAAGATTAAAACATCGGTCAAAAATGAATGTATAAAAATGGTAAATCAAATTTTTATTTTGGGGGTGACCTTTTTTTGTTGCAGAAAGCTATTTGGGCCTTTTTTCATGATTTTAGGTAAAAGTTCATCGATTTATGATACAGGAAACATTTTATTTGAAAAAAAATTAAAAAGTCATATCCCTAATATATATATATATATATATATATATATATATATATATATATATATATATATATATATATATATATATATATATATATATATATAAAACGTACAAATGCGGACGTCGCACAGTGGACAAATTTTAAAAAAGCTGGCTAGAAGTCAAAAAATAAAAATCATTAGTTTGAACTTATTATTTTGTAATAATAAAAACAAAACCCTTGTGCATTTTATTTTTTTTGAAAAAAATTCATTAATTTTTTTTTTGTATTGTAAACTTGTATTTTGTGGTTTTATAAACAATAAAATTAAGCGCTCAAATAATTGTTTGTAAAAAAGTTATTTATCATAACTGAAAAACTATGGGCGATACTATTCAATGTATTTATATAATATTTTAGGATTTTATATTATTAATTTAAATTTATGTGAAAAGTGCGATCAAAAAAGTACACAATAAATTTTTTTTTTTTTTCTTGAAGCGATTTTTCGAAGCATCGAAAAAGTTGTGAACACGCGAGATCCCAAACGATGGTACAACTCAGATCAACGATAGTGATCCCAAAAATGGAGCCTTAATTATGATAGCGGCTATATTACCCATATGACAACTATCTGAAGATGCGCAGGAACCGAGAAACAAGGACTTCATAAAATATCGCGAGGATTTCTCCAGGAAAAACTCCAGAAAAAATACAATTCATGACGTCTTTTGCAGATTAGAGATGGCACTTTTACTTATTTTGATGAAAAACCTGATTTCCTTTTACGCGTAAATTACTTAACATAGCTCATATAAAAGTATATAATTTACTTACATTTAAAACTAATTCGTTTTTTTTTTCATAAATTTTATAACGAGTAAAACTTAATTACTTAAGTTAAGTTTTTTAAATAAGTAACTGTTACTTGAAAAAATAATTTACTTTTACAAGTAAAAGTTATTTGCATTTTTACTTTTACTTCTAAATTTAACTTACTTTTAATGGTAATCTCGTCTCTCTAAAAATAATTGTTCTATTTTAGACAATAAAGTATTTAGAAAATAAAACAAACCTTCGCGTTATGGGTTTGAAAACAAACCAAACCTAATAAATAAACACTGTAAGATAAAACTGTCATGTTTTGAATTACATTTTTTGGCTATTTTCTTAGAAAAATTTCAGTATAAGTGACTCTATGTCCTAACAATATGATAAAACATTATTTAAATACCTTTACACCTAAAAGCAACTTTTACGTGTAAAAGTAACTTTTACGTGTAAAAGTAACTTTTACGTGTAAAAGTAACTTTTACGTGTAAAAGCAACTTTTACGTGTAAAAGCAACTTTTACGTGTAAAAGCAACTTTTACGTGTAAAAGCAACTTTTACGTGTAAAAGTAACTTTTACGTGTAAAAGCAACTTTTACGTGTAAAAGCAACTTTTACGTGTAAAAGCAACTTTTACGTGTAAAAGCAACTTTTACGTGTAAAAGCAACTTTTACGTGTAAAAGCAACTTTTACGTGTAAAAGCAACTTTTACGTGTAAAAGCAACTTTTACGTGTAAAAGCAACTTTTACGTGTAAAAGCAACTTTTACGTGTAAAAGCAACTTTTACGTGTAAAAGCAACTTTTACGTGTAAAAGCAACTTTTACGTGTAAAAGCAACTTTTACGTGTAAAAGCAACTTTTACGTGTAAAAGCAACTTTTACGTGTAAAAGCAACTTTTACGTGTAAAAGCAACTTTTACGTGTAAAAGCAACTTTTACGTGTAAAAGCAACTTTTACGTGTAAAAGCAACTTTTACGTGTAAAAGCAACTTTTACGTGTAAAAGCAACTTTTACGTGTAAAAGCAACTTTTACGTGTAAAAGCAACTTTTACGTGTAAAAGCAACTTTTACGTGTAAAAGCAACTTTTACGTGTAAAAGCAACTTTTACGTGTAAAAGCAACTTTTACGTGTAAAAGCAACTTTTACGTGTAAAAGCAACTTTTACGTGTAAAAGCAACTTTTACGTGTAAAAGCAACTTTTACGTGTAAAAGCAACTTTTACGTGTAAAAGCAACTTTTACGTGTAAAAGCAACTTTTACGTGTAAAAGCAACTTTTACGTGTAAAAGCAACTTTTACGTGTAAAAGCAACTTTTACGTGTAAAAGCAACTTTTACGTGTAAAAGCAACTTTTACGTGTAAAAGCAACTTTTACGTGTAAAAGCAACTTTTACGTGTAAAAGCAACTTTTACGTGTAAAAGCAACTTTTACGTGTAAAAGCAACTTTTACGTGTAAAACTAAGTAATTAGTAAAAACAGCTTACATAAAAGTAATTTGAAAAAATTGTTATTTACATTTACAAATAAAAGTAATTTTTTTTTTTTAATTTTATACTTTACTTAGTAAGTAAGTAAAATGTAAGTTATATTAATTTTATATTTGTTAAGTTATATTAATTTTATATTTGTAAGTTATATTAATTTTATATTTGTTATGGGGCATCGGAAAAGGTTGTTTTTTTTCACGCATATCGTAAAGGGAAATTTTAGTATAATTAGGGGCAAATATAGACAACACGCGCGTATACCATTAGTGTAGAGACGAACTCCCTGTCCATGAGTCCTGAAAGGGGCTGCTAAAAAGTCATTGTTTTTTTATTTCTTTTTTTTGTTTAGCAGAAATAGTTTAGTGGCCATAATGAAACTTTGTCGGGGGAGGAAAAGAGAAAGGGGGCATAATTTTAAGCTGATGGTAATTCGTGCATGTGTAAACCTTGACTTGTTGTAACTGTTCGTTAGAGCGTGTTTTTTCTCCAGTTTTTTTTCTTTCTATTTGTCTTTTCATTCAAGTATTTTGTAATGGTAATATGATGCAATTTAACATTTTTGGTATCCGCGAGGACTGTGACTGCTAAAAGTTTTCAAAAAATTATAAGTCATCTGATATAATTTATATGATTAAAGGATTGTTTATCAGATATAATCTTTTATTGTGTTTTATCATACATAATCTATTTGAAAAAAGATGGTAAAAAAATGTGTTCAATCTTCTACTATAGGTTGTGGGCACCTTAAAAACCTTCTTTTTGTTGCGTTGGTGTCCCAAGTGTGTAACCCGCACAAGATTGATTATAAAAATAAAATCTTATTAAGTTATATAGTGCTTTAGAATAAACTTGTAATTTTTTTTCAAACGTTAGTTTGACTTCACAAGTTGTTTGTAGGCTACCCGTTGTCCCGTAATCTTTCGATTGATTTTTCACTACCTACCAGGCTAGCTAACTTCCAGACTAGCTAACTGATTTTTCACTACCTTCCAGACTAGCTGCTAGCTCTGAAACTTCCAGCATTTGTGTAAACTCAAAAAAATTACATGTTGAAACTGTTTTCAGAGCTAACTGGAGCGTTTCACTTTCTTAAATTTTTTTTTTTAATTTTACTTTATCTTTTAGACTTTATTTTGATTTTACTTTGTCTTGAAAGCATTTGTGTAGTCCCAATAAACATGCATGTTAAACTTGTTTCCTGGGCAAGGGGATCGTACTCAAATTTTTTTTTTTTAATTTTGTTTTTCTTTAAAGTTGGGGTTTAGAAAGAAAGATTTTATGCAGAAAGGCTTTGAAAATATTTTTTTGGATTATATTTTTCAGTAATAATTTTTTTTGGGAGGAAGTAAGTTAGTGGCCCTGATAAAAATTTATGGTAAAGGAGCCGGGCATATTTGTAGTTATGCTGCTGCTTTTGGCTTCTCTTATTCAGCGTGGTTGTTGTCAGAGCCGTCCTGAAGAGGTCTCTTATTTGGGAGAACCGCTTGTGTTATTTGCCAACTAAAGACACACACGCACACAAAAAAAAGGTCCTTAACATATGATATTTGTTAACTCTACTTTAAAACTTGCCAACTAAATGTACAAATGTGCTAACTCAAATGCATAGAAAACAGCTATGGGGTGGGGGATACCCTCACCCCCGTTTGGGACGGCCCGGATTAGCGACCTGGTCGTAACAACCACTCCTGGTCCTGACCAGCAACCACTCTAACAGAAATAAAAATTATTTTTTTTTGTTTTTGTTTTTGTTTCTTTATTGATAGCTGTTCATAAAACTGTTGTTTGGAATAAACTAAATTCAATTAGTCTATACCAGAAAACAATTATTATTTTACTATTCTATTATCTAACAATTATTCTACACCTTTTCAAGATGTAATTGAGATCATGAAAGATGTAGTTAAGAAACGTAAGATGTAATTTAGAAGATGAAAGTTGTAATTGTGAAACGTAAGATGTAATTTAGAACATGAAAGTTGTAAATAAGAAATCGAAAGATGTAGTTAAGAAGATAAAAAATGTAATTGAGAAAAGTATAAAGAATACAAAGTTCTTTTTTTTTTAATTGTGTGGTCCTTATATAATTTGTAATTTAAGGCTGGAAATAATAATATAATATCAATAAAATATAGAAAGGCATTGAAATCATAATATAATATCAATAAATTATAAAAAGGCATGAAAAAGGCATTCGAGGTTAAGGTGGTAACTGGAAAAATCCTATTTGGTGTCAATTAAAACTTTCTTTTATTTTTGTTTGTGAAAAATTTAATTGAGATTTCAGATGAATAATAAATAAAACACAAATAATTTATTTATTTAAAAATTTAAAATTTAAACTACGTCATTAAAAATCATTACAATATTCAGTTACGCACCAACTTATATTATCTTTCATATCTAAAATCGTTGCATAATGGGTGGTCGTAAGTTGTACAGCGCGTGTACAATCACCTTCCATTATTGTATTTTTTGCCGCAGTAACAATTCTTTCTAAATACTGCATTCGTTGTTCCATAATCCCAGCACCGAATGCAGGTGGAGTGCGAATAACATTTTTAACATTTATTTTTATTTTGGACTAGATAGCTTCCACTGGGTTTAACATTGGGCTGTAGGGTCCTAATCGTAACAACTGAGCCGGTGAATTTTCAAACACCTTTTCCAAACGAGCGTGACATGGAGCATTGTCTGTTACGACGACCAAATCCTCTAAACGATTCCCGGATGTAACCAACTGGTTAAACAAAGCTAACATCCACTCGTTACTAGAATATGCTTTAAATGATTTTCTGCGAGTTTAAATCATGACGACATTTGTTGTTGATACAGCTGCAATTAAATGTATGTTTGCACCTTTTGAAGAAGGTATTTTCATTATTGCTCTTTTCCCCTTTTTGGCACGTCCTTGTGTTTTTCTACAAAAAGGTTAAAACTTGTTTCATCCAACCAAACTATCTGATGACCATTTGTGATCTGCTCGTTAATGTTCCTAACATATTCAGCTCTTTTTTGTTTTTTTTCATTACTATTCATTGTAGTAGGCTCCTTGTGCACTTTTTTAAATGAAAATAGTTTGCCTTCGAGGTAATTGGCAATTGCGGTTGTGCTGATGCTAATACTAAGTTGTCATTGTTTTATTGGCCACCAATGTCAACTGACAGTCACTTTCAATCCATGTTAGTGTTTCTTCGATTTGATCATCGGTTAATTTTTTTTTGGTTTAAAACTACCTCTTTCAATATAATTCAAATTTCTGCTGCGGACCCAATTGTATGCTGTCTTATATTTGACACCTAAAGTTTGCGCCGGAGTCATCCAGTCGTCGTTTCGCTCAGCTCATTCAATTACTCTTCTTCTATCATTCGATGAATATAAAACATAATATTTTCTTTCAACTTGTTCAGCTGTATGTACTTTATGTCTACAAATTTGACATGGTGGTTCTGGTTGCTCCAGAAGCGTTTGTAAAAAAATTTGTTGAAATAAATGCTTGCACGGATTCAATTTAATAACAGACTTTTTATTCATAGTGTATTGACAAATAACACAACGATCTTTCAATTCCATTACTGTATAACTGTATTGCTGGTGCATACAAATGCTAAATTTGATATTATTAACTTATTAAAATGCACGTCCAAGAAAATCTTTTATAATGACCTTTAAGCTTACATTGATTTTGCAATTACAAATAATGTAATCATTTACATATTACGATTTCTTAATAACAACTTTTGTTTTTCAAATTACATATCGCGATTTCTTATTTACATGTTGGGTTTCTTAATTACATATTGCAACTTCTAAATTACATGTTGCATTTCTCAACTACATCTTACTTTTCTTAATTACAACTTTCAAGTTCTCAATTACATCTTGAAAAGGTGTAGTAGTATTATGACATCTACTTATGAAGTAGTTATTAAGTTTTAATATTTAAAGGACTGTAAAAAAGAAATGACTTCATTCGAATAATTACTACCTTTTGTAGTTAAAACTCCAATTTGTCTGCTTACAGCAGCAGTTTAAGTATCCGAAAGGATGTAACCAAGTCATTACAAAAATATTTGTATATATGGCCATCGACAAAAAACATGGGCCGGAGGAATATATTATTATTTATTCCGAGCTCTTTATTTATTGGAAAAAAGTTTTTATATACTTAATTTTAATCAAATTTAAATTGTATTGTCTTTAAAAAAATTAATAACAGTTTTATCTGTTTATAGAGCTGGGACCCCCTTCTGTTTATACAGTTACAATCCCAACACAATTATTATTGTATGATCAAGGTTGTGCAATAGTTGTCGGATGAGTCAAATATTAAGATCTTTAATTAACTGTTAATTTAGGGGCTCAGAGGAAAAAGCATACAAGTGACATTTTTTCCCAAAACGATCTAAGTGCATCATTGGATAGCTAAAGCACGGTTCTGTTTAGAGGAAAAATAATACAACTGATTTTTCGAACAACCAGCGCATTCTGTGAGCGGGCAATAATACTTCTTCACTAATGTGGTGTTTTGGTTAGGGGAAAAACAGTACAAGTGAGACAGTCCAAACATTCTGTTTACATAGAAATGGCGGGATCGTCGTCTAAATGACTTGATTTGAGGTCTTTAGAAGATCTAATGAATGGTAAATATACATTTTTACATTGTTCTATGCAACACAAACAAATACTTAAAGTTTATAATGTAAATATTTAAATAAATCTGGTCTAGGCTGCATTAGACATAACCTAACCTAACTTTTGAAGTTGTATCACTTCACTTAAAATCTGCCATTGATTACTTTTCGGTTTAAAATGGCTCAGAGTTAAACTTGATACTCTTACTCTGAGGAGTCATTCATAATACTATATAATATATAATATTATGAATGACTCCTCAGAGTAAGAGTATTAAGTTTAACTCTGAGCCATTTTAAACCGAAAAGTAATCAAGGGCAGATGTTAAGTGAAGTGATACAACTTCAAAAGTTAGGTTACATAGTACATGTTTGACGATGTAACCTAACTAATCGATTGTTTTGGCAGAACGTGCTAAAAAGTAATGTTGTAGTTGTGAAGTTTATCTCATCAAGAGAATTGGCATTTCGTTGAAACAACGAAATCGTTGTATCAGAGTAAAATTGAAATTATATGGGAACTCTGGAGTTACTAAGCCAGTTTGATCCTTTCCTAGATGAACACATTAAAAAACATAGAAATTCTGGAAAAGGAAATACTTCATACCTCTCAACCAATATTTGTGAAGAGTTCATATGTCTAATTGGAAATCAAGTATTGGTTGAAATAATTTTAGAATTAAAAAACTATATAATACTACTCCATCAGTGTTGACTCAACAGCAGACTTGTCTAGTGTCGACCATTTAACAGTTTGATATGTTAAAGATGCAGTTCTAATTGAGCAATTTTTACAACTTGTCCCCATCATGACATTCATGGACATGGAGCGGAACATTTAGAAAAGATTGTTGTGAACTTTTTACAAGAAAATGACGTTTCAATATCTGATTGTCGTTTGCAGTCATATGATAATGCATCAAACATGGTAGGACAGACTTCAGGACTGTGAAAAAGGCTAACTGTCATCAGTGAGTCGGCATTTTGTATTCCTTGTGCTGAACATTCTTTAAATCTGGTTGGTTACAGTGCTGCTGGATGTTGCCTACAAGTAATTTTTTTTTTAGTTTTTGTCAATATCTCTACAGTTCTTTCTCTGCATCAACTTATTGTTGGCATGTGCTTCGGTTTTTAGTTAGCAGTGGAAAAAAAATTATCAAACAGCTATCTGGAACTCAATGGTCAGCACGTGCTAATACTTGTTTGTATGTGAGTTATGATAAGCTTATAAAAGCCCTAGAACCTTTGATCAAAGACATTAGTCAGACAAAAGAAACCCAAAATGAAGAAATGAAGAAGCCCAATTTATTTTGAAGAAAATGAATACTTTTGTTTTTTAGTCAAGTGGAAAACATTCCGTGTCATTTTAATGAAACATCTGAAAATTTGCAGAAAGGTAATTTAAACCTAAATGTTGCAGTTCGTAATCTAAAGTCATTATTGAATTTCATCAAAGTTTATTAAGTCAGTTTGAGGAAGATAAAGAAAAAGCCAAAATGATGCTTTTAAACACTGAACAAAAATAAGCTTCAAAACGAACCTAGAAAATAAACAGACGTATGGCCTTTCTTGATGGTGAATCTGAAGAAACTGATTTCAAGGGAAGTCTTAAAGTCTTAATTCAAGATTAAAACATGCGTTCCAATTATTAATTCACCGACATCCAATTAAGGGAAAACATTAATTGCACATGAAAAGATAAATGACAATTTTGGATTTCTTGTGAACATTCAAACAATGGACAATTATAAAATAAAAAATTGTTGTTCCAACTTAATTCAAATTTATAAAAAAACTAAAATGAAAATGAATTATTTTTGAGTGCCAACATTTTGATTTTAACAAATCAATCTGATTGGTTAAAAATGCTCAACTTTTTAACTAATCAGATTGAGTTTGGTTTTGGTCATGTTTGCGCTAATTTTTATTAAACAATATTGAGTGGTTCTCATTTTACAATTTTTTTTATTGACGCACTATTATGTAAAATTTTCACTCAATTTGAACATTCAAGTTAAATCTTTTTCTTCAGACAAAATTAAAAGATTTCAACATTTACATCATAAGGTACGTTGATGCGTGCGCTATCTTTGCGTATAAGTGGCGTTCTTAGGTTAGCAAGGTTGGCATTATCAGGATCCATGATAAACGGGGATAAGTTTCTCCATTATTTAGTTTTTTCGGAATATTCTGCTCGTTAAATCAACAATATTTGTAACCTAAACGTATTTTTTTTTGATACATTAAAATCTACATTCTTATTGAGTTACAACGAAGCAATCAAAGATTTTCAGTACTCCATTTACCAGAATTGTCATTTATAGATATCATAGTACTGACGTGTGTATTTTGATTATTAATGGCAGTAATATGAGTTGTTTTATTTAGACTAAAAATTCTATTTTTCCCCACAAAACCTTTCAAGTTCTAGTAGAATCGGAAATGTTTGGTGGGTACAAAACGGTTGAAACAATGGGCTTTTTTTTTTTTTTGATGAAACTGGTACAATAACGATGTTTTCTGTGTTCAAAACTTGTATACTTTCTATTAAATATATTAGTACCTGATCATACGCCAAAGTATGAGTGTATTTTCATAGATTGTTCAATAATTTTTTTTGCTTTGCTAATTTTTCTTTGGACTCCTGACGATACTTAACATTACTTAATATTTTACTTCCGTCACTTATCTAAATAAGATTAAATATTTTTGAAAATGATTTTGAAAATATTTAAAGAAAGAAAACAAACATACGCAAAACAATATAATTTTGACAATGATTTTGAAAACAAAAAAGGAAGAAAACAAACATGGGCAAATATTATCAACAGTAATTTACAATAAATAGTTTAACTTATTATTTAAACTAACAAATATAATTAAATATAAATATTATATAATTTCAACCGCAGTACTGTTTAATCTATTTTTTAATAATAGAGTTTTTTAAAATATTTAGTCTTAATAAAGCGCATTACTTGCCAAAGTCATTTTCCGAAAACCACTGCAACGGTTGATTGGTTTTCATAGTAATTCGGTTTAGGCTGGCACTTGATGCTATCGCGATAGCATTTAGTGCCAGCCAAAACATTTGCCGTACATTTGTAGTATCGCAAAATGTACAATAGACAAACCCAGTGGGCACAGTACGTTTTTAAAACGTTCTTTGGACGTTTTTATTAGGTTTAAACCTTATAAAAACGTCTAAAAAACGTTTTAAAAACGTACCGTGCCCGCTGGGAAAAGACAACTTTCTGTTTGTGTTTGTATGCTTTGTGTTTGACACAAAATAAACTAATTTTATCTAATGGATGCGGGAAGCTTAGTTTGCACGCACGTAGGAACATTGTTAGAGAACATGCCTAGTGTGTCTATTCGTAAATCCAGAGCTGATTTTATGCATTAGTACTGCAATATTAATGCATAAAGTCAATGTTAATACAGAATATCGCAATATTGTAATTTTCTTTACTTTTTATATCTATCACCATTTATGTATAGGTTTATGTAAACAATTTTTTAAAACGATTTATTTTTTCAACTGTTTTCGGTGACAAGTTTATTCAATTAAAATAAACTACTTTTATAAAACTCCACTCTTTAAGTGCTTTTTTCAAGAAATTCATCAAAAATTCTTTAAAAAACACAAACAACTACAATTTTAAAATTTTTACAATTGTAAATTTCTTAAAAAAATACAAACAACTACAATTCTAAAATTTGTACAATCTAGGGTCTAAAATCTAGGTGCTTTTTTAAACAATTGCACAATTGTTTAAAAAAGTACAATATGGGGACTCGTTGTATTTTTTTTTTTTTTTACTTTTTTTATATATATATAATGAGTAATATGCAAATAATACTAAAAAATTCAAATTTTAAAAGCTATTTTCAAAATTGATTATTTCAGTATTTTTAACGTATTGTAACCCGTTAAAATGATAACTTCAAAAAATTTAAGACTTTAATAAAATAAGACCAGTAAGAAGACGTGGACAAGCATTCAACAAAAGATTTTCGGCTAATTGCTTAATGTAAAGTAACATTTTCGGGGTTTTTACAACTTTGTAATAAACGCATTTTTTTGAGCAAACCTCAAGAGCTGGGAATTCTGCTCTTTTTCTGCTCTTTTTTTCGTAATATAATTTTTGTGATATAAATTTTTCAAATTTCTCAATATATTAAATTTTGGTTGATTTCTTTTACTTTTTCTTTTTTTCTGTCGATAAATTAATTTCCCAGAAAGAAAAAATAGAATAATATTTCTTAAAGATATTTGTTATTCAGTAGGTGATTATAAGACTCGAATTTTAAACAAACTTAAAAACAAGCTTCAGAAAGACTTTGGTGTTAAGCAAATAAAACAAGCAAAAAAAAAGCTAATTTAAAAACAAAATACTTTAATTCAAAATTTTTTTTATATAACTTTTTATTTTAAAATTTCCGATACTCTATAACTTTGCTTTTTTAAAAACGACATTTATTATTTATTGAATTTTTTGACAATAGGCCGGGTGAATAAAAATGAGCATATGCTTTTACTCAGTAATTGGTCAGCTTTACGTGAATAAAAACTAAGGAGTTTTCCTTAAACTTTTATTTTCGTAAAGTTAAGCAATTTACTCAGTAATTGTTCAGCTTTGCGTAAAGAAAAAGTTAAGAAAAATTACACAAGTTTTATTCACGTAAAGCTGACCAATTACTGAGTAAAAGCATATTTATTCACCCGGCCTAATGATATCACCACTGGCGTAGTAACAGTGGTGGGGGCGGAGGGCCCGATGACCCCTCCCCTGTTCCTACGCAAGTGGTGTTAGCATTGATATCATTGTAAAAAAGTTCAATAAATAATAAACGTCATTTTTAGAAAAAAAGGGGGCGGAGGGGCGATGTTCCCCCTCCCTAACTAAAACACTGGGGTAGCGGACACTGCATTTATCCCCCCCCTCCCCCCATTTCCTAAACAGTTTAAAAAAATCTTTTATGATAGCAACAGCGGAATTATCATTTTCCAGTCTGCAATGACTTAATTACAATTAAACATCACCATAGAAAAGTATTTCCATAAAACTGTTTAAGATACTATCGCATACTAACTATTTTTTAAATGAAAGTGTGCTGGCAAAATATGGCTAATCACGTTAAAAAGATAATTAACCGCATTGCGTGTAATAAATAATTAAATAAACAGATTATTTTTATCTATTTTAATGTATCATACGAAATTGAGGAACTTTTTCCTTTTTAACACATGTTTTCAGCCTGACTTTTGCGACTATCCAACGCCACTGGTTAACACTATAGTTAAAATATATTCCTTGAAAAAAGTGTGTTTTTCTTACAGCATATATTCAACTATTTAGAGAGTAAATAAAATAAACGGCATGAATAAATGTTTACATATATACTTATTTTGATTTGCAATGAATAATAGTTTATAAAATATACTTATATACATTATAATATGTGTTTAAACAGTATAACTTAACACGTATGTGCAATATTACTCTCAGTTACTCCAGGATCACCATTTGAAAATAGAGAAGAAATCAAGTTGGCATAAGAAAAGCTATTATTACCTGGACTAATAAAAGTATATAAAGGTTTCAAGGTTGTTATTAGAACCATGTAGAAAGAGAGGAGAAAATTTAACCGAAAAATTTAACAAAATCGAACCTTTTTTCAATTTCGTTCCATCAATAATAAAAAAGTTCGCTCTCTTTAAGGGCAAATATTTAACTGTTTATTCTAATTTAAATTTCGGAAATTTGTTTAAAAAATATAAAATCTATAAACTGAATACCTAAAAATATATTTCAAAGTCAATAATAAAAGATGAAGGGGCCAAACGTCAATGGTCAAAAGTATTGAAAAAAATAATCGGAGTAAAAAATTAATATTAAATTTGTAGTTAAAATGAAGCACTTGCTACTGAACAATCTAAAAGCTTTGCTAAAGAGTTTTTTGCTTTTTAAAAAATCTACTTTAGAAATAAATAAATTTTTAAAACTTTTTATGCTCATACTAAATGAAAATGTTGAACAAATAATTACGATGATTAGAGTCTGGAAACGATGTTACCATAAACTTAGGGCCAAGAGGTCCAAGTGTGAGTAAAGAGGTAGAAAGAGGAGGGGGGGGGAATTTCTTCTTAAGTTGATATCTACCTTTCCTATTCAGGGGGTTGTAAATATTATGTAACTACCATTTTTTAACAATAAAAAAGATTTTTGATCTATTTTAAGATACTACAAAAAAAAAATTTCTATTTTTAAAATATAGAAAAACAAAGAAACTCGAACTTTCTGACTATTATAGTGTTTAAACTCGGATCGCCGTAATGCTTTATAAATTATTCTTATTTGATATCAGAATGAGTATTAAAAGCTTTCGTTCTCTTGTCTTAATTCTTTGTTTATTCTTTTGTTGTGAACTTTCTACCACTATAACAAATATTTTCCGGATTATTAAGGCAAGCTCTATTCTTAATTTTATTGTGATTAATTTAAAAGTCAATTTAAAAATTTTATGGAATTTTTAAATACAGATTTACAATAAATCTTCCCATAAAAGACTGCACGGAATAAAATAATTATTTTTTTGAATTGGTAATATTCTCAGGAAGCTTTGTTTATATAAACCAAAAAAACTTCATTAGAATTTTTTTTTTTTGACAAACCATCAGCTCGGATTACAAGTGTCGTATTTAAAATTTATTGAAATGATACATAAGTATATAACTATCTAATTTATGTAAACTTAAAGTTATGTAATTTTAAAATTTTATTTTTATGTAATTTTTCAATATAACGTTATACAAAATAAATTATTTTCATTAACATAATGTTAAATTGGCATAAATTAGATAACTACATGTTTATATATACTTTTAACAAATTTTGTGATACGGCATTTGTATTCCGAGCTGAAGAAACGTATGCTGCGTTTTGAATGAACCATCGTACGCATTACATTTTGGTTATTACTTTATTATTTATTAGGTTATACATATAACCTAGAAATTCATTTCAATTCATTAGGTTGTAAACCTTGACATTTAATTAAAATAGAAATTTTCATAAAAAAAATACGTACAAGAGATTTTCAACGCAGATTCTAATAAATCTTGTGAAAAAAAATTTTGACTAGTTTTTTCAATATTTTTCTTTTCAAATTTTTTAAATTTTACGTATTTTGGGAATAAAAATTACAAAACTTTTACGTATAAAAACTACAAAATAATCCGAAATTCCCACACAAAAATATTTAAACAACTTTAGCAACATTTGTTAAACAGTCTATATCTATGAGGATAATCTTAACAATATTATATTATAATATATCTAACAATAATATATGCCTAAGTAATATATACCTTAGTAATATTAAAAATTTTTTTATATTGTCTAAACATTTTACAAAAATGTTTGCTTTTTAAAAGAGAAAAAAATATATTAACTTAAGTTTTCTCTTTTTTTTTTTTTTTTTAAAAAAATGCTTTTAATAAATGTTATTTAATCGTTCTTTGTTTGTGATCCCGGTTGTGCTTATAGATAAATTTTTTGATTTTCTTTCAAAACTTTTTTTGCATTTTATATAAATAGCTAATATCTTGAAAAATAAAATACCAGGACCAGCATTTTCAGAAACAATGCACCAAAATATTGTTAATCATTAAAGTTAGAAAATTTCATCAGGCGTGTGTAAATTGTTTATATTAGCATTTTTCCATTTAATAAACATTTAGCGTGGTGGTAAAACCGTGAACATCATGAACTATGCCGATTTAATAACATGAACAAATTTTGAAATCCAAGATCTTGATCTTACGTTCAGAGTTCTATCATTGCTCAGCGTAGCTACCAAGCACAACGTAGCAACCATTGCACAACGTAGCTACCAAGAATTTTTACAAGTTACAAAGAATTATAATAACTATTTGATTCCATTTATGGTAATAGAAGGAGGTTGAGTTGGGCGAAGAGGAGTTTGCGCTAGGGGAGGGAGGGAGGTGGGGTAGGAAATGACTGGAATATTGATTCATACTTTCATTAACTCATAAACTCAAAAAGTCAATTAATTCATAATCTGTGTTTAGAAAAGTACCATTACTATGTTGAATAGACTTATTCATCAAATATAACAATATGCAATATAATTCAAAAAAATAATAAATTGTTTTTTAAACCTATTTACTTTTGAAGTGCTTAGCTAACAACAGTTGCTGAAGATTTTTCCAAAATAATTTAACTTGATCATCATCATGAAGATTTTTCCAAAATAATTTAACTGATAATAATTTTGTATGATGCTAAACGGATAATTTGAGTATTTTAAGTACATAGTCAAAAGTTTGCTTTAAGGGTTTCGTTTACGGCCAATTAGTAGACATCTAGTTTATGGTCACTTTGAATCTAGTTTAAGTTTTGATCAGGTGTATCATGTTCAACTTGATGATCAGCCATTAAACTTTCTTCTTTATTCATATCAAAATTATGATCCCCTCCTGCTTTGCATTTTTTATTATATATAATGAATAAAAGAAATATCATAAAAAGCACCACCACCCCTATACCAACAACTAGAAGAGTTGTTTTTAAGGATGACGATGAACCACCTAAGTTATTTGGCAAAACTTCTGTAAAACTTATATCTTGGCATGTTGTTAATACCACATCTTTTGCATCTTCAAATAAAATTAAAGGTGCTATGTAAGTGGTTTTAATACAAATACGATATTGCGTGTTTATAGTACCACTATCAAATTTATACAAGTTATTGCTGCTAATTTGAATGTTTACACTGTAATTTTTATTCGTTGTTAGATCTCTTATGCTTAATGTTTCTTCTTTCAGAAATTGATCATCTCCTTGATGATAAAACCATTTGATATTAAAATGCTTCCATGTTTGTTTTGTCACTTTAATCAATTTTACGCCATGAATTTTGTAGCAATCATACAACCATAATAATTCGTATGACTTTGTTGTATTTATACGAAAGTATTGAGAATTATTCATAGAAGATCGTTGGCATTTTAAGATTGATTGGTTCGTTTTTTCGCAACCAACTTGTAAGTGCCATTGTGACTTTGAATTAAACGCTCTTATTTCTAAAGTTGTTATGTTTTCACTCGTAAAGTTTGTTAAAGCTAATTTGATAAACTCGTCATTTGCAGTGCATTCTACTTTGCTACTGTGTATTTGAACAAAATTCGTAAAAAGCACAGCATATAACAATATTAATTTCATGCTAAACTCCAAATAGAAAAAAGTAAAATCCTTCTCTTATTTTAAATATTCATGTTGGTTTTTTTATAAAAGAAAAAGAAAAAAATCGATAACCTCCTTTATATTAACTGAGTCATTGTATCAAAAAAAAAAAAGATCTTCTTTGATGTTTTCTTTGATGTCGATGTTTGTTTGTTTTTTTAAAACTTTAAGATTTTTTTTCTATTCTATTATTTCCTGTCAAAGGAAGTTTATCCAAGTGATTGTTGTAAAAAGCATTGGTTTCTATATAATATATATATTTTTTTAATACCTTGTAAATAATTTAAGAAGTTATTATAATTGTAACAGAAATAAAAATTGTTTATTTAATCATCATTATTTTTTCTTTACAGTTTTATTTTGTTTAATTAAAATACTTCTATCAAATTTTAAATAAAAATGAAATTTTATGCAAAACAATAGATATAATTAGATTAGCATTAAATCTGTATCTTATATTAATTTGTGACAAATCAGGGGTGAGATGGATTTTGACTCTCTCTCTCTCTCTCTTCTATAATAATTAATAACATTTATAAACTTTTTTTAAATAACTGTTTTTTTTTTTAAATATTTAAAAGCAATGCTAATTATTCATGACAATAAAATTTTGATAAATCTATTGGATGTAGATTTGTTTATATACAATATATATGAAAGATAGATGACTTTTTTTTTACTTTATTTCTTTCTTAATTTATTCAAACATAGCTGTTTATTATAATTTTTTAATTATTCAACCACATTCTTTGACATTAAAAACATTTTCGATTACGTATTTTTTTTTTTCTTTTTTTTTGTTTCTGCTTTTCTGTTATAAATTTATTATAACTTAAATTTATGAGAACGCGTGCGTCAAGGCTCCCGTAAATAAAATATAAAAGCTTTCCACTAGTGATGCAGTCAAAATCTGACAATTGTTTTTTTTTAATCTTTACCCGCTAATTTAGAAAATGGAAACCAAGTCCGGCTTAGTTTATGATACAAACTTGTTTAAAAATCATCCATACGGTGCACCCTTGCAGCTTATTTTTAAGATGTATTTCAACAATAGGAATAACAAGAAATCTTGATTGACATAAGTTTAACTAACATATTTTGAATGAATATATTTTGGTATAAAAACTATATTTAAGAAAGGCTTATAATACAGTTTGCTCATAAAATATATATTTTGTTTTATATGCAAACTATATTAAAAGGTTTTATATAAAATGCAATTTATTTCAAAATAATAAAAATACAAATAAAGTTTGTAACTATTTGTAAACAAAGTGAAAAACAGTTAGTTCTATTCTAATAAAAAACGAATAATTATCCTTCTATTGATATTATTAATTTTTTTTTTTAAACAGAATATTAAATCAATAAAAATTAACAATTTTAATTAGAACTAAATTATAAACGTTTTGTCTTAACGAGAGTAGAAAATCAGAGTTTGTTTTTGGAAAGTTTTTACTTGATAAATCTATAAAAACTCTATTCATGAAATCATCTACATTACGGATATGTGTAGCGACTATATATAAATCTTAGTGAAAAGTGAAAAAAGAGTACAGCCAGCACAAACGTCCGTTAGACGTCGGTAGGACGTCCTATAGGCGTCATATGTCTTTAAGACGTCTAACGGACGTCCTGTGCCTTCGGAGGTTTTTATTAAAGCAAAAGTTCTTTTTTCAATTGAGACAAAGCCTATTTATAGTTGTTAGTAATAGTAATAGTAATATATTTAAATAAGTCTTCGTAGATAAAATGACAAATAATTAAAAAACAAACAAACAAAACCAACAAATTATACAAAAACTTATGGTTTGTGAAATATAAACTTTAAGTAAAAAAAAGCAATTGGTATTTCATAGCAAGTAAGTTGATATCAAAATTGGGAAAAAGGGAAAAAAGATTGCTTTCATTTAATTCAAGTTTACATCTATGACAAATAGTATCTAAAAAACCAATATTTGTAGCTGCTAAAGCACGAATTAATTAATAAACGTGCAGCTCATCTTCAGTAAAAGATGTACTGTATGCAGCTGTAGAAAAAAAATACTTGTCAATTCTATTCTTAAATGCGTTAACTGAAGGAACCTTTTTGCATGCTGACGGCAAGTTATTCCAATCATTGACAATACGATTTGTAAAAAAATTGTGACGAGCATTATTATATGTGAATTCACGCATAAGGACGTTGGAAGATGATCTGCGAATTGGGGGATTATGCCAATTGATACTCTCAAACCGTTTTCTAGCTTAAACTGTTGGGTTAAGTCGCCACGTCTTCTGCGAGTTTCCAAAGTAATAAAATTGAGCCGACGACGCCTTTCAGCGTAAGATAATTCTATTAAATCATGAGGTACTTTTGTTACTTTGTGCTAAATTTTTTCGATTTCTATGATGTCACCTTTTAAGTTAGGACACCATACCGGAATAGCGAATTTCAGGTGCGGCCTAACATACGTAGTGTATAATTTATTCCAAAGCTTCATTTCTCTTGATCTAAATATTTTTTTTAATAGGCCAATTATCATATTTGCTTTACGTGTTGCAACCTGTATGTGTTGATTCCATTTTAGATCATTAGATATGAAGATACTCAGGTCTCTTTCAATATCCGTTGCCTCAAGAGTAAGTGATGTATTTCCATCATTCATTACATATTCATGATTACTATTTCCATAACCAAGGTGCATAACTTTACATTTTGAAACATTTAACTCCATCGCCATTCCTTGGACCATTCTGTGACAATGTTTAAATCATTTTGGAGGATCAGGCGATCAGCATCGTGAAACTCAGGTCTTATTTCTTGTAACAGTTTAGGGTCGTCAGCATAGATTTTATTAACTGATTATAACTTATCCGTTAAGTCGTTTACATAAATGATTAATAATGTTGGACCAAGTACAGACCCTTGAGGAACTCCGCTTAGAACATCGGTCCAGTCGCTAGAGTGTTCACCTAAAACAGTTCGCTGTTTTCTACTAATCAAAAGTGACTCAATCCATTTTAGAACATTGCCATTAATCCCATCTGCTTTCAATTTATGAAGTAGTCTACGGTGTGAAACTTTATCAAACGTTTTTGTGAAGTCCAAAAATGCAATATCAACAAAATTTCTTTTACTTAATGCTTTCGTGATGTAGTCGACAATCCTTTTTTGGACATAAATCCATATTGATTATGTGAGATGCAGTCCTTTTTTTCAAGATATTTTGTTATCTGTTCCCTGATAATCTTTTCCATTACTTTATATGGAGCTGATGTGATAGACACTGGTCTGTAATTAGCGGCATCTAGACGACTTCCTTTTTTAAACAACGGTGTGACGTGTTACTGTTTCCAAGCTGTAGGTGTTGAGCCTTCGGACAGTGCTTTAATGTAAAGTAAAGTAAGAGGGTAAGTCGTTTGAGCTGCGCATTCTTTAAGTACCTTTGGACTAATGTTATCAGCACCAATAGATTTATTCGGGTTCAAACCTTTAACCAAATAATTCAAACCAAATAAGCTAGCGTCGCTTCAAAATTAATAATTATATCGCCTAAGTCTTCTTGATAATGCCTTCTCTCAAAAATAGGTAACTGACTACTTTTACTATCATCAACAAAAACTAATTTGAAGTGTTCGTTAAGTCTGTTTGCGATATGTATTCCCTCTGTTAACGTTTCACCTTTTGCATCAGATATACCACTAATTGATACATGAACATTCTGTTGCACCTTAGCATGAGCGTAAATCCTTTTAGGATTACTTTTATCTGATGCTAGTTGTGCTTCAAATACACGAACATGACGTTTACATGCTTTCTGCACTTGGCTTCTTAGTTTCCTATATTCACGAATCAGTGTCGCTGATCGCCAGTTAGTCGCAGATAAGTAATTGCCCAATTGTTTTTTTTTTTCTCTATCATAGCCAGTACCTCCTTATTTATCCACGGCGCATTACGGGTGGTATGGACTTTTTTTTAAAGAAATAAATTGTTTGCTGAGTTTATTATATTTATTGCAGAAAAGTTCATAGCACTCATTAGTGTTTTTATTTTCAAATAATTGCTTCCAGTTAGTTTCTATAATCTTTTTACCGAAATTTATATAGTCACCTTTATTAAAGTCATATTTTTTGTTTGAGAAAGTAGTCTCATTTTTAGGAAGGACGACGTAATCCCAACTCAATATGCGATGACCTTGTGACGAATTACCTAACGGCAGAGAGCTAGATAAGTTGGTTACTCTTGTTGATAAGTCTGTAATAATTAAATCCAAAATGTTTTTTGCTTTACCATTAGATGCTTCGAATGTTGAGAAATCAACTAATTGTTCTAGGTTATGATTAGCCAAAGTATCAAGAAAAACACTTGCCGCACTATTTTGACCACTTAGTAATTCGATCCTGTCATCATCGTGCCATTTGATATCCGGAAAGTTGAAATTACCTGCTAGTAACATACAACTATACGCTTTTCTATCAACAGCTTACTTAGCCAATATAATTGTTTTATTTATATCATTTATATGCGATAAAGGTTTGAGAAGCAGATATTTCAGTAAACCATGTTTCAGAAATAAAGATTAAATCATACATGTTTACGTCACAAAGTGCAGATAATTCGTTTATTTTATCCGGATTAAGGTAAGTTGCGTTAGTATAAAAACATTTTTAAAATGTATTTTTAGAGTTAGGTTTAGCAGATTTTATTTTTGTATTTTTGTATTTAATGCATTTAAATATATATTCGCAGGTAAACACTTTGATTCATTGTGTTTTTTCAATTCTGGCTGCCTGTGCATCTCTCCATTTGATGAAAGGATGCTTTTTACGTCCATTGATTTCAACTTCCTGTGAGACATCAATGCATCGCAATTTATCGCTGCGGATGACAAATCTAAAGAGCTTGTCAAGTTTTTTTGTTGCGCGCATAAACACGTAAAGTGCATTTTTTTTTTTTTTTTTTCCAATGCTTTTTTTCTTTTTTTTTTTTCGTTTTGTACATTTTACTTGGTCGATACTTTTTTCTAGTGAGCAAATCCAGGTTTCGCGTTTTTTGTAAAATCAAGACCCGAATTATTTAAATTTATTTAAACTATTTATACTCATTATCTTATAATATATTTCGATAAATTAAATTAGGTTTATTGTATTAAATAATTATTTTTACCATATTATATCAAAATTTGTAATTAATGCAAAAAATGTAATAAAAAGCACGAAACCTGGATTTGCTCACTGGAAAAAAGTTCCAATCATTTTAATTTTTTGAATTAAAGCAATAAATTTAGATTTTTATTTTTCACAATATTACAAAAATCTGGTATTTTTAAAATGATAAAGTTAATGTAAAGAAAGAAAGCTACAGAAGTTTTTAAAAATGTAACGATTTATTATAACACTTAATCTGGTCTGTTAAATGTAAGATTTTCATGTTTTCATCACAACAGCAAATTATCATATCAGGAGGAGCAGTATGATATGACACTTCAAAGCAGTTCTGTATTTCAGCTAATCTTGTTCGCTTCTAACTAAAATCTAATAGTAAAAAGTCTAGTTTTTAGTCTTTAATTTCCTGAGTTAATTATTTTGTTTTACCAAGATTTAAAGTCTATATTTGTTTTACAAAGATTAAAGAAAAAAAATTTTATTTTAGATTCACAGATTTTACAATTTTCAAGTTAGACTACTAGGTCTTGTCATCGAGAACCGCTAGAACGTTAAATACAATAAAATAAAGTTACAAGACTTGACTTGACAAAAATATAAATATCGTTAGTGGTCAAATATATTCAAAACTAAAATATAAAGCTATCTTATGAAGCCATCAAAACCAAGCATTCAAAAATAAAGAAATATGTCATCAATTTTAAAAATTATTTCTTTTAGTTTTTTTTTAAATACTGGATAACTCCATTCATGAGTAAAATCAAAATTTTTTAAGACTATTTTGTTCCATAAAAAAGCTCCACGGAATGGAATGCAAGATTTGCCAATATTTGTTTTACATTTTGGTTGTCGTATAAAATTATTATTTCGGAGTGTATATTTGTTTTTTTCTTTACATGAATATAAATCACTAAAAGAAACTGGACATAAATTAATTTTACATTTAAACATAAAACAAAGAACGTTGAAAATATTAACCTCATAAATATTAAGAATGTTCATGTTAAATAAAAGAGGCTTTGCATGAGTAAAACGATCTTTTAAATTTATAAGACGTGCTACATGCTTCTGTTGACAATGGAGAGGTTTTAACTTACTTTTGTGCGTACTCCCCCACGCGATATTGCCATAACTAATATGACAGTGTATCAAAGAGTAATATAACTTAATTAAAGTATGTCTCATTAAAATACTTCTTTATTTATAAAGAATTCCAATACTTTTGGATATTTTATGGCATAAGTTATCGATATGGTACTTCCACGAAAGATTTTCATCTATAATGATACCTAAAAAATTTGTGTACGTGATTCTTTTTATAGGAATGTTATCAAGAATAAGCACAGGCATTTTGCATAGTAGAATATGCTTTTTTGAGACTGGATTAAAGAGAATATATTTGGTTTTTTCAATGTTTAGCGAAAGTTTATTTGATTTGAACCAGTCTGAAATTTTTTTCAGTTCAATATTCATATCATGAAACAAATGATTGATGTTTTTGTTGGATAGAAAAAGATTGGTATCATCCGCAAACATTATTGTCATTAAGTTAGAGGCTCTATATAGATCATTTATATAAATAAGAAATAATAGTGGTCCAAGTATGGAACCCTGTGGAACTCCACAGGCTATTTCTAAAACATTTGAAGGGGTAGATTCATCAATGTAAACAAATTGTTTACGATTTTTTAAGTAGTTTTTTAATAATGTCAAGACTTCACCGGTGATACCATATTGTTTCAGTTTTTTTTATGAGAATGTCGTGATTGATGGTATCAAAGGCTTTAGATAAGTCTATAAAAACGCCTAAAGTAAACTGTGATTTTTCAAAGGAATTTGTAATGCATCGAGTGAGTTGAATTACTGCGTGTTCAGTTGAGTTATTCTTTTTAAAACCATACTGATTGTTATAAAGTATATTATTAACAGAGAGATGATTAAATATTTTGTTAAATTCTTTCAAATATTTTAGAAAAAACAGAAAGAACTGAGATTGGACGATAATTATTTACATTTTTTAGTTCACCTCCTTTGAATATAGGAGTAACTTTAGCTACTTTCAGTTGTTCAGGAAAAATTCCCTGATTTATTGAACATTTAAAAACCTTAAATAAAATATCTTTTATGTTGTTATCTGAACTAATGACTATGTTTCCACTGATGTCGTCTGGACCTACTGCTTTATTAGATTTTAGCAATTTAAAGGCACTTTCAAATTCTGAAAATGATACTTCAAAAGCATTTAAATTTGTTTTAAGTGGTAAAACACAATTAATTATAGGATTTAGCATGTCTGGAATGTTTTTAGATAAATTCGGGCCAACAGATACAAAAAATTTATTTAACTCACTAGCTATTTCTTTTGGGTCATCAACATTATTACCATTAATTTTTAAACTTTTAGGCAAAGAACACAATTTTAATTTGCGATTACCTGTAATTTCTGCTAAAATTTGCCACGTGCGTTTTGAATTAAACTTATGCTTTTCTAACATATTTAAATAATAATTTTTTTTTGCAGCTTTTTTTTGACTTTCGAATTGTTTAGCGTATTTTTTGTATAAAATTTTGCTTTCATGTGTTTTTGTTTTTAAGTATTCTACATACAGTTTTTGTTTTATTTTAGAAGACTTCCTTATGTCCTTATTTATCCACGGTGACTTTAAACTCTTATTAGATTTACATATTTCTTTTTTTGGAAAATTTGCGTCGTAGATATCAAAAAAGGTTTTGTAGAATGTGTCATAGACTATGTTTGCGTCACTTTTAAAGTCGATATTTGTCCATCTAATTAAGGATAACTGTTCATTAAATGATTTCAAACTTGTTTCATTAAAAAAACGTTTGGTAAAAATTTGTTTTTGTTGTGGTAGTAATTTAGGGACAATATTTATTGAGAAGAAAATCGGGAAATGGTCAGAAATTTCATTTTTTATAATACCAATTTTAAGAAATTTATTGAAAATATCAGTAGTTATAATGTTATCAATTATAGAAGCTGACGTAGCTGTCACTCTTGTTGATCTGCTAATTAATGGAACCGCACCGTTTTGAAATAAATTATCATAAAATTTTTTTATGTTGTTATTAGTGTGATATTCAAAACAGTTTAAATTTACATCACCTATTAAATAGTTAAACTTTTTTCCCTTTAAACCTTTTTTTAAAATGTCGTTACACAAAAATGATGCGAAGCTTTCGGTTTTACTAGATGGGGGGCGATAACAGCAACTTAAAAGTATATTTTTAGAATTACCGGTTTTAATTTCTATTGTTAAAACCTCAATATTGTCGTCAGAGATACTCATATCAGGCCTAATAATGAAACACATGTTTTCTTTTATATAAATAAGTACACCACCACCGCGTTTTTTTGCTTTTCGCGCTAGCGGGATCATGTTAAAACCTGTAAGACAGAGATTAGAGTTGAGTTTAACATCAACAGAATCGCACCACGTTTCAGTTAAACAAATTAAGTTAAAAATATTTAAATTTTCTTTCTAAAAATAAATTTATTTCTAAAAATAAATAAATTTTCAAAGTTTTTTTTCAAACTCCTAATAATAATATGAACAACATTAAAATGATCCCGCTATCTAGAAATCTAGAAATTCTTTTATTTCTTTGTTGTAAAAATACAAGCATTTAGTTTGCAGTGCAACTGATTCATGAAAATAATTTAAATCTGGATCTGACTCAATATCAATGACTAATTCATTTGTTTGAAATAAATTACATGACATTGAGTCAAATTTTTTGTGGTAATTTGAATCCATTTATATTTTTATAGCAATTGAATAAAAGAATTTCATATTAAATTTAAAAATCACGAGTAATAAGTTTATTATAGATTACTTTGGCAAATTAACCTTTTGCTTTTAACTCGTTTGCTTCCTTAAATAATCTTTTTCTTACTTCAATCGTTCGTTCACTGTAATCTTCGTTTACATATAACTTTTCGTTCCATAGCTTTCGTTTAATAAAGTTGTCCAACACTGCCGATTTATCTTTAAAATTTAAAAACTTTGCTACGATTGTTCTGTTAATCTTTTTTCCATCAGAAACTTTTCTTCCCGTTCGATGTGCTCTTTCGATTACAACATTTTTTTCAAATCCAAGTTTTGATTTTAAAAAGTCCTGAATTTTTTTTTTCACTTACTTCCCACGTCTCATTTTCATCTTCTACAATTCCTGAAAATCTTAGATTACTCCGCCTACTTCGATCTTCTAATTCCGCAATTTTGTCTTTAATCTCATTATTGTTTTCATTTTCAAAACTTGTGGTTGAGTTAATATTTGCGACTGTGCTTGTTTTTGCATTTTTTTGCTCGGTGAGTTTGATGTTTACTGCTTCATATTTCTCACTTACAAATTCAACAGATTTCTTTAACTCGTATACTTCTTTTTTTAAACATGTATTTTCATTCTGCAAATTCACTAATTTGCTTTCTAATTTTTCAAACTTTTCGTTAAAAATTTTTAATAATGTGTTTTCATGTATCTCTAATAAATCTTTAATTTGCACTACAGTATATTTCGCCATTTTTAATTTTTTCCGCAATTACAAAACACGTCTTATCACGTTCACTTCTAGCCACGCAAAAAGTAATCGTGTAATAAAATAATTGAGTTTAAGTTTTTAAACTTAAACTTAAAAGTTTAAAGCTTGTTAAAATGAAAAAAAACAGATTTCGTTTTCTATTCTCAACTTGTCTATGTTATTACCTCCTTAACTCTTGTCTGAAAAGATTGTTTTTATCCCCAAAATGCACATGTAAACATTTTTGAAGATTTTTTAGAATTTATCTAATCGTCACCGCTAGCAAAAAAATAAAATAAAAATTTGACAAAAATTTTAAAATGCTTAGTACAAAATGAGTTTTTGGGTAATATGTAACATATGTAAAGATTTATATTTTTTTAATCAATTTTGTATTGTAATTACAAAAGGTATCCCACCTCAAGTACAAAAGTACAAACGTTTTGAGCCTCCGGGATGAGCTTATAAATAAGAGCCACTAACTTGAATTACATGTCATAACGGGTGATGCAGAAGTTATCGGACAAAATAAAAACGTCAATAACTTATTTATAAATAAAAAAACAAACTACTATTATATTCTTTTTAAATAAAGCATTTATCTTTTAATAAAAATATGTTATTTTTTACATAAAAAAACACCACCATCTGCAATTGGTCTCAATTTTGCTCTGACGCCTTTCATATGCGACTGTAAAAAGTTTAAATCAATTTCTTGTAGTTTTAGTTTAATGCGATCAACCAAAACTTGCTCTGTTGAAGCTTGCCAATCTCCCTCATAAACCTTCTGTGCCAAATGTCCCCAAAAATTTTCAATTTGTTGTGCTTGAGGCACATTTCGGGGATTGGATTCTTTATCAACGTAATAGACATATTGGTCCATCCAATTTAGAGAATCTTTAGAATAATGAGAACTTGCTAAATCTGGCCAAAATAAATAGTAAAAGTCTCCATGATACTTGTGAATAAATGGAAGAAGTCGTTTTTCTAAACATTCATTAATATAGATTGATGAGTTGATCGCTACAGCCTTGGAAGTGCGAAACAATGGCTCGGACATACATATGACTGACCCCTTTTCGATTGTTGACAAGTCTCGTTAATTCGGCTTTCTTTTTTCTAGTCCAGGATTTCGGACGACCAGGGTGCTTTCTATCAGAAAACGATTGAACAGTTTCAAGTCTTTTTAGGTTGTCATATATTGTACTTCGAGCAAATCCTTCCTTTTCAAAATGATTTACGATTTTTTTTTTTTATATTAGGTTTATTTACTAAAAACATTTTTAGTCGCTTTTGAAAAGATTCTCGTTCAGCTGCATTTCACCTCATTTTAAATAATTGTGTTTCAAATAATAAAGTTTATATTTTATAGAACGTTTATGTCTACGCATAAAACAACAAAAACTAATTATTATGCTCAAATAATGAAATTAGGATTTGTCCGATAACTTCCACATCACAATAAATTTCATTGTTTGAGCCGGAATACTAGAAAAATACTATTCAACTTGATCAGACCTAAGTCTCTAATTAGATCGTCGACGTCCTTCTGGTTATGAAAATTTGGCATTCTTTCCTCAACCGCATCTGCAAAACTATAATTTGAGTCTCCAATATTTTTCTTGCTGCCCTCTGGAATAACACTTTTTGCGGAACAACAGTTGTTTTTAATTTGTTTTTGGCCAAATGGAAAATAGAGTTATAAATTTGTAACATAGTGTAAACTGTATATGTTTTAGGCGTAAATTCCGGATCAAAAATTAAATATAAATTTAAAATTTGAGCATTTTTTTTTAACTATAATTTTGTTTTACAAAATTCCGAAATAAACGAATTAATAAATATTTAAAGTATAGTTTTATACTGATATTTTTAGTCTAATTTGGTTGTTTTAGGTGGCTCAACTATATCACCATTTAATCCATTATATAAACAAACTATATAAACAAGGTTTTACGGAGTTTGCAAAAATTTCCAAATAAGTTAAAAACTTTAAACTTTTAAATATATTAAAAATTTTTACTACATGTTGATAATAGAGTAATAAAGGTTTTGACTTTAAAATTTAACTTGAAAATATTGCCAATCTATAATGGCAGAGAATTCTTATTGAGCAATATAAGAAATCAGTTTGTATTAGAAAAAGAGAATGCAATTACACAAAATCTGTTTGATCTATATAGTTGTATTCAGTTCAAAAACTAGTACTAACATTGGAGAAAGTGCTGTAAAAATTTTAGGCTTATTGTTTAAATTAGGCTAAAATTTTTAAATTAATAATAATAATTATAATAAATAAAATGTTTAAATTTAGGTGACTTTAACAAAATCATATTTCTGAAAACAATTTAAAAACAAAATAAAACATGAAGTAAACGTATACATATATAAAAACTAGTGTACCCTAGAAGTTCTGGAGCACAATAGTTTTCTTATATGAGTAGTTCTAGTCCAGAACTATATGTTTTCCTATCTGCCTTTTTTTCTTTGTCAAACAATTCTCAATAGCACGTTGAACTTTTCTCTGTTTTTTCTTATTATCGCTCGTTTTGTTATCGTTTTCTTATCGATTTTCTTGATCCGAGTTTTGGTTTTGTTATCGATTTTCTTGATCTGACTTTTTAAGTTGTTGCATAACTGATAAAGTATCAGTTAGATAAAACTTTTTAATTCAATTTTTTTATTAAATCTCCTATATTAAATCTTAATTTATTTCTATTATTATCCATATTTACTAACTCTATAAATATAAATAAAGGTATAAGTTACACATAGCAATTAGGTATATTTCTAAGAGGAATAAAATGAATGGGAACAAAGCACAACACAACATAAACATTATCACTTCTTCTCCTTTAAATGCATACTAAAAGTATGACTTATTGGTTACAGAATGCTACAAACCAAAGTAGACAAGGTGGGAAATGCACCTTGCAGATAAAATTAAGACTTTGCAGGCAAAAAATGGTCACAAAAAAAACAAGAATGACACTGTTGCTGAGAATAACACTGATCACCCTATGCTATAAAAACGTAAATTTTTCGATATATAATTCATCATAAATTATAAATATATATCACCACAAATTAGGTAAAAAAGCAACAACAACAAAAAAAGAAAATCTTATAATTCTATAACAATTATAAGTCGCGATTATAGTTTAGAATAACTGAACCTCCCGTTACTTTTTTTTCACGACCCCTGTCTTTTTTCACGAACCAATCGACAAGATAACCTAATTAATAATGTTGCCAATTGCAGCAAAGGGATCTTTAATATTTATCAATTTTAGGGCATGCTGCAGATAGTAACTAAGGGGTCGTCAGTAAATTACGTCATGCTCTAGAGGTGGAGAGGGGCCAAAAGTTTTGTGACGACTCGAGCAGAAAATGTTACCAAAGGAGTTACGGTGTTGTAACAAAGAAAGGGAGAGGGCCGTTTCAGGCCCCCTTCCCTCGTCACAAGTTTTTCTATAAATTACGTATTATGGACAATCCCATACCGAAAATTCGTTATGATATTCGGTTCTTTAGTAACGGGATCAGATAGTTTATTCGGTTTTTCTCATCTCGGAAGTAAACAAAACTTACACAACCGTAACACAATAGTGTGAAAACTTAATTTTGTTTTGATAACAATTTTCACCTATTTATACTTAATATTTTGATTACTTAGTTCTATTTCTTTGTTGTAAATAATTTTATGCGATACAAATTTTAATATTAGCTAATAATTTTAGCTAATATATTGAAGTTATTTAATTAATATCTTTAAAAATTAGTCATTGTAAATATATTATTATTATTATTATTATTATTATTATTATTATTATTATTATTATTATTATTGTTATTATTATTTTTATTATTATTTTTTACTACTAATATTGTTATTACTAAAAAAACCGCAAACCAAAAAAAGGGCTAGGTTTTTATGATATAAGTCAAAATATTTTTTATCTGTTTATGTAAATACATCAAAAATGCATGAAAACGCTAGTAAAACCTTTTATAGCAAATTTAAGCTATAAATAAATACATTATTTATTACATGAAACTAATTTAATGATACTTTTCAGAGTTTTTTGCTTTTTGTGATTTTTTCTTCATAAAATTGATTAAATGAAAGGCCGATGTTTACTTTTACTTTCGTTATCAATTATCAAGTGTGCTATTTTTCAAATGAATTTTGTCTTCAGTCTAATAAAATATAACAAGTTTTCGTCTTCAGTCTAAAAAAAATAACAAACCTTCACATAATGCATTTGTGCCTAGTTTAGGGACTAATGCATTATGTGAAATTTAAAACAAATTTTAATGAAGGAAGAGTCTAAGAATCTCATTATTACTTTTGACTGGAATAGGTAATAGTTAAGAAGTTATTTGTATGCTTCCTTAAAATCATTGTATGAAACAGTAAAAACGATAAATATCAATTTAGAAAACATAAGGTTTTGTAATATACGTTATAAAGTAATTGGATTTTCAAAAATTAAAAATTTCAAGTGGGAAGATTTCTTTGCTTAAAAAATAATACTTCAAAGGTTTATACATTTTAAGTATTCTGTTTATACATGGTAATGTAATAAACCTTTGGGTCATTGTGAATATATATATATATATATATATATATATATATATATATATATATATATATATATATATATATATATATATATATATGTATATACATATATAGTGTGTGAGTTATTATTTAAATTTAGTTAGCTATAAAAAATCTGTGTTAAAAGATGACATTACCAGCTGCACTTCAAGCTCGTTTGAAAAAAAGAGGGCTTATTGTACCAGGTAATTAAAATTATATATACATATATGGGTCATTCCATGCCAAATAGAGTACATTTTTATGAGATTTCTCATAAACTATCTCAGATTTTGCTGAAACTTTTTGATTTTGTACATATATAAAAAATCATTTTTTTTTTAATTTCAGATCAATGTTTAAAATGGTTCTTGAGAAAAAAACTATTTAAGTAGTGGGCTATTTTGAAAAAATTTGACTCTACAAGCGAAAGATTTTTTTTCATCATTTTTAACAGCTAATAACTTTTGAACAAGTTGGTTTTATACTTCAATCATTTTAAGATAGCAAGTATGCAGTAGATATATTTAAAAAAAAACAAAAAATTCAAAATCTTGCATCTTAGCTTTTTTTAGAATGATGGGCTAAAGTTGATACTTTTGATTAGGAATTGAATTTTTTGTGATTTTAAAGAGCCTAATTTTAAAAACGTCAACATATGTGGCCTGCATTTATGAGCGTCATAAATGCAGGCCACATATGTTCCCGGTGTGTAGTTTAAATTTTTTTAATATAAACTCTGCAAGTAGAAATATCCACATTAGTGTTAGCAAATAAAACTCTTATTTTTATTGAGATAAGTCAATCAATCATATATATATATATAAGAATTAAACAGAGGGGGTAAATAGACTCTATCTGTTGACCAGCCTTGCACCCCTTCTTCATCTATTAGGCTGGCGCAGATGTATTTTTAATACATTGTTTCCAGTTTAGGATGTTGAATGCTGGATCTTCTTGATTCAAGGCATTGGTTTTGCTTGTGTCTCTATTTTTATGACTAGGCAACTTGTTCTATTATCTCCTAATGAGGGTACAGCTCTAAAACTCAGTTTTATGGTTCTGAGGCTGGCTGGTAGTCAGGCTTCCCGAACTCTGTGGTAGCTCTCAGAGAGGCTGATTCCATCAACAGCTGAAAAATATCATTAACAGTGCCATGTTGTGCATGGATGGTGTCTCTGTTTGTACTTTTGGTGTGCATTACGGAGGCCACATTTGAAGCCCTTTGTTACGGCTTAGGGTTTATTAGTAGTAATGAGGCAATTGCTTGGGCTATTAAACAGTGTTCTGAGAACTATCTATGCTTTGAGTCAAGTTCTTCAACAAATTTAAAGATGAATAAAGTACCAAAAACTATAAAACACAAAAAACTGTCATCATCACCAAGTTCTCTAAATCTATCATTCACAAATATTCGTGGTCTTTGAAGTAACTTTTCTTCTGTTGAGTCTTATCTCTTGCAAAGTTTACCAGACCTACTTGCTCTTTGTGAAACTAATTTGAGTTCAGCTGTCTCATCTTGCAATCTTAGTATTGATGGTTATCTTCCTTCAATTTGTAAAGACTCCAATAGTCACAGGGCTTGTGATAAAGCGAGCGTGATTGCGCTCCGCTCGTAAAACACGCCCATAAACGGTATCTTCAAACGTTCTAGGCGCAATAAACAACGCTCGTTCAGCTTATAACAAGCGTGTAAAATAACGCTCGTCCAATAGTTCAAGATTATTTTTTTATTTTCATAAAATATTTAAAAAAGATTTTTATTAAAGATATTCTGTTATCAAACAACTGATATAAAATATAAAAAGCTCAACGTCCCTCTCTTTTGCACTAACGTAAGGAATGAGCAGTTTAAAGTCGTTATCGTCACTAATTTCAATGATGGAATGTGCACGTGGAAACACAATGTGAATACAAAAATGCGCAAATAAAATAAGACTAGAAAATTCGAAAACCATTATAAGAAAATTAAAACTGCGGAGTATTTTTAATTTTGTGAAAATATTAAGTAAAATTTATTTGATTTATTGTTTGTAATATTCCACACATCGTTTATAATAAAGATAAATATTAATAATAGAGTAATTTTTAAAATTAGTTTTTGTTCATAGTATAGATTTTTTATTAACTATTATTTATTTTAACTCAAATTTAAAACGATTCTGTTGTTTAGAATGTTCGCAATTAAGGACATTCCAAAAGAAAACTAAGTAATGATGTCAATATTTATTAAATAAAAAGTTATTATTATTTCAAATTATTCTTGCATATTATTGTTTTAAGATAAAAAAACGTAATTAAAAAAAAATTTTAGAAAAAAATTAAATAATTAATTTGAATAAAAAATATCAAGAAATATAAAAACCATTAACCGTTAATTAAGTTTACAGAGTAACATTTTAAAATACAAAACAACGAAGCAAAACTAAGTCACTAAATTATACTTCAATACTAAATCAATAAGAAGTTGCGTTTTTGTTTGATATTTTTTTTTAATAACATAAATAGTTAAAAATAAAATCGTGATCTGACAATATACAAGAAGTTTGGAAGTATAAAAATCTCTTTCGTTGAAGTAGTTTCATAACTGTGATACTAATTCAAACATTTTTTGACGAAAGAATTATGTATCAAATAAAAAAAGATATAAAAAAGAAAAAGCTTTTTATGAGTATCGCCTTAGCAATTTTCATGATCGCGCTCGCCGACGTTATCTAGAGGGCAGATAATCACGCCCGATGAAAACATATTCTAATTTTACGAGCGCGATATAACACGCTTGACGATTTTCTTCATCACAAGCCCTGTAGTCACATGCTTGGTTTGGGCATTTATTCACACATTTGACCTGGGCCTGTCATGACTTCTAGAGAATCTTTTATAGTATTATTAATAAGGGCAAATCTTTAATTCCACCTCTCTTGTATGGTTCAGACTTTGTCACCTCACCTAAAGACAAAGCTGAATTGTTTGCTAAAAACTTTTCATCAATATCATCTCTTGATTCCACAAGTTGCGTTCTTCCTGATATCGCCAACAAACAGGTTGATCCATTGCTTGACATATCACTCCAGTTTCTATATCTGAAGTGATTTCCTGCTTAGACTCTTCTACAGCTTGTGGCCCGGACAACATACCTGTTATTGTCTTGCAGAAGTGTTCTCCGGAGCTGTCGTCTATATTCTCAAAACTATTCAACAAGTGCTTATCAGAGTATTGTTTTCCAGCCTGCTGGAAAGCGGCATCTGTTATCCCTATCGACAAAAATTCTGGAGAGCAATCTGATTTGTCTAACTACCGTCCCATTATTCTCAGTTCATGAAATTTCATATCTCATCTCAAAAATTAAGATCTCATGACTTCTGGAGAATCTTTTATAGTATTATTAATAAGGCCAAATCTTTAATTCCAACTCTCTTGTATGGTTCAGACTTTGTCACCTCGCCTAAAGACAAAGCTGAATTGTTTGCTAAAAACTTTTCATCAATATCATCTCTTGATTCCACAAGTTGCGTTCTTCCTGATATCGCCAACAAACAGGTTGATCCATTGCTTGACATATCACTCCAGTTTCTATATCTGAAGTGATTTCCTGCTTAGACTCTTCTACAGCTTGTGGCCCGGACAACATACCTGTTATTGTCTTGCAGAAGTGTTCTCCGGAGCTGTCGTCTATACTCTCAAAACTATTTAACAAGTGCTTATCAGAGTATTGTTTTCCAGCCTGCTGGAAAGCTGCATCTGTTATCCCTATCTACAAAAATTCTGGAGAGCCATCTGATTTGTCTAACTACCGTCCCATTAGTCTTCTTCCTATCATAAGCAAGGTTTTTGAATCTTTAATTAACAAACACTTAATTTCTCATCTTAAATCTAATAACTTACTTTCTGACCATCAATATGGATTTTGATCTTCTCGTTCTACAGCTGATTTGCTAACAGTAATAACTGATAAGTTTTATTGTGCATTAGACAAAGGTGGAAAGGTTAAGGCTATCGCTCTTGAGATTTCAAAAGCTTTTGATAAAGTTTGGCATGCTGGTCTTCTCCATAAGCTTTCTTCTTAGGGTGTATCTGGCAACATCTTTAAGATTATTGAATCCTTCTTTTCCAATCGTAGTTTCAAAGTTGTCCTCGATGGACATCACTCTTCTTCTTATTCTGTAACTTCAGGGGTTTCTCAAGGTTCTATCCTAGGCCCAATACTCTTTTTAATTTACATTAAGTATCTTCCAGATATTCTTACATCTCATCAAATTTATACTAAAAATATATATATATTTAGTATAAATTCTCATGGATTTTTACAAATAGTAATGAAATACTTATCTCAAGTATACACTTTAAAAAATAATTTTTATAAATATATAACAAACTATAGTAATAATGATAATAATAATAATTATTATTATAATAAAACAATAATAATAAAAATAGTAACAATAATAATATTAAGATTAAGAAAAGTATACAATAACACAGCAAAATAATTTAAGAAGGGAATAAAATTTTAATTAAAAGGTTATATTTACAGAGTGACATCAAGCTAATTAACGTAATGATGATTATTAATAACAATAATAATAATAATAGCTACAATAACAGTATTTTGAGACTAAAGAAAGTAATAAAAGACAATATTCAAAACTAAATTAAGGAAACAGGGCAAATATAAATTCACCAATAATAATAACAACAACAAAAACTAATAAAAAATAGCGAGAATAAAAAACAAAAAAGGTTATGTTTGATTACAAAATTGTTATGAATTAAATTACAGTATTATTAAATTACAGTATTATTAAATTACAATATTATTAAAATAGATCTTATTCAGTCAACATAACAAAAAAAATAACACTTTATAAAAAATAATAAACTTTTTCTGCTGTTTGTTTTTTATTCGAATGTGTTATACATTAACATGAAAAATAGTTTCAATTCAAGTTCTTTTTCTTTTAAATTATTAACTATTTTTCTTAAATTTATTCTTTTTGTTGTTATTATTTTGTTTTTGCCTTTTAATATATTTATGCATTTTTCCCTTCTTAATTTGTTTTTTTCTTATTTTCAAACTCTGTTTCTTTTCTTTTTCTTTCTTTTTTCTAATTTTTTGTTATCAAAAAACTTCCTTCATTCAGGAAGCCACTCTAAAGCTCAGTAAGTGACATTGGTAGTTGATGTGATTCCGAAAAAGTTAAACAGAGAAGTGTATTTCATTTGTGGGCTGTTGGTAGGTCATTCATCAGTATGTGGTTAGTTTCAGGCAGTTTGCGGTCTTTTGAAAAGAAGAGTCATTAGTTTAGAAGGGTAGGGACAATGAGGTTGACAACGAAAATTTAAAGAACACTTCAGAATAAACTTCTTGAAGTATGTACTACAAGAAGTTTATTCTGTAAAAATGTGCAAACCAGCTAATGGTGATAGGGCTATACATGGTTTTGAGGGTGACATGTGGGTAGACGCCAGTTCTTTGGTGATTGGCTCTCTTATTCAAATTGGTAAAACTACTGTAGAGGATGCAGCATGGCTGTAAAAAGAAATGTCTGATGTTGACATAAATACGGCTAGATGCTGTAATGCGAGGGCTGAATATGGCTTTGATATGGAAACTAAAAAAAGACACTATTTTTACAGATTCCATGACATTGTTCCGTTGGGTCTCTGATGCTCTTACTGGTAAATCAAGATTAAGAAACTTTTTTCAGGGGTGACGAATTCAATAAAATGATCAAAAATGTAAAAAATTATTATTAAGTACCTTTAATTAGCAATTTAAATAAATTTTATAATAATTGCCTTAGTAATTAATTTTGGCAATTTTTAGGAGCTCATATACTTTTGACATTTTTGTAGTGCCAATGAATGTGTGTTAAATTTGTTTCCAGGGCAGATGACCAGGGAACCATGGGGCTGGGGCACTGGTGGTCATGCCCCAAATATTTTCTCAAAAAATAAAAAAAAATTTTTTTCATTTTAAGCTAAATAAAGATAACTAAAAAATTTTTTTGTTTTATACTTTTTCCATTTGGTTTTTTTTATTCAATGATTTTTTTTAAATGCCTTAAGAACGTCCATCTATTTATAAGAATTTTGATTTGTTATTATATGGATTAAAAACAATTATCCATCTAAAATAATGATTTTAATAGAATTTTAAATTGTATAATTTATAACTTTTTGAATTGAAATAAGTTGATGTTTTTTACTGCTAAAATGTTAACAGCTAAAATGTTAACAGATCTATAAAAAATAAATTTATCACATTTTAAAATCATTATTTTAATTAATATTTGTTTATTCTAAAATGTTAATATTAACATATGCAGTTAATTTCTGGTAAGTTGAACACTGGCTAGCTCAAGCTTTTGTTATCCCAAACTATTTTCTATAGTCCTTTTAAAGCAAAAACAATGATTTTACTTTGCTTAAATTGAATATTCGTTTAGTCAACCCATTTTCCTTGGTCACTTGGGGGTTTGTCTTAACAGGAATTTACTGCACTCTCTTTTTAAGAAAGATTATTGAATATAGAATTATCAAAAACTAAATGGAATAAGTATAAATCAAAAACACATAAATATAAAAAGACTATTTTCAAAGTTATTTTTACTTTGTTAAAAATAAAAAATAAAATGTGTGGGGCACAGCCTCCAGTGCCTCAGTCCTTTAGACCCTCAAATCTGTTTCAATATAAACCACCTTAGATATTGATGAAGCCTGATTAGTTGGTTCATATTAATTAGAAAAGCAGTTCCTAAAATTTTCTGCATAAAACCTCTTGTAGTTCATCAAATTAGATTGTTTGTTGAACCACAAAAGATGCTTTTTTAAAAAAATTTGTTTAATGTCAAATATAATTCATAATAGCAACCTTAAAAAGTCAAAATATTAAAATTAGTAGAAAACAAGTTTTGATGAAAATAAGTCCCGCTTGACTTTTAAAAATCTTTTTACAATTTCATCTATTAGTTTAATGAACATTTTTTTGACACAGTGTGTTTGATTTTATGCTTGATTGTATTCACAACAAGCATTCACATATAAAACCTATGATATTGAGTTTATGAAATAAAAAAAGTTATTGGTGTATTTTATTTTATATTTAAGTTTACTCTTTTTTTTTTTAGATGATAATTAAATATAAACAGCAAGTGTATAATTTAGATCTAACTTAAATTTGAATTGGAAAAGCATTGAATAAAGATCATTATAAAATAGAATTTACCCAAATCAAGTGTTTTAAGGAATTACTAGAAAAAGGTGAAGAACTTGTACACTTACGATGTAAAGTAAATCATATTCAAACTATTTAAAATCACTATGAAGAGGCTTGCTCGGATTTGAGATTACTTATGGTGAAAGTTTATGTGATCCATTTAAAAAAAAAGTCAAAAAAGTATTGTATTTAACAAACAACAATGAAGATTATGAAAATGATTTATGTAAACATAAAGATAATGATTTTAATAATTTTTTTATTGTTTTTAAAAATTTTAAAATAATAAAATTCAAAATAATATTTTAACTCAAGCGTCAATAGACGCCTCTAAAACTAGTAGATCATAAGCACATAGTCAGCTATGCAAAAAAGAAGATAAATGATGAACTGAAAACATAAGAGCTATGTTGCTAAAGTAAAAAAGTCTTCGACTCACTATTAGGGTGACTCTTAAAACAACATTTTTTTCTTTGTTAAATTTTAATTATTTTTCTCAAATTGTTATCTTCTCTTGGATAATTTTCTCAAATTATCGAAGAAAAGATAAACTATGTATGAGTTGGACAAATCAGACATGGTCTTTCAGTTGCTACATCCCTCTATTACAGGAGGTTTACCATGGCAGCTGGAAAAAACTAACATTTGGCATTAACTTTGATTACCTGAATGAAGAGTAGACAAATGCTAAATCAAAGTGAAAAACTTTAATATACTAAGAATATTACTAAATTTTAATATGTTATATGTTATTACTCTATTTTTACTCAATTTTATTTTTTTAAGTTTTTAATACGTATAAGTATAAATTAGTTTAAATTTATAATCATATATAAATGCAACATAAATATAAATTAATATATAGTTTATATAAATCTAACTAGTTAGATTAATACTATCTCAAATGAGGCTGATGTAAAGTCTAATTATCCTATAAGTAATTATTATATTATATTTCTACAATTATGAGTACTTAATCTGTTAAAAAAATAATACCTCCAAGGTACAACATACATACTTCCTAGGTACACCACTGGTGGTGTACCTTGGCTGTAGTGTGAGCTATTTTTAAAAATTAAAAAAGGCTGAAAAAGTATGACTGGATGTTTAATAAAAAATTGTAGAGTAACTAATATCATCAAGATACAGAAAGTATATTGTTACACAATATATTATAAGTATTTTTTTTTGATATTTGCAAAAGTTTGAAAATACCTCCAAGGTACACTACTCTCCCCTACTTAATAATAATTTTTTTACACTTCTGATCATTTAATTGGATTCATCATCCCCAAAAATAGCCAGTTGTAAATTTTTAAGTAAAAAAATCAAATATTTTTAAAGTCATGTGACTTGAAACCTCCATATAAATGTTGCATTTCTGAGAGGACAAGAGGGGCCTGGGCAGTATCTGCTAAATGTAAAACAGTCATATTTCAGGATCTTTTTGGAAACAAAAAAATTTTTAAGGAATTTTTATTTCACTAAGTACTTTTAGCTGTATAAAAATCAGCAAAATCTGAGATTAAGTTTGGTGACATGACCTGGGTCATTTGACATGGAATTACCCAACACACAAAAGAGCATCTTTTTTGTTTCTTAAACTCAGAACTGAAGAAATCACTATTAATCAGTAGCAAAAAACTAAAAATGAACATGACATTATTGACATGACATAGTTCCATTAATATTTCCAATATGTGATTTAATTGATAAAGCTTCTCAACAAAAATGCCAATCAAAAGACCTTATAAGGTTATAGATTATATAGCCAATCAAAAGACCATGATTATATAGCCAAAAAAATAAACAGTATGTTTGCAGCATCTAAAAATCACATTGCTGTGTAATCACATTTTAGTATTACTAGACATTGCTTCACAATAAAAAAAGTTATAAAAACATAACTGTCATATGTCATCATCAACAAGATCACCAGGTATCTGCAGAATGGCATTTTTTTGTCACATCAAACAGAATGAGCATTTAGTGATGTTGGGGTGCTGTAAAACAACTTGTAGTGAGGGCAAGTTTGCAATCATTAACCATTCTTATCAATTTACCTGGTAAAATGTATGATTAATGTGAACAAAGTATCAGTGGAATGCATTTTCTAAACATTTCACATAGTGCGGTAGTGGTGTAGTGGTAAAGCGCTCACTTCAGAAGCGAGAGGTTCCAAGTTCGATCCCCACCACGTCCCTGGTAGTAACGCGCTCAACTTGTTTCTCCGCGCAGCGGCCTTGTTCGTCGAGGCTCGTGTTTGGGAGTTATAGAGTTGAGAGAGGGTTATAACCACTATTGAGTAGCCTCCTCATCTGTAGTGGCCTTCATGGCCTTGAGGAGGTGAATAACAAAAGGAAAAAAAAAAAAAAATTTCAAATAAAGCAATTAAACTGCATAAATTTTAGTTCAAAAGAAACATTCATTTAAATTAAAATTTGCTACTTGTTCAACTATTCCAGGAACAAGAAACCACTATTGTTTTATATCACAATCTCTGAGTACTTTTTAGATGAGATGAGTATTGTTCGACAATCTGTATATAGTAAGTGACTGGGGTTGAAATTTGACCAGGGCTGAGGTTGGGCTTGATAAAAAATTGCTAAGGCCGGATTTGTGACCGGGGCCTCATGAACATTTTGTGAGGCCCTCGTCACAAATCCAGGGGCCTCATATTATGTTTATGAGGCCTCCGGATTTGTGAGGCCCCCGAATTTTATTTTTTTGATAAAAAAAAATTTTTAAATAAATTTAATTTAGTGTGTACTTTGAAAAATTATTTATTTTTAAAGCACACACTTTATTATGTAATATTATGTAAAATATATGAAAAAAAAATTAATTAAAAAAACTTGGATGAATTAAAATTTTTTTATTGAAAAGCAAGCCGTCTGCTTTTTATTGTTAAAAACAAATCTTATTACTGTCTTTGGAATAAAGAAGGAACAAAATAAAAGTTCTGTGAAAATGTCAGCAATTATCATCAAAAGGTAATTTTAATTTCTTAAAAAAGTCTGTGCAAGACCAAGGCAGGTGAACCACATAGCTCAAGCCAAAGTCCATTTTAGGCCTATGAATAGCCCATTCATAATTCATTCATAGTTCATTTATAGTTCATTCATAGTGAACTCATTTCCAATAGCTATTTTTATTATTTTTTTATTTATATTTTACTGATGTTAATGGCTAATTTCTGATTTTGTAACTTCCACATGAGTTTTAGGGTGACTCTTAAAACAACATTTTTGAAAAAAACCTGTTCCTACCCCTTTACTTTGTTCCATATAATACTAAAACACTAGGTTTAAAATTTTTTCAAACAAAAAATTATAAATGCATAAAAACTATTGTTTTTAAGCTGAAAATAAAAAAAGTCGTTTTTTCAAATTTTACAAGAATAATTTTTTAAACATGTTTTTTACATAAATTGATTACTATTGTTGAAGTTTTTATATAATTTTGCTTCTTTTGAGTACCAGGTTGACATACTTTAGAAGAACTTTTATTTTCAAAATATTAGGGACCAGTCAAATTTTTAAGGGTCTTGAGCAACCCCTAAAATAATTTTTTGTTCAAAAAAATTTTAAATCTAGTGTTTTAGTATTATATAGAACAGAGTAAAGGGAAGGGGTAGGAGCAGATTTTTTTCAAAAAAGTTGTTTTAAGAGTCACCCTAATGAGTACCCACTACTTTTCCTCTGAATTCACTGTAATCAGTTTAAATAAATCAGTGGAAAAAAGTTTTCTCATTAATATAAATAAATACTCCAAATTTCATCAAAATCTGAGGTGATCCATATTGTACTTTGACAGGTGTGGAATCTCCAATATTTTACCGGTTACCTTGCAGGCGACTGAAATATTGTATTAATTGAGTTGTAATTATTTATATTGTCTTAATTGAGTTGTCTGCTATGATAATCATTAGTCTGGTATTTTGAATTTTTGGGGTAATTTTTCTTGGGTGAAAAAACTGAAGAAAAAAAGTAAAATGACATTAGAAAATAGCGTGGAGCAAAAAAGTTAAAAGCCATAACCAAAAAGAAACTTTTTATAAAATAAATAATTTTATATTATTCTTGCTCAATCTTCATTCAAATTTAAATTAGTTGAATGTTTAAGACATTTTTTAAATAATTTAATTTACTAAGAGTTTTTTTTATATAATAAATTTTCATGTGCATCATTGTTTTTTATTTTGCAACAACAGCGTTTTAAAAATCAGTATAGTTACACTTTAAAACATTTTAAATTGTGTGCGAGTCTAATTTATTTTAAGTTGGCTTCTTTTTATTAAGTTTAATTAAATTTTATAATGCGCCATAGTGTATTAATTTTTAATGTATAATTTTCATACTTATTTTTATACACATTTGCTTGTGTCTCTATTTTTATGACTAGGCAACTTGTTTTATTATATTAAGGGTTATAACCACTTTTGAGTAGCCTCCTCATCTGTAGTGGCCTTTATGGCCTTGAGGAGGTGAATAACAAAAAAAAAAAAAAAAAATTGATTGGCAATATAAAGATATTGTTGTATCTTTGTACAAATGTGCACAGCAGCAAGACATGAAATTTATAAGCAAATATATATATATATATATATATATATATATATATATATATATATATATATATATATATATATATATATATATATATATATTTGTGTGTGTGTATATATATATATATACATATAAATTTATATATATATATATATATACATATAAATATATATATATATACATATATATATACATATATACATATATACATATATATATATATATATATATATATATATATATATATATATATATATATATATATATATATATATATATATATATATCTATACGGGGGCTATTTTAGGAAAAAAGTTTGGGCGGCAGTACATCCCCGTCCGAGAAATTTAGCGGAAAGTCAGCGTTTTTTTGCAGATAAAACAATATTCATCATAAAAAACGTTTAAAAAAAAAAAGTCCTAAAATTTTAATTTGGTTGGCGCCCAAATACAATCGAATCAAAAATGGTCTAGAATATGTATATAATTATTATGGGTGATGCGGAAGTTATTGGACAAAAAAAAAATGTCAATAACTAATTTATAAATGAAAAAAGAAACATATTTTTTTTAAATATATAAACTATTTATTTATCAATAAAAATAAGTTATTTTTTAAATGAAAAAACACCACCATCTGCAATTGATCTCAATTTTGCTCTTATGCCTTTCATAAGCGACTGTAAAAAAATTAAATTGATTTCGTGTAGTTTTAATATAATTCAATCAATTAAAACTTGCTCTGTTGAAGCTTGCCAATCTTCCTCGTAAACCTTCTGTGCCAAATGTCCCTAAAAGTTTTCAATCGATCGTAGTTGAGGCACATTTGGGGGATTGGATTCTTTAATAATTTATTCTCTAAAATGGATGGATGAATATTCAACGTAATAGACTATTTATCCATCCAATTTAGAGAATCTTAAGAGTAATGAGAACTTGCTAAAATTGGCCAAAATAAATTGCTAAAGTTTCCATGATACTTTAATGGAATGAATGGAAGAAGTTGTTTTACTAAACATTCATCAATATAGATTGATGAATTAATTGCTACAGCCTTGCGAAACGATGGCTCAGACATACAACGGTCAGATTTAGCTATCCACATTAATTATTTTTTTGGAAATTTTTCTTTTTCTATAAAACGAACACTTTCTGGGCATGTTTTTTTGTTGTTTGTGTAGTATCAAGTTTGGACAGGAATGGCATGCGATCGAGCGCTATCGGTGACTATGCAAATGATTTTATTTTTTGACAAGTTATATTTTTTGACAAGACCACAACTGTTTAGATGTTTAGATGATTTTTAAAACATTTTAGAAATGCGCTGAAAAAGAAATGCTAGCTAAACATAAACTAAAAAGAAAATTAAAAAATAAGTGAAAAAAGAAGTTCCCTATGAAAAAAAAAAAATATGAGCACTAAAATACAACTTAAAAAACTCGAAGCAAAAATTACTTTTAGTTACATTTTCAATTGTGTTTAAAATAGGTTACTTGAAAATTTATTTTTTGAAGTGTTTTATTAAAGTTACGCAAAATGCTTTTACAAATAAAAAGTGTTATATATATTATTTCTAAATTGTGTAAACATTTATTTCTTTCAAAATGTTTGGAAGGAAAAAAAAAAATTTTTAAATACTGTATTCTATTTAAGTATAGTAATATTTAATCAATTCATGCTCTGATTAGTCAAGTTAAAAAAAAAAAGTTTTGAACCATTGTTTGTAAAAATAGAAACAAAAAATAAAGTAATTAAATCATTCCATTGCAACGGAAGATTTAATTTAACTTGTTCATAATTTAAAGTATTTTAAAAAATTATCCTTCAAAAGATTTTTAGAAAGGGATTGTCCATAAATTACACAATGCTAAATTTTACCAATAAATATAACAGCCCATTAAATTTAATTAAAATTGCTGCATAAAAGAGCTAAAGATCTCTTTCTCCTTTTTTTACAAATAAATTTAGCGTTGTGTAATTTATTGGTGATCCCAAAGACATGGAAAAATAGTAGTAAACAATCTATTATATTTAAATTTATCATAAAAAAAAACATGTCTACACAATAAAAATTAAAATATAACGTTATCTATTAATTTATGCAAAATACTTTTATTTTAAACAATCACTATAATTACTTTATTATTCTGTTTAAAGGCTTTGCCTAAAATAAAAAATTTAGAAAAGATCAGCAATTAAAAGTTATTTATAACAAAACATTTTTTTTATAGCATTTAAATTGTTAAAACATCAAAACTGCCGTGGTCAAATTGTAAAGAAAAAATATTATAGGCGTGGTCAGTTACAGCGTGGGATTGCATGCCATTCCTGTCTAAGCCTGTAGTATTCAGAATTTCTAGGCATGCTGTACCCTGCAAAACAAAAGTATTTTTCATCATCGATGACCAGAAGCAATTTTTTGTTGGTTAACTAGTTTCCTGCTTCTTTTCTTTGCCTTTAGTTGTTGCTCTATAGTGCGTTTTAAAGTCTTTTCATGTTTTCTATATTTAATATTCATTTTTTTTAACTGACAACCAATTGTTGATTGATTTACACCAAATTTAAAACCTATTTTTCTCTGACTGACCCCTTTTCTATTGTTTACAAGTCCCATTAATTCAGCTTTTTTTTCTCTAGTCCAGGATGTTGGATGACTAGGTGGCTTTCTATCAGAAAAGGATTGAACAGTTTCAAGTCTTTTTAGTCTATCATCTATTGTACTTCGAGTAAATCCTTCCTTTTCAAAAAGATCTACGATTTCTTTTTTTTTTATATTAGGCTTATTTACAAAAAACATTTTGAGTTGCTTTCGAAAAGATTCTCATTTAGCTGCATTTAACCTCATTTTAAATAATTGTGTTTCAAATAATAAAGTTTATATTTTATAAAATGTTTATACCTACACATAAAACCACAAAAACAAATTATTATGCTCAAAGAATTAAATTCAGATTTGTATATATATATTAGGGTAGGCCACAGTCCCACATATATTTTTCAAAGTATCAATTTTTCTAGTAGCTGCATAAAATATTGTTCCTTTTACTATAAAAATCATTTTTTGTTATGAAAGTGTTTATGTAGCTCATCTCTAAGTTCTGCCGAATTTCATTTTAAGTTTCAGTTATATGAATAAATCCAAAACACAAAACTTCCATTACTTCTGTTCCGTTTTTTTATTTGTTCGGCATAATATTTACTAATGACGGCATATTTCTATTGTATTTCATGTAAACAAACAATACACGTGACGCATTCTTGTTTATTTAAAAATAATGTAAGCAACATAATCTACTGCAGCATGCAGCAGTGTTTTATCTATTTTAACTAATTTGTTGTATTTTCAAATTATTCTTTTTTTTCTAAATATTTTACATAAGTAACAGCCGCTAAATCATAAAGTTTACGTACAAAAAGAAATGTAATTAAAATTCTTTTTTATATAATTAAATACCATGAAATTTTACGATACTTAAAGATTTTTGATTCAAAATAAAATAACTTGTTATTTATAAACAACATAGTTAGCTTAGATGTGTTTAAAGATAATTTAAAAAACAAGGTTAATAAAAAAAACAAAGAAGCACGTATCATAACACTAATATATTTTTTAAGAAAGCAACTAAATTTATTAATTCTATAATTATATTCATCTTTCCATTCGTTTTTAAGAAATGAAGATGTTTTACGTTTTATTATTTTTCTAACAGTCATAAAATTTAATTCATTTTAACATTTTAACATGGCATCGCATACACAAAAAAGAAAAGAGAATTTGTCTGTAAAAAATAATTTGACTGAGTCAATTAAAAAGAAATCAAAAGTATTGAAATCAACAAATGAAATATGGTTGGTTGGATATCCGCTGGCAGATATTAATACCAGTTCTCTGCCTACTACTAGAGGTGTCTACAGATTTTTTAGGTTTATACTATTTAAAGATTTTTATAACTTAAATTTTTTATTTCCAAAAATAACTTTATTTTTCAATTTGAAAATAAACTTAAATTCATCTTCTTTTTTGCTTGTTAAGGTATCAATTAAAAATGATGAACAATTCGATTCAAGTGTTTTCTAAATGTACAAAAGAATTAGGTACTAAAAGCAACATTTCAAAATTAAAATTAGCTGCAAAATTAACAATGAAAACCGTTAAAGTTTTTTGGGATAAAGCTGGTATTCCTTGCAAGCAGGAAAAGTATATTATTGAAAGTATTATTAAGTTACATGATAAATGGAGAAGTCTTGCAAAGTCTAAACATAAATGTTTTTCAAAAAAAGATTTACTTATTCAAGGCTTTAGAAAAATAATGGATAATTTTTTTGATATTAGTTCTCAGAATTGGAAAAAATATGTTAAAAAAACCAGATCAAATTTAAATGCAGAAGAAGATATTCTCTGGTTTTCAACACTCAAAAGTTGAGTAAAAACCGGAGGACTAGGTGGAAAAGATAATTTGTTAAAATTGAGTGTCAAAAGAAAAATAGAGAAGGAGGAAAAAGAAAAATTAAGAATCGATAAAGTAATTGATTTCAGCGTTTATAAAAGTGATAGTGACTCAACTGAAGAATCATTTTTTGCTGCGTCTAGAGGTTCTTTGTACTCAGATTCTCAGAGCTCTTCTAAAATTGATTATGAAGAAAATAATTTTGAATCTTCTGCAGGTGTAATGGAAAATGTTGTATCAGATAATATCAATTTAATTTCGCCAAGAAACTTTGTTTGTCATCCAATGATAACAGCAACTGCTGATAGATCTAAACTATCAAACGCACAGCTTATGATGAATGTTTCAGCAATCCTGGTTCTTGGTTACTTTTTGATTGATATTTAAATCACTAATCAGTTTCATAAGTTTTTTATTAGTGTGATTAGTTGATAAGAAAAATTATATTCTGTATTTTTTTAGGTGGGGTTAAAGCTAATGATGTAGATATTTCACTAAACACAATTAGAAGAGCACGTAAGCAAAATAGACAAATTATGGCAAGAAATATAATGGCATAATTTAAAAAAAAAGTTAGATTAGATTATTTAACTCTTCACTGGGATGGGAAACTTATGAAGCAAATATCTGGTGAAAAGTTTGACTATTTAACTGTTTCAGTAAGTGGTTTTCCAAACTGCGAGGAAGGTAAAACTTTATCTATTAAACCTATTCAGTCAGGCACAGGTCATTCTATATGTAAAGGAATCATAGAAGATTTAGAAAAATGGGATCTTAAAGATAATATTGTTGCCTAAGTTTTCGATACAACGGCTTGTAATACTGGAGTAAGAAACGGAGCGGCAACTCTTCTTGAAGAATGCAAATCTATAAAAACGCTTCTCTGGCTTGCATGTCGTCATCATGTTTTAGAATTAATCCTCGGGTCGTTTTGGAAAGCTTTATTTCAAAAAGAGACATCATCTGATGATAATATAGAGTTTAATAATTTTCAAAAAGAATGGCTTCCTTCTAAAAAAATTCCTCTCAAACTTTCAAATAGATCCCTTGATCTTGAAAATTCATTCTTAAAACAAAAAGCAAATGAAACTCGCAATTTCTTAGAGAAAGTATTGCACTCTAAGCATCACCCAAGAGACAATTACAAAGAGGCTGTAAAACTAGCAATTTTTCTATTAGGTGGAGAAGAGCCCAAGAAATGGAAAACATGTGGTGCTCACCATCATGCAAGATGGATGGCGCATTTGCTGTATGCACCAAAGATGTTAATATTTAAAAAAGATTTACCCGAATCTGATTTAAAAAACCTTAAAATCTTTTTGACTTTTAGCTCAGCCATTTATATTAAAGCTTGGTTAGAAGCGTCAAAGGCTTGCGATGCACCAATTAATGATATAGAATTATTTAATGATCTAGGAGCACTTAAAGGTATACCAAACTTCGGTGTACCTGCTGAAAAAGCCCAATATGTTTTAAGCAGACACTCTTGGTATCTAACCGAGCAGGTGTCTGTATTAAGTTTATTTTCAAATAAACTTTCTCTAAATGATAAAGATAAAATTGCAAAAAATATGCTAGAATACGGAAAACCACTTGGTATGAATTGCGGTAAACCAACTCTTCCAGTGATTAGACAAAATTCCAATATTTTATCTTATATTGGGAACAAGTCTTGGTTGATTTTTCATAATTTAAAAGATGATGGAAAATGGCTTAAAATTCCTTCTTCAGAATGGGACGACAATGCCTATTATTTGAAAATGAAGCTGTTTATCAAAACTCTAAAAGTGACTAATGACGCAGCAGAGAGAGGAATTAAGTTGTGTTCTGATTATCTCCAAATACTTACAAAGGTAAACCGTAAAATTAGTTGAGAAGAAATTATGAATAAAAATCTAAATAATCATACAAATCTACTTTTAGAATAAATTATAGATAAATAATATTTCTTATCTTTAGGACGAGGCTGTATGAAACGAAGTTTTTAACGTGGTTGAAAATCACAGAAAAGTTGTAGGCAATTTTAATAAGAAGCAATTATTCGTTGATTTAGCTGAGTATAAATAATAACCACTTTTTCATTAGCTTTTCTGTTTTTATTTAGACCCCAAAAAAATTCCTATAAATATAATAAATAAAATATAAAAAAATAAAATAACTCTTCTGTAATCCAGGCAATATATGATTTAAAAAGGGGTTGTAAAAGCAGTTATTACTTGTATTGTGGTAAACCCCTCCCCATATGGGGGAGGGGTATTGAAAGTGTCACCAAATATCACATGGAAAGGGTGGTTAGCTACAATGTGACGTGAAAAAAACCTTTTAATTACAATTCTTATTATAGCGGAATATGTAAATTTTTAGCAAAAAATTACTTAGAGATATATCTTTTTTAACAATAATAGCACTGCGCATAAAAGAGGGGGCGGGGGAGGAGTTGATAAACAAGTAACACAAAATTATACATGGGGGAAGTCCAAAAAGGTTCAAAAACATGTTCCCTATTAAATGAACAGCCTCAAATAACAAATATTTCCTATAGATTTAAAAATTTTAATCTTTTTTTGCTTTCCTACAAAATCCTTATTTTGACATATTTTAGACTAAAAATGAAAATAATCAAATCAAATTCGGCAGGACTCAATGATATTTTTTTCCAAATTTTTTTTTATAGTTTGTATTCATATGTGAAAAGGATCACGTTTTTTTGCAGACATTAAATTTTCAAAATTTTTTGTTTTCAGCCTACCCTAATATATATATATATATATATATATATATATATATATATATATATATATATATATATATATATATATAATTATATATATATGTAAAATATGTAAAATTTGTTTTCAGAATGACTTAAAACTCTAGTATTTGATATATTTCAGAGCCAGAGAAACCAAAAGAGCCAATCGAGCAACCAAAACCTTCAAAGGTTTTTTTTATTATTGTTTGTAGTTTTTTTCAAATGTAATTTAACTTCTATTCATAACATAGAAATTGTTTAGAGTTTCAAATCACAACCATTACCCCCTGGTTGGTTCAAAGTAGAAGACCCTGTAAGGTATTTCAGTTCTTTTTTTAAACCTAAAGTACTATGTTTCAGATAAGTATTATACTTTTGTTATGCACTTTATTAAATTCTTTTTTTTTTTCAGAAATTAAGATCATAAAATATTAGTTTTTAATTTCTCTAAAATGGCTAAAAATAGTTATTTCAGAGCAATTAATTACCTGAAACATTGTTAGCCACATCATGCAATTTTTTCAGAGCAATTGATGCCCTGAAACATTTTATACACATCATCCAATTGTTTCAGAGCAATTAATGCCCTGTAACATTTTTAGCCACATCATGCAATTGTTTGTTATTTTTTTGCTGTTTTTTTAACTTTTTGTTCAAAAAATTATTTTATTGTATGCACAGAGAATCATAATCAATAAATCTTGTTATTATTTAGTATTTTTGCTGAATTTGATGAACTTTATTGGTCAATTTAGGGTTTAGGTGCCTGAAATGTTTTTAAGTGTACTAAAGTTTTTAAGTGTATTTAAGAATTCACATAATATAATTGTTTGGATACGTGTTAATATATTATATATTTATATATTATTTATATAAGTTTTTTATATATTATCAAGCCTTCCGGGAGGCATGTGTGGTCATATGCCTTGTTCATCCACATTTAAAGTAATTGTTTTAAGACTAACTGACCACAGCAGTTAGCATCTTTTAACTTATAAAGCGTTTCAATAATTAGCAGCAAAAAGATAAACTTACTAAGAAAAAAAAAGTAATTCTTAAATATGGAAACAAAATTGTAATGAAATATCAAGTTTAATTAAATAAACTAGAAAATTATTAATTAAAAAAAGTAAAGTAAAATAAAAGTTTTTTTTATAAAATTTTTAAACAACTTTTTTATTCTTTTTTGAGTCGTTATTGAAAAAAAATCTTTTATAACGATTTCACAACAATTGAAAGTTCTATATGCAATTTAATCACGATTTTTATCAGTCCATATAATTAAGAAACTAATTTGCTATGTACAAGAAATTTTGTTAATTTTTTTTCTTACGTTTATTGGCTTATTATGTTTATTCATTTTTATGTCTTTTTGCTTTTAAAAAAAGTTTTTGTTATATTTGACACTTTTTCTCAATACTCATATAATAGGAAAATAAGAAAATAAATTGTTATTTATTTGTAAAAAATATTATTTGAATAATAAATTTTGTTAATGACGGAATAAGTTAAATAAAAGAATAACTTTTTTAAATTATGTATTTAACCCATTTGATGCATTTATGAAATTGTTTCTTTTATATTGCCCAATTTCCAATGTTAATACAAGTTACTAGAGGTAATGAACAAAAGGATTTCTCTGTTTAAAAAGATGTATTTTAAAACTTAAACAAAAGTTTTAAATAAGCTCCTAAAAATTTTGTTAAGAAAGTTCAGTAAATTAACAATGCACTAGCTCACAAAATTTTGCAGCATCGTTTCATTTTTTTACATGAAAAATTAAATTTTTCACATTTTTTTTAATAAAAGAATTAAATTTTTCACAAATAAATAGCAATTAGTTTTCTCGCTTTCCTGTCCATTGATAAAATAGCAAAGTTTAGCAAAGACATTTGAAAAACAAATTTAAAACTGTCCGTGTTTCTAGCGCAATTTAAAAAGTATTTCCTTTATATACTGACTGAAAAAAGTTGCAAAAAAATTGTAAATCAAAAATTATTTTTATTTTCGTTATATTCTTTTCTACTTTTTTCCATCAACTTGTATCAATTTTGGTTGTGGAAAATAACAAACGCTCTAAAAATAAGGCAACAAAAACAGTAAATAATTAGGTATTTTTGACAACAATTTTCTTTTTTTTATTTATAATTTTTTTTAGCTTATTTTATTTAGATTTTCTATTTCGTATAGTCTTCAGTTCTTTTCTTCGAGTATTGCTGATTTATTCTTTAGTTTCTTTTGCTTTAGCTTTATTTTTCTGCGAATTCTTAAAACGCTTACTATATAAAAACAGGGTCTAGTTGTCTAAAAAAATTGTTTTAAGCGTGGATGTACAAGGCATGCGACCGCACGCGCTTTCCATAAAGGTTTGATATTAAATATTTATATATTATTAGGTATATGTGTTTATATATAAGTTATTTGTATATTTCTATCTGGTATACAATCACAGAGATGTATTCAAAACTTTGTCTGTAGTTATCTGATATATATTTTCAGGGTTTTGGACTGTGATAATTTTTACATGTATATTTATAGTAAGGTGATTTAATGTGTCATTTTTATTAAGGTCTCATGAATATTTTTGGAATGTGCATACAAATCAGGTATCATGGAGACATCCAAATGACCCTCGTGCTGAAATCACTTATCCAGCAGCATGGCAACAAAAAACAGGTTTGTTTTCAAATAAATTTTAATTAACTTTTTTTTTATGTAAATTTTAGTAGAATTTAATTTGCGTGTTATTTTGTCAAGTAAGTACAAAGTTTATCGTAATCAGGCTGATTCATCCTAATTCAGCTTAATATATTAAAAAATATATTTGCTTGGTTGATGCTAATTTTTAGATATTGGAAAAACTGATAGTAGACGTACAAATGAAATTAAAGAAGATAGAAATAAGCAAAAAGTAAATACTGGAAAGCATCCAAGTTTATTAAAGGTAATTTTAATTTGTTTATATCTTTTAACAACTATCTATAGTATATGTTGTGTCAAAATATATATAGAAAACCATAGAAATCTTAACTACACATAAGGATATGATAAATTGATTTATATATTTTATATATTTGAATTTTTGTTGCAATTATTTTAGAGAATATTATATTTTAAATTTTGTTTGATTTACATGCACCAATTCATCAGCCTGCAATGCATCTGCATTGGCATCGGTCTTGGTAACTATTGGCCAATGCCAATTGTTTTGAAAAATCAGTTTTTTTATTTTTATATATTTATATATTGTATGCAAAAATATAATTATTCCATAAATGAAAATGCATGTATAAGCCCAAGTTATTATGTAGACATATCTGCAACCACTAAACCTTTAAATATTTTTTGAACCATTTTTTATTTAGGAGCTACCTGCATTTAGTGTCTTTTTATAATTTAGGAAAGCAATTATATGAATCCAAACTATACAGAAAGATAAGTTTAAAATCAAGAAATGTAAATGTAAAATGTAAAAAACTTCTGCCAGATGTTCCTCTTCTTGATATTTTTATTTTGCAAAATTTACAAATTGTATTAAACGTTTTTTTTCATCTATATCAAAATAGTCTGTTGACTATTTTGATACAGATGAAAATATTGATGTATGTATGTATGTTTAATAAACATACATATATATATATATATGCATGTATATATATATATGCATATATATATATGCATATATATATATATATATATATATATATATATATATATATATATATATATATTTATCAGCATATTCTAGGTACAAGGAATTAAAATTAAATATAAAATAAATTAACAATAAGCAAAGCATATATATATATATATATATATATATATATATATATATATATATATATATATATATATATATATATATATATATATATATATATATATATATATATATATATATATATGTATAAATTGTCGAAGATAAAAGTTAGATAAGTGTTTTTACTAATTTATATATAAATATACATATATGTATATGTATATATATATATATATGTATATATATATATATATATGTATATATATACATATATGTATATATATATGTATATATATATATATACATATATATATATATATATATATATATATGTATATATATATAGATAGAAATTTATATATATAATAGAAATTTCTAGCTATATTCTAGGAATTAAACTTAGAGATAAAGTATATATAATAAAAAATATATATATATATATATATATATATATATATATATATATATATATATATATATATATATACATATATGTATGTATATATATATTTTTTTTAATAATTTATCTCTCCAAAGCCGAGAAGGCCACTACAGATGAGGAGGATACTTGTGGTTATCACCCTCTCTCAAATCTATAACTCCGAAACACGAACCTTGACGAACAAAGCCGCTGCGCGGAGAAACAAGTTGAGCGCGGTACTACCAGGGACATGGTGGGAATCAAACTCGGAACCTCTCGCTTATGAAGCAAGCGCTCTACCACTACACCACTACCGCATTTAATATACATACATATATGTATATTAAATATACATACATATGTATATATTTTTAAATGTAATGTTAACGGAAATTGTCGAAGATAAAAGTTAGATATATATGTATATGTGTATATATATATATATATATATATATATATATATATATATATATATATATATATATATATATATATATATATATATGTATGTATGTATGTATATATATATATAAATTTTTATCTATATTCTAGGAATAAAACTTAGAAATAAAAATAAAATAAAAATAAATCAACAATGAGCAAAGCAACTAACATTAAAATTGACCGTTAACATTACATTTTTAAAAAATCCTAATTTATTTATTTTTAAAAATGAAGAGTACAAATTTGAATTTATTGTCGATGGCGATGCATCAGTATTGGCATGTACCAATCAGCATCAGATAAATGTAGGCATCAGTGCATCCCTAGTTTTTAACCCTTCCCATTTTGTAGCTAAATCAAATAAAGCATTTATATGTTATAAAGTATTTATTAAAAGAATCTAAAATTACGGATCAGGCAGGATATTTTCCTTTGAGAGTCTCTTTTTCCATGCTCTTGCACACAGCGTAGCAAAAATTGTTTTTGTTCTACCTGTGCGGTGATCCACAAAAATCTTGAATAAGTTTTACTGCCCTTTCAGTTGTATCATTAACTGCTCTTAAGCAAAGAATTTTTATTTTTGCCTCTATGTAGGCAACATCTTCATCCCACGCTGAAACAGGTCTCTGGAGGATGTTCTCATTAATTTTTAAATTAATGAGAACTTCCTCCAATAAATTTGTGCTTTTGACAGACACAAAATCACTTAATAATTTTCCTGCAACAATTAATAAGGCAGTATTATTATTAGTTTAGTGAAAACAATATAGAAAACAATACTATGTATTCCTATTTAACCTTCAAATAATTAGACTTATCTTTCCAACAAGAAAATTTGATGCGCAACACATGTGATAGCCACAATCGATTTATGGGATGGCATAGATGTGGGTCATGTATGGTTATGGTATTTATAATACATAAGTGGCGTAAGAAATATAGCCACAAGTGGGCAGGGCCGTAGACAGGGGGTGACTAACAATACAAATTCACCGGGCCCGGGTCTTTGGGGGGACCTGGGTTTAGTGGATAGCTAGGAAAGATAAAAATTATAATCAATAAATCAACATATCTCATAACTTTTTATTATTTTGAGCCCCTTAGTGACAGTTTTTTTTTCGGGCAACTTAAAAACGATTTTGATTCGGGCCCTTTACAAACAATTTTGTTTTGGCACTAAAAATCTAAAAAAATTTGGAGAAATCTTTTTTTTTAGAAAAATAATTATTTTATGATTTTTTTAATTTTATTCGGTAAGTTTTGAGCTTGATTTTGATGCCATTAAATTTATATATTTATATTTCAATGAAATACTCAATTAATTTAAAATTTAGAGAATAAATGATCAACATAAATCCTGAGCTCAGAAACGGAACAAGCAAAATTAAAGCAACAAGAATCAGAAAAAGGAAAAAGAACTTTAGAAAGTCTTGGTTTCACAACTATTCAACATCAACTTGATTCTTCCATGGAAAATCCATCTAAAACAAGATGACTGGATGATATAACCAGTCAATCGTCAGATGAATTTGTAGATCTAGAGAAGAATGAACAAAATAAACCAGTTGAATAAAATTCAAATTCCTTAGATTTGCCAGAGATCGAAGAGACTGGAAACAACCGTAATTATGAAATTGAAATTTCACTGCAACGGATGCCAAAAATTCTTTGTTTTATTTTGACATTGGTTATTTTAAAAAGAGTGATTCAGAGCTTCTGGAAGAAGCTTTTTCTTTTTTTTTTTTTTTTTTTTTTTTTTTTTTTTTGTTATTCACCTCCTCAAGGCCAAGAAGGCCACTACAGATGAGGAGGCTACTAAATAGTGGTTATAACCCTCTCTCAACTCTATAACTCCGAAACACAAACTCGAACTGTTTTGAAAGGTCCCGGAAAATTCTTTTCTGAATCTGAGCTTTCTGAGGACAAAACTGGTTTAAAACTTCCGAGCTATGTTTTAAATTACAAATAAGGCAATAATGAGTTGGTTAATTGAGATTGGCTGCTGTGGAGCAAAATTATGCAATCCTTATTTTGTTATCCTTGCCAAATATTTTGTGATCTACCGGACAATCAATGCTCAACAATGGCAAAAGAAAAAGAATGGATTATTGACAAAGGATATCATCAATTGTATTGAAGAATTCCAGAACATGAAAAATCTGCCAATCATAAAAGTTGTTTCTTGACATGGAAAAGTCGAAATCTATCTTTATTGAAACTAAGTAACAATACTATTGTTAACTCTATTAATCACCAAGTTCAAAAAGAATCACAGATCTAGAAAAATCTATTGAAACGTTTTCTAGGCGTAATTTTGTTCTTAGCTCAAAGAAGTTTAGCTTTTTGAGGAGAAAGCCACTTAATTGGTGATACTAATAGTGGAAATTTTTTAGGAATGCTAGAGCTGATCATTTAATATGATTCTTTGCTCAAAAATCATCTAGAAAAAGTGAAAGGGTCTCAAAGTGACAAAAAATTGCAAGTGAACTATTTGTCGCCTCAAATTCAAATTGAATTTCCCTTTGTGGAACATTTGTGGTTAAAAACATTTTAGAAGAGATATCTAAGGCTAAATACTATGCCTTAATGGTTGATGCAACATCCCATGTATTTCATTTGGAACAATGTACATTCATTATTCGTCTTGTAGGGCTCAACAAAAAAACAAATCTTTTTCATAAATATGAGAGATTCCTAAATTTTGTTGATGGCAATTTAAAAACAGGGGAAGCAATTACAGTTATGATTTTGGACACCCTAATAAGACATCAAATTGATTTAAATGACTGTAGAGGCCAAGGATTTGATGGTGGATCAAACATGAGTGGTTATACACAAAGGAATGCGAATGCGGATCTTAGAAAAAAATCCCTTAGCAATTTTTTCTCCATGTGGATGTCATAAGCTTAATCTGTATGAAGTACATGCTGCAGAATCGTGTAAAAAATCTGTTACATTCTTTGGCATAATTCAAAATATTTACAATATATTTAGTTCTAGTCCTAACCAATGGGAAATTTTGAAATCTAACACTGGAATGTCACTTCATTCAATGTCAAAGACACTATGGTCAGCAAGAATTGAAAGTGTAAAACCAATTGCGCTGAAAACACCTGAAGTCATCATATCAATTGAATTTATGCTAATGAATTTTGCAAATTTATCCGCAGAAAATCCTGCAGAACTTGAAGGAATCAAAAACTACCTGAAATCTTTCAAGGCTACAATGCTATCTAATATTTGGCTCAAAATTTTGACAAAATTAAATAATGTCAATTTGGTTTTACAAAATCGCGAAATCACAGTCTCGACTGAATTGCTAAACATTAAAATTCTTTTGAAAAATTTAGAAAAGATCAGAGAAATATGGGATTTGATTTTAAATGAAGCAAAGACTGCAGCTGAAAATTGTGATTTAGTTTCTACCTTCAAGGAAAGTCACAATCAGAAACACAAGAAATATTTTAAAAATTTTAACGATGAAACTTTGACTGATACTCCTGAACAGAAATTTAGAAAAAATGTATTTGATGTGATTATCGGTAGCGTTTGAGAAATTTCAACTAGATTTGAAGCAATTCAAAAAATGTGTGATTTTTTGACTTTTGACATCTTTTGGACATTCAACGAACTCAAAGAAATAGATGATGTCAGAAAGGCTAAAATCTTACAAGAAAAATATGAGAAGGATATCAATAACGATCTAGTTGATGAAATTTTGCATTTGTCCATCTACACGGCTAATTTTAATGCTATAAATTTAAGGCCTTTGAATTTACTAAACCAAATTCATAAATTAGAAATTGACAAGTTGTTTCCAAATTTAACTATGTTACGCATATTCTGTTGCCTTCCAGTTACCATTGCTGAGGCAGAAAGATCATTTAGTTGCCTCTCATGAATTAAAAATCAAAATAGATCCACAATGGGACAAAATTGTTTGAATGATCTAGCAAGACTCTGCATTGAATGCAGAGTCTTGCTAGATCATTCAAACGATTTTGATTTGAAAGCTCAAAAAGTTATTTTAAATTAAAATCTATGTATTTTATATTTACATATGAACAATTTTAAAAATGAATGTAAAAATTATAATATAGTTAGTTTTAGGTGCTCAAGCTGGCTACGACCCTGCATGTGGGCCATATGTGGCTACCACCTAAAGTGTATAAATACCATACTGTGATAGGCAGGTATGGTCCACATTTACCCCATCCCATAAATCAAGAATAACTATCATTTAATAACACACGTGGCCCACATCAAATTTTCTTGTAAGGTTCTCTTTCCAGAATCAAGAAAAATCTCTCTTTGTCAGTTCATTACAATGTTTCGCTTGGTTTGTTCATTAACTATATCATCAAAGAGTGATAAAACTGTAATTTCTTCTGACAAGTACCAAAGGTGTTGATAAAACTTGTTCAGGGCTGCTTTAAAGATCAATTTTTCAACAGTTTTGTATTCGTTAAGCATCTTTAAAAAGCACAAATCTTGATTTAGTGCCTTCACTACCAGACTACATCCAAGCCAAGGTTTCACATATATAAATGCAATAAATAAACAAATGTCTTAAAGTGCTCGTTTATCCTTGGCGCTAATTTTCATCTGGGGTTGCAACAAACATATTTTTAAAGAGTAAATATCTCTAGCCATTCACCTTGCTTGATGCATTGCTCCAGCAGGTCTGTTTTTAATTTTTTTCTAATCACTTTCTAAGAAAATAATTCCTGATAATCATTACATACAATAATTTTTTGCAGTTCTCGATTATAAAGTGTCAACAATTCTTCTATTGTTGTATTACTAAAATGTTGTATGACGATATCGATGGATGTTAACGTTGTTTGTTAAAAGGGTGGATATGAGCATATCCGCCCTTTTAACAAACAACGTGAGTAAGCGCAACTACTGTGCAACTTTGTGAACAAGATTTAATGCAAGTCAGCACAGGTTATCGTACTCCAAATAAATTAAAAATTTATTTTCAAGTGTTTTAGAAGCAAAAACAAACTAAGACCTGTGCGTTAAAAAATAAAAATTTTGAAAAAGAAGGGATACCCAAATATATATATATATATATATATATATATATATATATATATATATATATATATATATATATATATATATATATCTATATTGATGTTTAAGGCTATTTGTATTATAATAATAAAACAAAACTCATAGTCGTAAAAGAGTGCTCAATATTAAAAAGATACTTCAAATAGAGCGATATACATATATATTAACGAAGAAAAAACAACTTTTTCTATGGTACTTTAAGTTTCATGCCTATACGGCAATCATCAGCCATTGAATACCATTCAATGCCATTGAATAATAGTATTCAATGGCTGATGATTGCCGTATAGGCATGAAACTTAAAGTACCATAGAAAAAGTTGTTTTTTCTTCGTTAATATATATGTATATATATATATATATATATATATATATATATATATATATATATATATATATATATATATATATATATATATATATATATATATATATATATATATAAAATACATATAATATATATAATATATATATATATAATATATATATTTTTAAAATATTTTTGTTATTTTTATTTAATTATTATATTTTTTTTTTTTCATCTATTTACAAAAAATAATATTTACAGAAATATAACCATATTTAAAGCTAGCCCTAACCATAACCCTAAGCCTATCCTTAACCCTGACCCTAACCAAACCAGTTGATGTAGTTGATGACTCCTACCGGCAACAGGCTATAAGATGGTCCATGTACATACTTTTCACTTTTCCTAAAAGTTACTTATGGGGACCATTTTAGTTTTTATAAAAAAAGTAAATTTACGGAGACAAAAAATTTTTGGGTACACAAAACAAAAAAGTATAATGCCACTATCGACTATCAATATTGACTTATATCCTAACCCTTATATCACTATCAATATTGACTTATATCCTAACCCTTATATCACTATCAATATTGACTTATATCCTAACCCTTATATCACTATCAATATTGACTTATATCCTAACCCTTGCTGCATGGGTTAGGATATAAGTCAAGTGACTTCCATGTCCATCAAATAATACTAAAACTGACTTTTTAAGGTGTTTTATTTTTTTGACAAGTGCATCTAACCATTTTTCAAAAATATAATCCTGCATCCAACCATATTCTGTAACCCCATACAGTGTACCTGGCGGTCCTTCTTTTACCCAAGTAGATTGTAACTCTTCTTTTTCTTTATAAATAACACAAGGTGGTTAGCGTTCACTGTCAGCACTTTCTACAAAAAGAACACTGTACTGGAGTCTCCTTGCACTTTCTGAGCGTGATTACGTTATCCTGGCACATTTAGGAACAAATACTTTCTTTTAGTTGGGTCAGTACCTAGGCCAGTTTAGTCTAAATTATATTCTTATAATATTCTTTCTGGGTGGTCATTTAACTTGCTTTCATTCAGAATGTTTTGATAAATTTTTAAAAATTCATCCACCACATATCTAGACAGCCCTTCGCCCCTTGCTTTAATTAGTAGTTCAGACTGTCATCTTGCAAGTACTTCGTTCCATCTTTCCAGATAATTTTTATCTGGGTATATAAATACTAATTTTTATACAGAAAATATAATTTATACCCAAATTACCTCACTATATCCAAATTTCCCCAACAGGCCCTAAGAATTTTTGGAGCGCTTAGGAACAGTCAACAGTTTAATTGAATGACAAGTAACACAAGAATGCAATGTCTCGCAAATGTGTGGAAAGCAAGTTGGAAAGCTGACTATTTGTGTTTGAGATTGAGAAAGGTAAAAATTGTGGGCCTTAACACTTGCAGAGTCACTGACACTAGAGCCAAGCCATTCAGTGTGATGAGCATTAAAGTCACCCTCAGCAACAATATTGGCTGAAGGATAAAGATAAAGGGCTTGGTCAATTTGATCAAAAATAACATCAAAAAAAGTGCGACCTTGAGATGAAGGAGAGCAATATAAAACAAAGATAAAGGCGATAGAGTGAAGTTGTGCTAAGCGCAAAATATAAAAGAATAGTCTGTGGATTTAAAATGTTTCCCAACAAATGGGTGAGTTCTTTCAAATGTAAATGCCCAGGCCAAGCATGTGACTATTGGAGTCTTTACAAACTTAAGTAAGATAACCATCAACACTAAGATCACAAGATAAGACAGCCACATTCAAACTAGTCTCACAAAGAGCAAGTAGGTCTAGTGAACTTTGCAAGTGATAAAACTCAGCAGAAGAAAAGTTACTTGGAAGACCACGTAATAATATTAGTAAATGATATATTTAGAGAACTTGGTGATGATGATGGTTTTTTGTGTTTTATAATTTTTGGTACTTTTTTACACTTTTTAGATATGTTAAAGAACTTAACTCAAAGTAGTACCAGTAGCAAGGTGATCGCAATGATCCTGAAACTGACCTGATCTGAAAGTTAACAAGTCAGGCATTCTCAGATGTGCAAAAAACCCACATCTCCAGCACTAACTGAAGCACGCAAAAGCATTCATCTTCAATAGACCAAGGACCAAACCAAACACTTTTTAATAGATTCTCTAAAGTTCCTACTAAGTGGAGTTCTTTTTTAATTATGTAAGTATAAAAAATATGGTGTCCACAATTGTGTTTTTACATACTGGCCATCATCAAAATTCATAAAGTAACATTTTTAGGTAAATTTTACAAGTGTTATAACTATGAAACACATAGTTATAACTTAGTTATATTCTCAACTATGAATCACATAGCTTGATGAATAAGGCAGCTGCAGAGAGCAACGAATTCAGCATGGTACCTCCAGGAACCTGGTGGTTTCAAAATTCTATTGCTTATAAAGCATACTTTCTACTACCACATCAGTGCCACGATTCATAAAATCACAATTTCTCAAGAAAATAAGTTTAAAGCCAATATAACATTTTGTAGAAGCTTGTTTGTTTGCAAGAACAGTCTGGAGTGCTTTTTTTTAAAAGGAGAGACATTTATATGCCAGAAAAAAGTTTTTTTTACATATGCATGTCAGAAAGTTGACTAGCCTGTATACATGTGCCTAAAGCTAATACAATTCCCAAATTTGAATCTACTAGAAAATGGATATAGTAATTTGATTTTTCTATCTCAAAAGATAAAGAATTAATAATAATGTGGATATGCAGAGCAAATGTGTATATCAATCAAGGCAGCTGAACTTTTTTCTACCACTAGCCTACTACAGCAATAAATGCACTAACCTTCACTAAAAACCTGTAATAAATGTTCTAATTTGTACTAAAAACCTGTGATAAATGTACTAACCTATACTAAAAACCTGTATTTAATGTACTAACCTGTACTAAAATCCTGTAATAAATGTACTAACCATCACTAAAAACCAGTAATAAATGTACTAACCTTCACTAAAAATCTGTACTAGCTTCAGAGAAAAAGTAGATATATTACATTTAATAAAGTTATAATAAAAGTATTGGCGAAGTATTTATCATACAAAAACCTTGAAATAAATCTGATGAGTATGAAATCGAAAAAAGCAGCATAGTATGTTGTTCTAGTATCAACATGCCAAAAATTAGTCATTCTTAAAACTCTTCAAAGATTCTGCACATTCTTAAAAGATAACTGATCAAAATGTATAAAAGTTATTACAGTTATAAAAGTATGAGAATTGTTTGTATTACATATGTGGGTATATTTGTATATTTTTTTTATTTTAGGCTAATAGACAAAAAGAGCGTGGTTTTCGAAAAGGAAAGAGCAAAGGTATTGTGCAGTATTTCTTTGTTATTAAGTATATGCCAATTTAGTTAAATGTGTTGATGTATGATCTTGTATTTAATGTTAAAGACTTTAATATTAAGTGAAAATACAAGGTAAAAATAATCCACCTCATAATTGATAAATTAGTTGACAACAAAGAACGATCTATACAAGCAGTCTAGTTAACATAAATAATAATAAAAGAAGTAACAGTAACAAAAAGAGATTTAAAGAAGAGTTTTAAAAGTAGCAAGGTAAAACTTAGTAGTTGAAGAAAATGAGTTTTGACACAAGGATAATGGCATGATGATATTCTTGGATTTTGTCATGGGAAAATAGATTTCAAATTATAATGGGCTTAAAATGTAATAGAAAAAAAATCAATGGAAGTATTTTAACCATTCTATTAGTTTTTTTTTCTCTATATTTTACCATTTTATATTTTTAATTTTTATCTGTTTGTATGTGTTCAACTCTTTTTGCTCCTAGATGATGATGCTCTTGATCCTATGGATCCAGCTTCGTACTCAGACGTTGGAAGGTAAATATTTTTAAATATACTTTTTTTTTTTTTAAACTTTGTAATACTTAAAAACTTAAAAAAAAACTCTTTATCTTGGGAAGGTGAATTAACATTTAAAAAAAAAATTTATTTTATTTTAAATGTTAATTCACCTTCTCAAGGCTGAGAAGGCCACTACAGTCAAAGAGGCTATTTTATTTGTGGTTGCAACTTTCTCTTAATTGTATAACTCAAGTATGAACCTCATTACTTTCATACTTTTCATATGGTTCATACTTTAAAGTGATTTTTTATTCAACTTAATTCTCCATGCAGTGGCCTTTACAAGGTGCTGCACGGAGAGTCAAGTTGAATAAAGACAAAGCAGAGAAATAATAAAAGTTAATTGAGTCTTTGTATTTGTACCATATATTTGTATAAATGTATTGCATTTTTACCATATATTTGTATAAATATAACAAGGTTATATCATTTAACAACAGTCAAGTAATGGGTGATCCTAAATGCTTTCTGAACATGTGCAAACTTTTAAGTGTTTTAAATTATGTTTATGGCAAGAATATTGTTTTATTTGCATTTAATAGCTGTCATAAAAATTTTTTTTGCATAAACTTTAACAAATACAGGAGATATCATATTTTTATTTATATATTCATTTACATATATTCATTTTTAGTATCATATTTTAAACTTTGATGAAAAATTATTTTAATTTTCCACAGAAAATTTTTTATCAAAATTTAAAATGAAATTAAAAGTTTGAACTTGAAATAAAAATGTAAAATAGAATGGTAATGTAAATGTAAAAAGATGGAAAATATCACCAAAGATAAATAAAAGTTTAAGTATTGCAAACCAATTTAGAATAAAAACAGTGTAAAGAATGAACTTGAAATATATATATAAGTTGAAATATTCAATAAAGATAGGCACAACAAATGCTAACTAACAGTATTGCAAACCAATTTACAATAAAAACAGTGTAAAGAATGATCAAACTTAATCAATCTCCGGCCTATTTCAGAAAGTAGTTTCCAAATGATTCTAGTTTAAGAATATGGGTAATATTTAAAAACTAGTTTAGTTTAGATTCTAGTTTAAGAATATGGGTAATATCTAAATTCCCTTACTATAACCGATCTAGAATTTATTTAATTAAATGCAACTGCTCAAAAAGACATGTAGGTAAAACAAAGCTACAACTTTAAACTTGATCTCAGCAACACCTAAAAATTTTAAACAAGAACAAAGATCAACAGTCAGCAATAAACACTCATTATAAGTTTCAAAGAAAATTATTGGGAGAAGATTAAAACTCTTAAAATGGAAGCAAAAGGTCTGCAAAAAGAACACCATATTTCTCTATGAGTTTTTGAAATGCTGAAAAACTTAATAGTTATGTAAAGATAGAAGTAAAACATTCTACATCACTACACCACTGTTCTCGCCATTACACCACTATTGCAATTTACTGTTGAAAAACTACCAGTAAGCTACCCCAACAACCAATGAAATTGAAAAAATGATTTTTAAAACAATTTATCCACTACACCACTGTTGCAATATACCGTTGAAAAACTACCAGTAAGCTATTGCAACAACCAAAGAAATTGAAAAAACAATTTCTAAAATAAATTATCTGCTACACCACTGTTCCCGCCACTACACCACTTTTGCAATTTATCGTTGAAAAACTACCAGTAAGCTACTGCAACAACCAATGAAATTGAAAATATAATTTCTAAAATAATTTATAGAAAATTCAGTTATCAAAGATGCAATTATCTCTACTAAAAAAAAAAGGACTAAAATTCACTTTTTTCATGAAATAATCATAAAGATTATTGAAAAAGATTTGGTATTTAGTCAATAAGTCATGGAATATTTATAATATTGTAAACAAACAAACAAGTTCCTAGTGTAATATAAGTGCAACATTACTAAAAAGAAAATGAAATATTTAAAAAGAATAAAATTCAAATAATGAAATTTTTATAAAAAAATGCTGAAAAAGTTGTTTAGCGAAGGAAATTTTAGTTTTGCTGAATGTAGTTACCAAAGAATTTTGTTGTCAAGAACATTTATTAACTTATTAATTAATTAATTTATTAGCATACAAAAATGAACACAGATGAGATATATTTTGAAAAGCTGAAACTTTTGAAAGTAACACAGATAAGATACATTTTGAAAAAAATTATGTGGATAAATTCGCTTGTTTAACTTAAATGGAGACTTAAAATCTGCAAAATAACCCAAAAGTTAATATTGTAAAAGTTGTTTAAGTCAAAAATTACAAGTGTCACAAAGGTTAACTACTGTAATACATTACAAGATAATAGTACAGTATTTTTTTTTTAGTTAATAAGGTGCTCTCAGAAGTCCTTATGGTCTTATCACAGAGCACCGCGGAACAGCATTTAACTAGGAAGTTCACGCCTCCTTCTTTATCATGTTGCTCGTTGGGTTAGAGCTGGTGTCGAACCTGGGGCCTCTGGGTTTTTAGCCAGAATTCTAGCCACTCTGCTATGGCTCTGTACTATTAATAATTAATAATTTTAATCTATTTCTAACTCTGCTTATTTGCTGTAACTCTAGGCCTATAGATGTTCCTATAGATTGTCTGTTCCAAAGTTGGTTAGGATTAGGTGTATGGTAGGAATGCTTAATAAACTTGAATTAATCAGGCTAAGTATAGTCTCTGCACTACTTAAAGAATTGAGTGTTGGTATGTTGTGAAATAACTTCAGATGGTCTAGTTAGGCCATACTCTTTCAATGCTTCAGTCACAGGTGATTCATATTTATAATTGCTTAAAGAGTTTTTTGACCTCAAGTTAAACGTGGTGTTACTTTCAACAAGTTTGGGCTGGCTTGATTGAAATTTCCCTCAACAATCGATGAGGAAACAAGGCCAATCATATGACCTGCTTGTTCTCCTGTCCTTTCTCTATTATTTTTAACATTATATATTAATTTTTTACCATTTTTATATTTTTTATTAGTTTATAATTTTAATTAACATTATCTTTTCAATTCAGTTTTTATTAATTTATAATTTTATAATAGTATTTGTAAATATTATAACTATAGTGTTTTTATTTTTACATTAGTAAATTGTATAATAATTTAGGGAGTTAAAATATGTAATTAAATTAATCATTTAAAAAAAGTTTTTTTTATTTGACATTTTTGCTCTAATACTTCAGTATCATTTGGGTTTAAGGAGATATTTTTTTGATTTTTTTTCGACATTAGATTTAACAACTTAATGCTAAGCATGCACAAATATCTATTTATCTTTATACATTTTAATTAACTTAGATTAAAATAGTTTTTTTGTATTAATAATTATAAATATATACGTAATAAATAAACTTGAATTAATATTTGAATTAATAACAGAAAATAAGATCCTGAGTTTCCTGCTTACGGCTTACATCTATTTAAAACTTAAAGTTATATAAATCTATTGCACGTTATAAATCAAGGAACAGCATTTCAAATCCAGAAGTTTTCAAAGAAAATTAGAAATATAAAATAATATTGAGAAGGTATGGACAATGTAAGATGAAAATGAGTACCTAAATAACATGTTACATTTTAAGAAAGATTTACTTGGTATAGAGAAAGTTATAGAGAGGGGTCAACTTGTTTCTCCGCGCAACGACCTTGTTTGTCAGATTCGTGTTTCAAAAATAAAGAGTTGAGAAAGGGTTGTAACTACTGTAGTAGCCCTTTTGGCTTTAGAAAGGTGAATAAGATTTAAAAAAAAATATGATAGCTATTGAACAGCAACTTTGAACCATGATTTGTAAAACAGGTGAAGAGAAGCAGCTGTATTATCCTGTGACAATTGTTCGAGGTTGATAGAGATCTAGTAATCGAGGTCCGACAGTATTCACAAACCGCTTTTGCACCTTTTGTAAAAACTAGAATTTATTATTTTAATTGATAAGAAAATTTCTCAAACTTGTTTCCCAGACATATCAGTAGTTCAAGGATGTATAAAGGCTGTGTAAAGATATATAAATGTTGAGATTTTATTTTCAACCTTAAGGGATCTTAGAAAACTGTCAATTTTTTAATTTTTTATTAAATTTGATTTACTTTATTTTAACATACATCACTTTAGCAATGTACTTTTCAATATTGTTAGAAATGCAAGCAATAAAATAGATCAGATTCAGATTTAATAAAATATAGCAAGATATGACAGATTTTTTACATAGAAAAACACACAAAAAATAACTTCAAATTCTGAAAAAGATATAAAATTAGTTTCCTAGAATAATCTTGAAGTTTTGTCTATAATCATGTACAAACGCAAAAACTGAATTTGCTTTTCATACTAATAAAAAATTTAATGCAAACGCGTATTTTTCATTTCCAAATCTTTTTCAAAAAAAAATTTTGGACTTTCCATTAAAAGAATGTAATGTAAAAATTTTTTTTTTGCTTTAAAACTGCTATTTTTAACAAGTAGACTCGTAGAATTTAAAAATTTTTTTTTTTTAAAGTTAGCTTTTTAAAAAAAAAAGAAAACGTTTATATTTAATAAAATTGCAATATTTTTCTTTCTCTATCTGATTTTAAATTTGTTCGTTGTTTTATTTACAATCAAAAAGTTTGCAGAAGATTTTAATACTTCAAGGTATTTTTGATAAGTTTGAAAATGCATATCAAAGAAACAGTTTGCAAAATCTCATTCTACATCATTATCATTCTACAGATTAAATTTTTAGTTTAAATAAATTAATTAGTCCTTCCGTTATCAATTTTTTTTTAGAGGAACTTGGTCAACCGGATTGAAAGAAGATACTGACGTCAAGACAGGAGTTGACACAACAGCTAACGGTCCATTATTTCAACAACGGCCCTACCCAAGTCCTGGTGACATTTTACGAAGAAATAGAAAACAGGTGGATCCATCAGATGCGTAGACGTTAAAAAAAGAAAAACAGAAAATTCATTTACCCGTAAATATCTTTACAAAGTATTTATTTTATTTAAAATAAATACTTTAAATAGTTAAAATAATGGATAATCCTTAATTGGTTAACATTCTTCATATTGTATTTATTTCATAACTATAAAAGTGTGACCTAAATATGAAACGTCTATATCTGTTAATTGCTTAGAGGAAGTGTTTTATTATTAGCTACATATTTTGTACAATGAACCAATGTATTGATATTTTGCATGTTAATAAAACTTTTGAAGAGTATTTTACTGTGTCGAACAAGTTCTTGTGGAACAAAGTTTAACAAGATTTAAATCTAATTAAATCTCAATTCTCAAAAATATGTTTCAACAAAGTTGCAACAATCCAATGTTAACATGTTAACATTCTTTTTATATAAAAATAAAAAATACTGTTTTCAAGAAAAATTCATTATTGTTTTGTTTCAATTGAAAAAAAATTATACGTTTTAAGGGTGCAAATCAATTTATCGTCGGAAAAGCAACTAAATTTTAACCTTTCAAAAAAAAATTATATCTATATACTATATAAATATGCGACTTTTATTTATCAAAATATTTATTATATTTTTATAATTAATAGTGAAAACAATTACAAAAATAAGGGCATAATAAAGTGCGTCGAGTATAAAAACACTTTTTAAGAACGTCTTTGGAATAGATGGTGCAACGAATATTTAATTGAATTTAAATGAACTACGTGAATTTTACAAAAGTTATAATTAAAACTCAAGTAAAAATATAACAAAAGAAGGCAAGGTGGTCACAATCCAAAGTCAAAATTGGTTTGAGGATTATGGAAGTTAGGCATTGTAAAAACAATGGACAAATACGTGGAACAACTGTGCAATGTATATCTATCGGGAAAAAATATTTTTGAATTGTCCAGGGGCCGTATTCTTATCTCTCCGTTGAGCTTAACGGAGCTTTTGTCTGAAATTTCATTACAATATTTCTAAGTAAAGAAATGACAAAAATTTATATAGATTCGTTAAAATAAAACTAATACCAAAATAAGACATTTATGTTTAAAAAATTATAATTTTAAATAAATTTTTTATTAATGTAATTTAAAAGAAATTTTTGATCATCGCTCCGTTAACTTAACGGAGAGATGAGAATACGGCCCCTGTAAATAGAGTAAAACCGGGTCAAACCACACACCATATCATTTCGCACACTAATCGAAATTATCAAAAAAAAACTAAACGGATATGGCTATGAAAAAATAAAAATACAGAACTATCTCCTCTATTCGAATTGATAAAATTATATGTCGGTTCAACTCCATTAATTTCTTTTTTTTTATACAACTTTAACGGGCAGTCAAAAATTTTTATATATTTTTTATCATTGCGAACAAAATAACGCTTGAACCGAAACTGATATAAAAATAATTTTAGCACTATCTTGTCGGAAATTTAATTTTAAATCTGAAAGATTTTTATGCAGCTAGAACAAAAAGCTAAATCAAAAAATTAAAAAAAACTCTTTTTTTTTGATAAACCGCACATTCGATTCATTACTTAATTCGAATAATTACTTTATCTAATCAACTTTGTGTTAATTCCGGTTTAATCAATAATGAAGTATAATGCTGTTTGTTAATATAATCATCTCTTACTCATTAAAAACCGATTGTTATATTATTTCTTAATATAATCATCACTCACTCAATTCAATTTAACTCACTCACTTTAACATGTCAACTAAAAAACAAAAGCATACAAGGAAGACGGTATACTAGCCGCATTAACTGATATGAAAAAAAATTAAACATCACTGAGAAAAACTGCATTTAAACATGGTGTTCTAGTCTCAACGCTCAAAGATTGCATAAACAACAACAAGAAAGGCTAGAATTTGTATATGGCTACCTTAAACTCAAAGATCAATTGCATTTATTCAAAAATGGCAAACCTGGTAAATACTGGTTTTATGCCTTTATGAAGAGATGGTTAAAAGAATTTTCAACATGAAAAGCGGATAACTTAGCGTCTAAAGGAGCCACTTCTTGTACGACAGAAATAAGGGATCATTATCTTGAATGCGTTACCAAGCAATATTAACAGACTGATATAACTTCTGGGTCGCATATTTGGAATTGTGATGAAACAGGTTTTTTGGGTGATCAAGGCAAAGTAACGGTAATGTGTCGGAAAGGGACAAGATGTGCATTTAAACTTATTGACAACAATGAAAAAATGCATTATACTGTAACAATTGTTGCAATGCTGATGGGCATTTTGCACCATCATTTGTGATATACAAAGCCAAAAGAACTTTTCGTCCTGACTGGGCAAGAAGTGGTCCAGTTGGCACCAAATATTCAATTTCAAAATCAAGTTGGATGGAGCACGATACGTTTATTGAAAGACTAAAAGAAGTATTTTTACCCAAAACTGAGCAAATTTACATTTTAAGATTAGATGGGCACACAACTCACATAACTTTGGAAGCGGTATTGCTGTGCAAAAAACACAATATAATCTTGATTTATCTACCAGCAACCGTATTCTCTTCTCTCCGTTAAGCTGAACGGAGCTTTTGTCTAAAATTTCATTACAATATTTCTAAGTAAAGAAATGACGAAAATTTACATACCAAAATAAAACATTTATGTTTAAAAAATTATAATTTTAAATAAATTTTTTATTAATGTAATTTAAAAGAAATTTTTGACTAACGCTCCGTTAAAAAATTTATATACCAAAATAAAACATTTATGTTTAAAAAATTATAATTTTTAATAAAAATTTTTTTAAATTAACGGAGAGATGAAAATACGGCTACAGAGCATTCTTCACATATTCTACAACCATTGGATAGAGGTGTCTATAGTCATGTCAAACAAGCATGGAAAGAAATTTTTATAAAGTATTAAAAAGACTCAAAATGTAAGAATTTAGATAAACAAAATTTTCCACCGTTCCTCAAACTGCTGTACGAGAGTGATAAATGTTTTACACGCTTGCATGCAATCGCTGGTTTCCAGTACACTGACTTATTTCCACTTAATAAAAGCAACATAAATCATAAGACATTAGCAATCACACGAACGTGTAATCCATCTTCATCAACTTTAACAGCTTTCGCAGCACCTACACCATTTTGCTCAGACACAGCTTCATGATTTTCAACAGCCGTCGTAGCACCTACTCCAACTACACACCGATAACCATCTTTCTCAACTACAACAGTTTTAAGTTTTGATAGGTATCAAGCATGTGCTGAGCGTTGCAAAAGCAGTACCGAGATAGAGTTGAAGTAGTTTTTTCAAGTCAAAAATCAATAACATGTTAAAAAATCGAAGCAGTGCAACATATCCAAACTTGGCGGAAAATGTATTATCGAAGAAAATGTGATCCTGTTCCTCAAACAAAAAGATGAAGAAAAAGCAACAAAGGAAATCGTGAAAGCTGCTAAACTTAACGCAAAGCGTAGACTTTCTATGCCAAATACTCAAATGCCTGAGTATAACAATGCTGAGCAACCTCAGCAAAATAATAATGAAGGACAAGTACCAGCAGCCAAACGATTAAAAGTTGTAAATTGTAAAAAGTGTAGAGTGCGGATACACACAGAAATGTTGCAATGCGAGAAATCGTTGTGTTGGGAACGATTGTGCAAAGAAACATGTTTACCAAAGGAATGTGTAGTTGGAACTAAATTTTTTTGTTGCAAAAAATGTAAAAACTTTAATATAGTTTCTTAAATATAAGTTGTGTTAAAAAAAATATTTAAAAAAAGTTAAAATTTAAAAAATTAAATGTTTTCTCAAGTGTGCGGTTTTATCAAAATGTCGCTTAAAATCGCACAATTTTTTTTTTCTTTACATTTATAATTTTCGATAATTTTATTATTATTTTTTTAACATATATTTATATTATCTTATGTAGTTTTTTATTACCTATCTAACAAAATGAAAAAAATAAAAAAAATAAAAAAGTTATTTAATTTTTATTGATAAGTGTGCAGTTTGACCTACATTTTTTTACGTAAAGAAAGTTCGTAAATAAAAAAAAAAGAAATTTGTAAATAAAAAGAACATTTAGTCACTGCATTTGGTTGCGGGAGTGTTGCACTAATCAAATAGTGATGATCATCACTATTTATTTGTTTAGCGCAACACTCCCGCAACCAAATGCAGTGACTATCTGAATGTTCTTTTTATTTACAAATTTTATTTTATTTTTTATTGTTGTATTTAAGCGTATTAAGTTCTTTGTAAATAATTCTATAATTATTTTTTAAAATAGTAAATAATGAGACGTATTTTTTTTTGTTTCATGTAATATAGTATGCAAATGTATATAATATGTAATATTTTACTTACACTTTTCTTAATATAACCTGTAGAGTCCCACAAGGTTCAATTCTTGGAGCATTATGTATGCAGATGATACAAATTTGTTCCTTTCTAACTATGATATCGCTGAACTTTTTAAAACAGTGAACGAAGAACTAATACATACATCTAATTTGTTCAAGTGTAATAAGGTAACCTTGAATACTAATAAAATTTATTTTATTAGTATTCAAGGTTATTTCATTCGATTACAAAAAAGTGTTTTCTCCCATCAAAATTACTTCAAATCTTTATCGATCAAAAGGAAATAAAAAGAGATTTTGTTACAAAATTTTTAGGTGTTTATCTTGATGAAAACATTACTTGTAATCACCATATAGATTATATAAGCGCATAATTTTCTAAAAACATGGGGATCCTATATAAATCACGAATCTATCTCAATAAGGAAGCCTTAATTCATCTTTATTACTCATTTATACATAGTTATTTAAATTATGCCAATAACGCTTGGGGAAGTACAGAAAAAAGTAAGTCTTTATCTCCGTCAGAAAATCGCAATATGCATAATCATAATC
>NC_088926.1:9035000-9095000 GCF_038396675.1 Hydra vulgaris | reverse complement strand
GTTTTTTTGTTCAAAAAATCAAATGTGATTAAGCGATGAAATGATTGACACTTTGAATTTTTAGGGTAGTACTTTCAAAAACAAATATAACTCATGTATATTCATGCATGTTCATATTATTTTTAGTTATTATTTTTATTTATACTGTGTTATCATTTTAAAGTATTGTTTTATAATTTCAATTACTTAGGTTCATTAATGAATGAAGTATTTGATTTATATCATAATTAAATTAATCACTTTTAAGTATTTGATAAGTACTTAAAACGTTAGTTCTTCTTATTTCTACAATTGCGTTTTCTCTTTCTTACAATTGCGTTTTCTCTTTCTACAATTGCGTTTTCTCTTTCTTACAATTGCGTTTTCTCTTTCTACAATTGCGTTTTCTTTTTCTACAATTGCGTTTTTTTTTCTATTCAATCCTGGGATACACCGGGATTTCCCGGGGACAACTTTTTTAATCCCGAAATCCCGGGAATGAAAATTTCCGGGATTTTTGCCATTGCTATTTAGTATGCTATTTTAGAAAAAGATTTCTTTTTCCTTAAATAACATACTAAAACAGGAGAATTTGGCGTTTCAGCTACATATATATTAATTTGTTAGATATATTCCAAAAAAAATACAAAACTAAAATTGTCAACTAAAATAAACTTATTAAACTCAAACACAAAGAAACACATGATCATCAATTTTTAATGACTTTATTATCTACAGATATTTTGGGGCTTGGCAATAAGACTATTTTTGTCTTCTTCTTGCCCCCGCCTTTCGTATATTTTACAAAAGAAAAGTAATAATTTGTAACGGCAAATTTATAAAAATAAAAAATTATAAAAATTAAAAATCAACCCCTGCATTGAAGAATGTCTGACTTAATGTAATAAAAAAAAAATAATAATCATCGACAAAATTAAATTTGAAAAAAAACTTGATAATTATTAAATTAATAATAATAATAAAAATAAGAATAATTTAAACAATAATCAGGCCCGTAGCAACCGGGTGGGCAGCAGGGGCATTTGCCTTCCCCCCCCCCTCCCCAATAATTTTTCAAATAAATAATTTTGAAGAAAGTGACTGAAAAAATGACTAAATAAAAAAAATAAAAAAAGGTTCTTGAAACTATTTCTGGGTACTACCGCCCCCTCCCCCCCCCACCCCCATCCGCCACAATATAATTTTTGTTCCTACGGCTCTGATATAATAATATTGTTTGAAAAATACAAATGATCTTGTAGACTAAAGTCACTTCTAAAAACTTAATTTTCTTCGTTATTCTTCGACAAATTTTAAGTCCGCGTCATTTGATTACTTATTCATGAAAAAAGAGTTAAATTAATTTTCGAACTTTTAAAAGAGGAACAGAATTTGATTGTCAGACGAACTTATAAATTAATTAAAGATAATATTTTAAATCCCCTAAATAATTGGGGAGATTGCTCAAATTTTATATGGTCATAGTTTTTGAACACTAAGAGATTATTGCATGATATTAGAGACTTGTTAATGAACTTAAATTTAGTTTGAAATGTTAAAAAAGCGTGTTTGAAATGTTAAAAAAAATGTTATAAACTCAGCACTCTTACACTAATGGCATAAAAGGGAAGTCACCATTTAATGGGTTTATTGTTAACAGACTCCAGTTATCGCAAAAAAGCTTTACATAAACGTGAATATATAAATGTTTGGAGCTTGCTTCATGTCGTTACATAAAGTTAAATTCTCAAACAAAAACAAAAAGCTTGCTACGGGCCTGATTTTAAATATGTGATTGGAATCTGGTTTTTTAAATATTGTGATTTGCACTTTAACTTTTTTACTTTAAATTTTTGAAAATTTAAAGTAAAAAAAGTAACAAAAATTTGCTGAAAAAAAAGAACTTGATGTTATTTCATCTGTATGATAAAATAACATCAAGACACTTTTCTTCACAATCGACTATATAAATTTAAATTTGAAAGTGTGCTTTTTTGAATCATCCTACTGATTTCGTTATATTAAATAAATCAAAATAAGCGGTTGTTATGGTTACGAAAAGTTGTAAACTTTTTTTAAAGTTAATTACTTTTACTTTTACTTTTTTAACTTTAACTTTTTTTTTTAATTAATCTTAATGTTATTTACATCAAAAAAATTAATCTTGATGTTATTTACATTAGTTATTTAAAAGATTTTTTTAATAGTCTTTCTAGTTTATCGTTCTTGCTTTAAAAATGGCTCTGCATTTTGCAACTTTATTCTAAGTTTTGTATTTTGACTTCTTTTATTCAGCGTGGTTGTTGTTAAAAACCAATCTAACCAAAATGAAAGTTATTTCTGAAAATGACTGACTAGAATAATTGTTAGATAATATAATAATAAAGGAATAATTGTTGTCTAGAATAGACTAATTGAAATTAGTTCATTCCTGACAACAGTTTTATGAATAGCTATTAATAAATAAACAAAAAAAAAATAATTTTCACCCCCTGTTATATATGCATTTGAGTTGGAAAATTTGTACATTTAGCATTTCAGTTGGCAAGTTTAGAAGAATTGTTGGCAAATATTAAATATCGAGGACCTTTTTTTGTGTGTGTGTGTCTCTAGTTGGCAAAAAACACATACGACCTTAACGTCATATTATCTTAACAAAATACTTGATTGAAAAGGCCAATACAAAGAAAAAAAAAGTGAAGAAAAAGCTCGCTCCAACGATCAGTGACTTGGTCAACGTTTACACATGCATGAATTACCCATAGCTTAGAAATTATGCCCCATTCACCCCCTTCCTCCTTTTGCTAAAGTTACATTATGACCACTTATCTATTTCTGCTCAACAAAAAAAAGAAATAAAAAATCAATGATTATTTAGCAGCCCCTATTAGCACTCATGTGGCAGCCCGTTTCTACACTAATGGTATACCCGCACGCTGTATTTGTCCTTAATTATAATAGAACCTTTAAGTGAAAAAAATCCTTTTCCGATGCCCCACTAAAAACACTGCCCACATACATCAGAGTATTACTTGAAGTATTACCCAGAAGTGACCTCAATTTGAGGGGGTTTTAATTTTTATATGGTCATAGTTTTTTAAAGCTAAGAGATAGTACTATGAAACTTAAAAATTATCGATGAATATAAGTCTAGCTGAGAATAGTACAAAAAATATTTTATCAACTTGTTGCTCTCACGTATGGGGCAAGTGTAGCAAAAAGTTTGGGGCTTTTTTGTTCCCAGCCTCTAATCATCGCAATTTTTACAAACTCTCATTATTTGTATAATATCTCATTATAAGTATAAACAGTTAGCTCTCTCAAAGATCAAAAAATGCTGGATCCGCCACTGTTACCTATCTCAAAATTTATGTTAAACCAACATAAATTAACTGTTCTTTGAAAAAGTAAATAACATAACTTACATTTTACTTACTTACAAAGTAAAGTATAAAATTTCAAAGAAAAAATTTACTTTTATTCGTAAAAGTAAATAACAATTTTTCTCAAATTACTTTTATGTAAGCTGTTATTGTTAATTAGTTATTTTTACACGTAAAAGTAATTTGTTGTTAAGATGTAGTTTTATTTTACTTTGTAAAGTAAGTGTTATGTTTTTTTAACATTATATTTACGTAAGTTTACTTCATAAATAACTTTTTTTACATTTAAAAAGTAAATTACATTTCGATGTAAATTTTTACATAATTATAGCCAAAATTACTTTTCAAAGTAATTTACTTTACATGACTTACCATTACAAGTTACATTTACAAGTAAAAGTAAAAATGCATTTAACTTTTACTTGTACGAGTAAATTACTTTTTCAAGTAACAGTTACTCATTTAAAAAACTTAACTTAAAGTAATTAAGTTTTACACGTTATATAATTTATGTAAAAAAAATGAATTACTTTAAGATGCAAGTAAATTATATATTGTAAAGTAAGTGTTATGTTTTTTAAACATTATATTTACGTAAGTTTACTTTATAAATAACTTTTTTTACATACAAAAAGTAAATTACATTTCGATGTAAATTTTAACAGTTACTCTTTTAAAAAACTTAACTTAAGTAATTAAGTTTTACATGTTATATAATTTATTAAAAAATAAAAAACGAATTACTTTAAGATGTAATAAATTATATATTTTTATATGAGCTATGCGAAGTAATTTACGCTTAAAAGTAGTTCGCGTTTTTACATCAAAATAAGTAAAAGTGCCATCCCTACTAACAAGACAAAAACAAATTTACGCCGTAAATATGATTTTCGTGGACAATTTTTTATCATTTAAGGTCATTTTACTATGGATAAGTAAAAATCAATGTTTGTTAAAAAACAAATACGTATATTTTAAAGAAACTAACGGAAAGTAATTAAAAAAATCGTGAAAGAGTTGAATAGCTAATATTTTGTATGATGTCTCTTTGCTGCAATTATGCTTTGTATGCGCCGTGGCATACTCAAAATACATTTTTTAGACATTGTTTGCAGGTTTTCACTGTGGTTCCTACACATATATAAGCTTTTCAATCAACTCCTACTTTATTGTTATTGTGCTTTTAACCATTTCCCGCTTGAGCAGCGGCCATACATTCTCAATCGGATTTAAATCCGGAGAATTTCTGGGCCAATCCATGACATAAATGCTTTTTTCTTTTAAAAACTTTGTAATGGTTTTAACCTTGTGACATGGATAAAATCATGCATAAAAATGCATTTTTCTTTATTTGAGAATCATTGTTCCAATTGTGGTATTAGTCTATCATTAACAATTTTCCAATACTGATCTTGTCTCATTGTCCTTTTTACTATGTGCAGCCTTCCAGTACCTTGAAAACAAATTAATGATTACACCTTGTTGGATGTAGGATGCTTTACGGTTGGCACAATGCAGTCTGAGTAAAATTTTTCACCCACTTTTTTCTAAAAAAGCTAAATTTGCCACTCGTGACTTGAAAAATAATCTCATTTGAAAAATAGACCTAAAACACACACAAATAAGGTTTAAAAAGATACCAAAAATAAGTTAAACTTTACAATAAAAGATTTTATTCAGCATTACTTTTTTTCAGTCATCCTCTGTGAAGTATTTATATTTTTTTACTCAGTTTAGACGTTTCTTTACCATAATGGGTGTTAGTTTTGGTTTACGTGTTGGCCGACGTGAAGTTAAACCAAACTTTTTTAGAGGTTTACGATCTGTTTTTTAGGAAATATTGATTCCCTGTTCATTAACAGTTTTGGTCAATAAGTTGAAAGGGTATTTTTTTTGTTGTAGATAAATACCCCTAATTTTTCTGTTAGTTTTCGGTGTTGTTAACCTTTTTCTGCCACAAGCACCGTTACGAGCAGGTAGTAAAGGTATGTCAAAATCAAGTTTTTGCTCCACTCTCTTCACTGTGCTTTAAAAAATGTTTAATATCTCAGCTATCTAATATTGCGACATGATTGTATTTTCTAATAATTCACGAATTTTACCTTGTTTTTATGGAGAAATATCACATGCCCTCCCCATTGCTAAAAAAAAGAAGATAATATTTAATAAGATTGTGTACTTACCTATAAAAAAATAATTTTATACATTTTTGTTTAGAAAATATGAGTATTAAGATATACACACCTTTGTGAATAATAAAATAAACGGTATTCGTCACAAAATAATCTCCACAACGAGGTATTCCAATTATTTTGTTTGTAGAAAGAAACACCTCACACAACCATTTTATGCAATGTTCTGTTCAAACTGCCAACATATGGTAAGAATGTCAATAAAAGATATTAGCAATGTTGCCATTTATGAAATAACATCTTTAGCAACGGTGCCAAAGTAAAAAATAATAGAAGAAAAAAAGATTACGCGAGGAGCAAAGGTTTTTAGTGGTGTTATGTATGTTTTTTTCTCTAAGTCAAATAATATGGCAAGCCACTGTATATATGCTTTGTATATATGTGGAAAACAGTGATGGGTGCAGCATTTTTTGATTTTTGCTGACTTCTAGACATGGAGCAAACTCCAAACATACTTATGTCAAATAATGATGCTTTGCAAAAAATTGCAACGATTAGAGACTTGGAACAAAAAAACCCTTAAATTTCATCAATCAATTTAGACTTCTAATACATTTTTGAATGAAAACCCAAATTCGGTTTATCGAGTAAAAAATAAATAAAAACCAGCTTAACAAAGTAGTAACCAAACTTAAACGTTACAACTCAGGAAATTGAAATATTTTAAATATTTCTATGAGGTCATTTCAAGGGTATATTTTTAACTTTAGCCCCTAACACTAACCTAATCTAAAAAAAAAAAACGATTTTCACGCCGAAGAAAGACTTTATACAAATATTAAAATATGTACAAAGGTTAGACCCATGAGCCTAGGAGAAAATAATAGTTTCTAGTGAAAGCACATTTAGAACCATCTGATCAGGTTCAATAAAGTAGACGTTCATCAAACATAAATCATTAACTATACAAAAGCTGTAAAACACCCTGGTTCTTAACATTTTGGGGCTGTTTTTTAGAAATGTTGATCAAGGTATCTGCATTTCATTCTCAAGAGTGTAAATAAGAGTATTAACATTTAGATGCACTGAAGAACCTCAATAACTTTTTGGATTTCCATGGGTCTACATGTTTTACAAGTTGATTTTTATGACCCTGTTTGATTTGCCATAAATCAAACAGGGTCATAAAAATGCTTCAAACTAAAAGCTTTTAGGTGTTTAACTGGGCCTCAAAACTCCCCAAATTTGAACCTTATAGAGACCTACTTGAATTTTTAAAAAATTAGCTAAAGTAGTATCACCATTCATCCCTTCCAACGGCGATATAACAGATTTAAAAAAAGATATAGGTTTTAGATAAAGCTTAACATTACAGATTTTAATATTTATGTATAAGTATAAAAATAACTTAATAATAAACGTTTTTTCAGTTTTTTTTTGTTTTGTTTTGTTGATTTGTTTGTTACAAGTTCTTTTTAAGTCTTAGTTTAAGCTACAAAGATTATTCAAGTTTAAGTAAATCCTAAAAAACTTGATATTAAGATATCAAATTTTAACTATGCTTGTTATTATCGGATCAAATAAAAAATATTAGTGTAAAGTATTCAAATAGAATAACACAGCTGTATCTTTTTAATTTCTAACATACATAATACAATCAGGGCCAAAAAATTTGACCACCCAACTATTAATATAATATACAACTGTTTTTTCATTGTATAGTGTATACTAGGGTATACACTATACAATGTATAATGGTTTATTAACTTTTTAAAAAAATACTCTCTGAAACCTTTTCTAAAACATGAATAATTGTGTCCAAAACATGATTTAATAAAAAATAGTTCAGTTTAAAAAAATTTGATTAGGCCAAAAAAAAAAGTTACTTTATAGAAATAAGTCAAAAATTCTCTTTTTATTTTTCTTTTTTTACCGTACAAACTGTAAATATAATAAAACAAAGTTTAAAAAGTTAGCTTATTGTTGATTAGACATTTTAAATAAAGACCGGAGTCCTCTCTCAGCAACCTCATTTGTTCTATGCACATTTTTTAATGTGACTTTACCACCAAGAATATGTTTGATCCTCTTGGGCTGTAATGCAGACTGATATCTCTTTCAGGTTCACCCGATTGGGTTCCTCCCTCATTTTAAACCAAACATGTGACCAAGAACAGCTAATAAACTTAGCTTTTTTTTACAATGATTGTCTTTCTTAGGGGATTCAAAAGTAGCTCAATAAGATATAAATTGCTTTGCTTTGTTGAAGTTGGTAGTTCCAATTTGGAATATATTATTGAATATATTTAAAATATTCTTATAGAAGTAATGCCTGAAGGCAATCCAAACCTGAAGAAAAAAACTCGTACATAATATAGTTATATAATGCATAGATATCATTGATGTTGACAAAGAAAAAGGTTTAATGAAACAAACCTAGCAATAGTCAATAATCATCTCTCCAAGTTTTAACAGTAGGAAGAAGATAAGGCGTTTTATGCAGGATATTTGTGGGTAGAAACTTCAGCTTCTGGACACATTACAACAACTGGTATTGCCTTCAATTAAAAACGTAAATAAAAAAGTTAATATATTTACAAAAAAAGTAATCATTTTTATTTTATAAAGTATTATCGCTCACTTTTGATTTAAGTTTCCTTTTGGGTGGTTCGAACGAAAACTAAAACCATCAGAGTAATCATCGTTTTGAGAGCTTAATTCTGTATATAATTGCTCTAGATAATAAAGATCCAGGCTTTTTAGTATCAATTGCCTATTAGCAGGATGCTTAACAATTTTTTGACTGATGGATAAGCAGCTCTTTGTACCAGCTATTTGATGATGATAAAATATTTGTACTTCGCTCTTCATTTTTCTTTTTTTGTCAAGAATATTAAACTGCATAAGAAAAACCAAGGTTGATTTTCTCGTCAAATATGTTTTATATTCAACCACAAGTTATTTTAATTTTCAGTGATGCCAGCTAAGCTAAATTTATAATAAAATAACTATTAGCTTAATCTAATTTAAAAACGGTATATATGTATACAGAATAATTATACTTAAAAAATTCTAATAAATATATTTTTCTTATTTCTATGAAGCAATCTTTTTTTTTTTGACCTAATAAAAATTTTAAAATATTTAATTATTTTTTATTAAACTGTTCTTAGAACACTTTTATTCATGTTATGGAAAAGGTTTCATGAGAAAATAAAAAACTGAATCATCCTAATGTATACATTTATAACTAGAAATCTTTTTAATTCAAATAACAGCATACATGTGCAAACGAATGCTAGAAAAATTATATACGGAAAAATGGATTTGAGCATGTAGAGTCGTTAATAAGGTACATGAAATTGTTGAATGTATAAGAGATATATAGGTCTCTAAGTCATAATCTTTATGTATAATTATATTAAAAATCTGACACCGACAAAGTTTGAAACAAAATTTAAGATAAATCTAAAAATAATTATTCTCTGATTATTAATCAAGATCTCTGATCAGATTACTTTCTGAGCAACTCATTCTGAGCAATCCTGTATCGGTCTATTGAAAGTATTTTAGAAATAAAATTAGGATCTTGTGATGTTGAAGGTTTATTTAATGAAGCATTAATATGATCTGTTCTCCACCTTCAGATTCCAGAGAATAGTATGCTGGTGGTTTAGGAATAAGGAGTTCTTCTCAATAAGATGCAAATTTTAGATGGCATATCGTAATAGGCTGCCTATTCTTTGGTTTTGAACATTTCGTGCTATAGGGATGATTATATAGGGATAGTAATGATATGATAGGGATGGCATCATACAAAAAGAGCAGTCAGTAGCATGATTTCTTGGCTTGTAATTATAAAAACAGAAAATATCATTAACCAAACCCTTTTGATTGATTCAGCGTCAGTAGTTAGAAGCGCAAGTGTTGTAGCATATATTTGGCAGCAGTTTTTAGTTTTTGGTTTCCTTTCTTGCACCAAAGTAGCAGGGATAAGCCAAAGGGCAGATCTAGCAGGTATCGTGTGATGCCCAGGATTGATGTTTTTTGAAGTCACTATTGTACAGCAAGAAATCCTTACGGTTTATCACAGAGCACAGCTGATAAACATTTACCTTATATGGCCAAAGCTGGCATTGGTTCATTGGTTCAAGAATCTTGGTTCTGAACCAGAACTCTAACAAAGGCGACACAGCAGCATTTCATCGATAATTTTTTATCAATTAATAAATAAATCCTATTGATAACTTGAAAAAAAAACAATAAGTTCAACTTCTAGTATACAAATATATACATGGTCTTTAAAAATATATTAAGTATTTAAAAAAATAAATCTACAGTCTTAATTATGCTATAAGGAGTTTATTAAGCTAACAAAACAAAAAAGTTACTCTCCTTTTTGCTACCTTTTTATTCAAATGTTTTTAGAATAATTTTTTTTTAATTGTAAGTAAGGCTCAAAAATCCTTATTGTTTTAGGATTTGTTTAAATCAATAACATGTTAGACAGTAAATAGCATGATAGATAGGAAATAACATGGTAAACAGGAAATAAAAGTTCCCTTGGTTCCGAAGATACTTAAAAATATATTCTTAAATATTCCAATAAATCCTTAACTAATTAAATAAAGCAAAGTTATATGCAGTTAAATTAAAAGCAGTTAAATTAAAAGCAATAAATTAAAAGCAGTTAAAAATATTTTGAAATAGTCAACCTGTCTCCCATCCACTGTTACAGATACTTTTAAATCAAATAAAATGAGCGTTTTTCTAAACATTCGAAAAAGTCTTTTAATAAAAATAGGATCAGTTTCTATGTGGATGTAAATATAGCATTTCTGTTATACACAGGCTGAAAACTTATACACGGCAAAGTAAAGTTTTATTTCTTTAGCTTCGTCTATTCATTAAGAAATAACCCTAATGTTGAAAATATTTTAAATATTTTTTCCATTTTATGAGAGCTTAGGACTGTATCTAACTAAAAGTATATTAATCTCATTTTTGATTGACTTGACTATATTAAAACTAATGTAATGCAAGCTAAAAAAAATTATAAAAAAACGCTTTGCTGCATAATTGCCCATAAAATCAGGGGGATTAAAAATCCAGAAATGAAAATAAACCTTTTATAAACTAAAAATACTGTACATAAACTACCTATAAATTAGAGAACCCTGAAATAGAAGGCTAAACTCAGGCGACTTGTCCAAAATTAGATAGAGAGTCAAGTCGTACGATTTACATTCTAATTTTGGCACTTAGTTAAGTGAGTTAGACAAGTATTAAATGTCTAATTTATGGGCAAAAAAGCCAAGGCATCATTTTTAGTAAATTTATTTTAGACACGTAACTGAAATCAATAAGTGGTAAGTAGACACAAATTCTTTTGCAAACGATGCAAAATGCATTATCACGATGGGTGTAGGAGATTGCGTTACGATCCCCTCTTCTGGAAAGTGTTTTTTTTTTTTTTTTGTAGTTTAAATATATACAAACCGTAACTTAATAAAAAGATATATATGTAGCAGGGGCGAGAAGAAGACTAATATGTCTTATCGCCAAACTCCTTAATAAATATAAAGTTTTATTTAAAAATAATTACTTCCTTTAACAATATCAAATAAACAAACGTAAAATTGGTAAAAAAAAAAACTTAAACATATTCTTCTTAAAAGCACAGAAAAATTTAATTTTTAATATTATAAAATCATGAATTAATTTTTTTTTTTAATTTTTTATTTTTTTATCTTTAAGCTTCAAACAACAAAACCAAAGTCTAAGGATCAAAAAATAAAAAGAATAACAACAAATATTAAACAACAAAAACATAAATAAATTTGAAAAGTTACCAAGCGCATTTAACTTAAGCGTTTCTAAAATGAATATACTTTTCATTTAATTGATAGATCAATCGTAAGGATATTTTACATTTTTAGAAATAGTTTTGTTGTAGATCATTTTTTAGTAATAACTGTCTAAGTTTAGCTTTAAACTCATTTAACATTGTAAGAGTTTTAAGTTTAGTCGCGAGTATTTTATTCCATGCCTTTGGTCCTTTGATTGAAACTGAAAACTCAGTTGCCGCAAAATAACTTTTGGGTTGTATATAGGTGTTATTTGAATATCTAGTTAAGTATTTATTCTGATTTGTTTTGAATAAGAGATTAAAAGTTTTTGGAATAATACTTTTATTAATTTTGAACATAAAAATTAGAGGATGATAAATATTTATTTGGTAGATATTTAGTATATTTAACTTAGTAAATAAAGGTTGGCAGGGTGTATAGCGGTTTTCATTGGATGTAATTCTGATTGCATGTTTTTACATATTAAAGAGTTTTTTTGCTTTATTTTTATTGGTACTACACCATGCAATATTAGCGTAATTAAAAAAGGAATGAATAAAAGAAAAATGTAAGAGTTTTAAACAACTTGAATTTAAAAAAAGGTTTTGCCCTATAAAGTACGCCAATGCTTCTTGATATTTTACCTTCAGTATATTTTATATGTTCTCTCCATGTTACATTTTTGTCAAGAAGTACTCCTAAAAATTTTAATGATACTTCTCCTTTTATTTCGCAATTGCTAATACAAAGATTTTAAAGTTTTAATGGAATTTTGTCACGTTCATAATACCGATAGAAAAAAGTGTATTTTGTTTTAGTTAAATTTAGAGATAATTTGTTTGCTGTAAACCATTCAGCAAGGTATAGTAGTTCTATGTTTACAGTTTTAAATAAAAATTTTATATCAATATGAGCATAAAATAGATTAGTATCATCTGCAAACAAGACAGTGTCTAATACATTACAAGATTTGCTTATATCATTGATATATACTAGAAATAAGAGCGGTCCTAATATAGATCCTTCTGGTACTCCACAAGATATATTCATGTTGTTAGTTTTTCCGTTATTATGAGAAATATTTTGTTGTCTATTTAAAACCATTTAAGGTTCGAGTGTTTAATACCGTAATTTTTTAATTTAATTAATAAAATATGATTTACAGTGTCAAAAGCCTTGCTGAGATCAATAAAAACGCCTAAAGTATATTTGTTTTCATCAAAAGATTTAAGAATATCATGAACAAGATGAACAATTGCCTGATCAGTAGAGTGATCTTTTTTGAATCCAAATTGTTTATTATAAAAAATGTTATTAATATCTAAGAAATAGTACAGTCTTTTATACATAATATGTTGTAATATTTTTGAGAAACATGGTAGTATTGAAATAGGTCTATAATTTGCGATACAAGTTGCATCTACAGATTTTAGAACTGGAATCACCCTTGCAAATTTTAGTTTGTCGGGAAAGATTCCTTGTTCTAAAGAAAGATTGAAGATATGCAAAAGCAGAGTTTTTAAATAAAATATTGATTTAAGAGAGTTGGCGTCGTACCGTGAGCCTCTTGGTTCTGAGCCAGAACTCTAAAACTGCGCCATGGCTGCTACGTTAACTTGACCCAAAGCCATTTTATCAGTGTTTTTGTAAATCCTTCATATATATGGTAAAACAACAGGTTATGAAACAATTTATGTAACTTTCAAGTGAGGTGCTTGAAGGGAATCTATAAGAAGATGATGTTTCTTTGAGCCTTGAGCTTATATTTTCCTTGAGCTTATATTTATACCTGTATTTAAAATTTGTCTGTGAAACCATTTTTAAGTCTGTTTTTGATTAAATACTTATATTTTTATATTTGAATAAAAAATAAAAAGATATATGATTCGATATAAATTAAATTTATTATACTTTTTGATACTAGTTAATATTATTATAACTTACAGAATAAAATTGTTTTATTGTATTTAGACTTGATGCATAATTTATTTAATACTTGCAAACAAGCTATAGTTTTTAGCATAATAACTCTCCTCCCCCATCACACACACCACCATCTTTCGTAATTTTGAAGCTACTCCAAGACGATCTAAAAAATGATCTTGTCACAAAATGGAAAAAGAAGAAAAAATTTGGCGGGTTTGTAAAATCGTTTAAATCTGCATTAACATGAACTTTTGCCAGTTTGTTTTTGTACAGATTTTCACATAAACAAGTTTCTGCAACAAGTTTGCAATTATATTAGTTCGCTAGAGGCTCAAAAATTGCTCTGTGTACTATGTTATTTTATCCTTATGTACATTTTTATGCAAGCTAATGCGTTTTATGCAAGCTACTTCGACCTGATTGCAAGAACCAATGTTTGCAATTCAAAAATTTGCATATATGTGCATCCTAAAAAAATAATATTTTTACTATGACCTCTACAAAATTTTTCAATGATTTATATTTTAAAGACAAATAAACTTGCACTTCTCGCAGCTTGAGTTTTCTTAGCGAAGTTGGCAAACAAATTATTTAAAAAAATGTAAAAAGTAAATTAATTTATTATATAGACCGTAAAAAGTTCGGTCACCCTGTAACTTTGTCCATTTAAGAAAAAATATTAAAAAAAGCATGCAAGACTCAAATTTTACAAACCTTTTTTTCTCAAATAATATTTGTAATTAGTTCGTAAATATGAATCTATAAAAAAAAGTAATAATGTTTATATGCAACCTGCTGAAATAATTTTTTAGCAAAGCAACAATTTGAAAAAATGCATACTATTAAAATCTAAAATAAGCAAATTATTAAAATAAATGATCAAATTTAATCTTAGAATTATTAAGAATCACTAATTTAATTACATTTACAAAAAAAAAAAAATTAATAATTTTTGAAAACTAACTACTTTATAATAAAAGTTAGTGAAACTTTGAAATACACTAACTTCGGTCATTCACGAATAAATAGCGAAGGAGACAATTAGCAGTAATATTGTGAAATGTTGATAAGTGTCGCGAATGTAAAATTTACCGGTAACTTTACCTGTAAATTTACCAGTAAATTTTGACATTTTTATAATGGCTACACACCATGGTATTCTATTTGAATAACAAATTTGTTCATAATTTCAAAATTAACTGACGGTTCTTTGAGTTATATCAAGCTTGTGACATTTTTTTGGAAATAAAATTACAGCTGAACAATAATTATGAATGCATTGCGAATACTGTGGCGATTGGTTGTGTGGATCTTGCTACTCTATTATACGTGCAAGAATTTCCAATAAACATACAAAGCTCATTTAAAGCAAAGTAGTGCTTTTTTGTTAATTGAAAAAACCTTTTTAAATTAATTGAAAAACATATTTTTAATTTTATTAACCAGTGGCGAAGCAAATTTGATAATGATTAAAGTTATAAAATAGTTGACTAGTTACATTAAAAATTAAAAAAGCTTCTACTTATATTTAAATAGGCCTTTTTTTTATGTGCTTCTTCTTGTTTTCTTTGGTGCCCCAAAAGACCTTTTTTTTTTGAGCCCGGGGCGACGTCCTCCTTAGTTACTAGTATTACCTGAATTTATATCATAATTTTACAATAAAATAACATTTAAAAATTAGTTTTCATTGCTTGTGACGTTAAGTTTGTAATACGTTATTAGTATTTATATAGCGGCCGAACTTATGAGATGGTATTGAAAGTTTGGTCAAAGTAGATATTTTCATTTTAAATTAAATATTGAGTACAAGTTTTTAATTTTAATTTTTTTATTTTTACAATATCAATTATCAACATTATTTTCTTTATGTTTCAGGAAAAAAAAATGAAAATTTTTTATTCATGCGTGATAAATAAATTTTCAAAGCTTAAGTGACCGAACATGGGCGATTTTACGTTATATAAAAAAAAAGTGTATAAAATAGAGATTTTTTTATAACTTTACAAAAATACTTTTAAAAAAGTAGAAAAAATATAAATAAAAAATAAAAACACAAGAAAGTGATTCCGTCATTGAAATACATAATGCTTTCAAAAAAATATATATATAATTCATTATTTAAAAAATATATACTTACATGTTAAAATATTTGAAAAATTACAAAACATTTTAAATATCTCATTATTTCGTCTTTTTCATCTCATTCGTTTGTTTTATAAAACATGATAATTTTAAACATCTTCTTTCGGAAGTTTCTCGAGTCGGATAGCGAAGCGAAGATGATCTTCCCATCTAAAATTATCGAAAATATTAAATATTAAATTATATAACAAGAAATTATTATTAGAATGTTTATTTTTTTCGTAAAAAGCAAATAATAAAATAAATTAACAATAAACATAACTTATTCTTACTTATTAATGACTTCTTTTTTTTCAGAGCAAAGATAATACGTTAATTCTTTTTTATTTTCTTTATGAAGCGTAATACAGTTTGGATGAGGTGCATCAATTTCTTCTATCTAAAATTGTAAGGAAAATAAAAAACAAATTAATATTTTTACAACTAAAAACTATTACTAATGCAATCAGGACCTACCGATAATACTTTTTCTATTTTATATCCAGGAACTGGTAGTGTAAACCAAGGTTTAATATCCTATTGATATAATAAAAAAAATCGATAACTGTACTTTCATAATGGCAAAAAAAATTCATAAAATTTCAAAAAAAAAACAATAATAATAATTATAGCAAAACATATAATGAAAAACTTTTACTTAACATGTGCTAATTTGATTATTGTTGAAAATAATCTTTGTATTGATTCTTTAAAAGAACATTAAAATGTTGCAAAATTATAAATATAATTTCAATGACAAATATTTGAATTAATAACAACTTGCTATGCGGACTCATAAAAAAAGGGTCATGGCAAGACTGTTCCACACCGACCATCTCTTTATGGGGAGAAAGTACGGAATTTCTTTTTCCCGTACTTAGAGTTTATTAGAAACAAAAATAAACTTTAACTTTTACCTATTTTTAAATTTACATCAGTTAGATATAGCAACAATTTCTAATAAAAAAGTGCTAAACAACTTTTCTCGTCATAACTTGACTTTAATGGCTGCCACAAGTTCCGTATCAAACACGCACGAATGGAGTTTAATATTAATATATAATAGATATGAATATATTAATATTGAATTTAATGCTGATAAAAAAGAAAAATTTTAAAAATTCAAAGAACCTTGACATCTTTTAATTTTTTCTTTTTTATCAAAGAAGAATTTCCTGAAGATCAACATAAATCTTTTCTTAAGAGTTTAGGATAGGCACAGTTTGGGATTACGCTAAAATATTTGCGACTAGAGATCCTGTCCTTCTGCAGCTGATTATCAAAGAACAAAAAAATTTAGATATATTTAAACATTAAATTAAAGTTAAAATTTAAAACATGAAAATCATGATATTTGTTCAAGCTTTTTGTAATTCACAGCATTGAAATCATGGCATTTGTGTCAACTGGTAGTTCGAGGGTTTAATGTTCCAGCACTCTAGCACAATACATAAGATGGTGTAGACTTGCCTAATCTTTCTACCATGGTCGTTGTCTTATTTGTTAATTTAAACATTTTAAATTTTATTTTGGTAAACTGTTTCAGAGGAATACTATTATCAGATATATTTTATTATAGATCTAAAAACCTATACTTATAGCGTTTATTTTTAAAAAAAACCACCAGAAGTATAGAATTTTTTTTATTTAAAAAAATGAAAATAATATGTACTTGTTTTTTTTTTTGAAAATATAGAACATAATCAGAAAGAACCACCCATTCCTTTGACCAACTTTTACCAGGTGCTTTCCAAAACAAAAACCCACTCATATCTAAATTATAAAAAAGATATGATAAAAAAACACGTTTAGTTTTAAATACTTTCAAATACTAAAAGTATATTTTTTTTGAATGTTGCTACAACCCTCTATTTGAGAAACAATTAGAGTGTGGTATATGTATGTATGTATGCATGTATATATGTATGTATGTATGTATGTATGTATGTATGTATGTATGTATGTATGTATGTATGTATGTATATATGTATGTATGTATGTGTGTATGAATGTATGTATGTATACATACATACATACATATATATTTATATATGTGTGTATATGTATGTATATATATATATATATATATATATATATATATATATATATATATATATCTAGAATTTACTATATGGAGTAAAATATATGAGCTCTCACATTTAGAGTATGCAGTGTCTACATGATCACCTCATTTAAAAAAAAGATATCAAAATGTTAGAAAGAATTCAAAAACTTGCTTCAAAAATACCACACAACCTTCATAAGTTGTTATTGTTATGTAATTACGCTGTTCTAGTTATGTGCATTTAATTGCCATAAAATGCACTATCACTATTTCTTTAACAATACATGCTTTAACATGGAATTTACTACAAGATAATGTTATCATGCAACAAATCACCAACTCTTATACTAAACTTTTAAAATTACTTAGACAATTAAACAAAAATTACTTTTAAAACTCCTAAAGTTAGCCGCCCTAAAGTTACAATAAGCACATGTGTATGTATGCACAAATACATGTGTACGTATATATATATACATATGTGTACATCCTGATTTTTTTATATACGTATATATATACAAACATAAGTGTGTATATATACACCAGTGATATTTAAGAAAATATATGCTTAAATTTCAATCACACATTCTTTTTTAGTTTCATAAAAACTCTTATCTCTAATAATATTTTCATTCGATGTGCCTAACAGTTAAAATTCTACAAAGTGGAAAAATCTTTTCCACAAATGCCTGTGATGCTGGGGTGAACAACAAACCTTCAGCCAACATTGCCATTTTACGACATTTGCTTTTGTTTTGTTTCCAAAAGATCAAGCTGTTACCCGACAGGGTGTCATTACACATTATGCCTACCAAACAGTTTGACAATTGACCTTAAACAGTGACATTGCCTTGGTTATTAATAATTCCATTATTTGAAAGGATTTTATTTCACAAGAATTTAAAGTGCTTAATGGCAGCAGATTCGAATTCAGATCCATTTGACTCGGCAGCTGTTTGTAATTCTGGCTCACCTCCACAAACACTTGTTATATACAACTTTGCTGCATGGAGTAAGGTGCCCATTTCCGGTATAAGAATAAAGACAGCAAGGTTGGATTTAACAAACATGCAGCAGATGGAAGCAAATTAAACGTAGCCGAATCAGGCTGCAGAATTGATTTTAAACTTAGACATAGATCTCCAAGAAGATTCGCTGTGAAAGTCTTGTTTGTAAATGTTCTTGCAGATGGTATTCCAAGTTGAGTACAGTGGTAGAACGTGTGAAAGGGATTGGAGATCAGTTTGAAGTATATCCATTTGTACTGCGAAGGGTTCAACAAGTGAGGAAATGTTTTGAAGCCAAACCCATTCACTTGCTTTGAATATATCAATTCCTAAAGTTAAGAAAAACCATCTGAAATTTAAGTTTACTAATAACAATTATAATAACTGATAATTGTTATTGTTTTTCCCATGCTTTTGTGATATGATTTAAACGACAGGCCTTTACTATATATCCTGTCTTGTTTTTCAATGATAATGATTAAAGAACTTCTTTAAATAAGACAGCAATTTTGTGAATTTTAAAATCCTAAAAATAGTTTGTATGCACTAATAACATAAATAATAATATATACCTATTTCTGTTAGAACTTTATTCACCGGTGACTTTATTTTTAACAGTCAGTTGATCATCTGACATGTACTGCTCGATCTTGTGGTGCAGTCAGTGATCACAGATTTCTCACACTTGTTAATGAGTTTTTCAATTGCCACACTTGATTTTGTAATTTTTGATACAACTTGTTTGATAGTTACACTATAATGTTCGTAAATTGGTTTCATAAGAAGCTGGAGCGTGTGAGCCATACAGGGCATTTGACAAAATGGAATATGTTCTGGCAAGGATAAATCAGTAGAGTCAAAATGAGAATGAGTGTCTTCCTCATTTGTTTTATGTTCAGACTTGTTAGATTCAGACTCATCAGATTTTATGACTACATGGTCTTCCTGTAATAGTCTGATGGCGTTAACCATATTAGACCTATTGTTTGAAACAACCAACATATCTTGATCTTCTCTAATTCCTCAATGGGTAAGACATTTTTTTAAACGTTCTGCAACGTGCTGATGTTGGAGTGCTGTCAAATTTAGGAAAACATGTAGTCTTTGATCAATGGTTGTGTCATAGAAACATGCTGATATTCCAAGGAACGATGCTGTGAGACTCTTTTTTGTCAAAACATTGAGACAAATTGTTACTTTGCATGATTTTAGAAGAAAACATTCGTTTATTCAACTATTCAATGCTGTAGATTTTACAATATAAAAATTAAAGTTAAAATTATAGCATTTAGTGTTGCAATTACTATAATTATAGGTAAATATGTGACTTAAGGTTTAAATAAGTATGTAATTTTTGTTAAATTAACGGTAATGTAAATTTCAGGAATTTACCATAACTTTGCTTTAAATTTCGGTATTTTTCCATAAATTCCGGTAATTTTACGTAAATCACGGTTAACCTAAAGTAATTTAAAAAACCGTGAAATAATAACTTCATGGTTATTTTTGGTTACTAACGTTGTTTATTGGTAATAATGGTTATATAAATTTTATTATTAATATTGGCTACATTTAATTGTAAGTTGCTTTGCATTATTTCTTTTATTTTGGGTCTCTAGGGTTATTTCATCCTTTTGATGCACTGATAAGAGTATATTTACTTTAGACAATCCACTGCACTATATAAAATTTAATCTTGACTAACCCTAAAATATCACAAATTTGGCTACTGGAAATTTCTACGCACTCTTATAGGCTAGTTTATAACATTTAAATATTGTTAAGCATTATTGAATTTAAAACACAATATTCTACAAATTTATTTGTTAATTACCTGGCACTTTAAATTTTGGATAAACATTTTTATCATCTTTCAAAATGACATCTGATCTAGCAATCCCAGTGGGTAGCTGGTATTGGCAATCATTTCAATCATGCAATCCTAACGCAGTTGATATTCACTTGATTTGGTTGGCTATTTCATTATTTGGCGTTCAAAGCACTCTGCTATTGTATGGATCTTTTTTTTTCCACTATTATGGAAAGATGTAGAAGCATTATCAACAATTTTATGATTTAAAAATTGTTTTTTTGCATCTTGTTTTTCACATTTCCTACCAGCCAACAACCTTGATAAACTCATTTTTTCATTGATTGGTTTTTAACTCTTTAGTATCTTTAAATATTTATATTTTTTTGTAACAAAAGATGTATCATTGACGCAAGAGTTTAACTCTAACAATACATTTAATCTTTTGTTATAAAAGAAATTCAGAGCATAGCAAACAAGCCAAAGACCAGAAGCATGTGACCAGATTGGTGGTCAGACATGTTCAACAACAATTAAGGAAGTGTGAATAAATTGTCAAAAATTTTTTTTTATTAAACTTGACTTTTGAATTCAATAATTTTTGTTCAGTAACAATAAATAATTTTACTTCTATTTTCATTTCTGATATTGATATTCAATCCTATTTCAGTTTTTGTTCTTCAAATAATTCCTAATTTCAATTTTCCATCACGTTAACAAAATTGATTATTTTAACAAAATTGATTATTTTAACAAAATTGATTATTTTATTATTATTAATTACTTTTAATTTTACTCAACCTTAACTTAAATACCACTGATATACACATATAAATATACATGTGTATTAGGGTAGGCCAAAAACAAAAAATTTTGAAAATTTAACATGTCTGCAAAAAAACGTGATCCTTTTCACATATGAATACAAACTATAAAAAAAAATTTGGAAAAAAATATCATTGAGTGCTGCCGAATTTGATTTGATTATTTTCATTTTTAGTCTAAAATATGTCAAAATAAAGATTTTGTAGGAAAGTGAAAAAAGATTAAATTTTTTATATCTATAGGAAATATTTGTTATTTGAGGCTGTTCATTTAATAGGGAACACGTTTTTGAACCTTTTTGGACTTCCCCCATGTATAATTTTGTGTTACTTGTTTATCAACTCCTCCCCCGCCCCCTCTTTTATGCGCAGTGCTATTATTGTTAAAAAAAAAATATCTCTAAGTAATTTTTTGCTAAAAATTTACTGATTCCCCACCACCACTAAAAATTCGATCCCCACCACGTCCCTGGTAGTACCGCGCTCAACTTGTTTCTCCGCGCAGCGGCCTTGTTCGTCAAGGTTCGTGTTTCGGAGTTATAGAGTTGAGAGAGGGTTATAACCACTATTAAGTAGCCTCCTCATCTTTAGTGGCCTTCCCGGCCTTGGGGAGGTGAATAACAAAAAAAAAAAAAAAAAAAAAAAAAAAAAAAAAAAAAAAAATATTCCGCTATAATAAGAATTGTAATTAAAAGGTTTTTTTCACGTCACATTGTAGCTAACCACCCTTTCCATGTGATATTTGGTGACACTTTCAATACCCCTCCCCCATATGGGGAGGGGTTTACCACAATACAAGTATTAACTGCTTTTATAACCCCTTTTTAAATCGTATATTGCCTGGATTACAGAAGAGTTATTTTATTTGGAATTTTTTTGGGGTCTAATTAAAAACAGAAAAGCTAATGAAAAAGTGGTTATTATTTATACTTCTAGATCATTAAATAATTCTATATCATTAATTGGTGCATCGCAAGCCTTTGACGCTTCAAACATATTATATTCTATATATATAATATTCTAGATACACCCATATCCCTCGTATCACGCGGATCAAACATATATTATATATTCTATATTTTATATGTATAATATTATAGATACGCATATATCCCTCGTATGACGAGTATCGAACGTGTACTGTATACTGTATATATAATATTGTAGATACACATACATCCCCCCATAAAAAATAATATGAATTGATTGGACTAACCAATATTCATCACATGACCACGATTTGAACCACCCCGACTTGAAAGAGATATAGACCCCTCACATTATCCCATGAGGGGGCCACTAGTTCTTAGACCTCATAGCCCTATCTTTCAGAATCCCCGCAAATAACTACATAATAATATATCCTCCCTGACTGAAACAAAAAGTATCAAGAATCACACTAGGAACACCCATATTTTCACTAAAATAGGAACACCCACATTTCCACTAAAACAATAATAATTTTAAACTATAAACAAAAAATTGAAAAAACGAATATTTCCACCAAAACGGTACTAATTATAAACCAAAAATTGAAAAAACAAATACTCCCACTATAAACATATCATGTGCCACAACACAATATTGTATTTAATGGGTTGTAACATTCTCCCTTAAGTGTTCTCCACAAATCAGTCTAAGGTTGGGCTTGGCCCCTCACGGCTCCCTAAATCATATCATTAGTATGGCGGAGTCGACTACTGTGGTGTTAGCACAAAGACAAAGGGATAGTAATTAAATTAAGTTATGCACAAAATGAGTGAGTAGACTAAATCATGGAGACAGTATACATAAGAAAACTAAAACAGGGTATAAAACAAAAATTCCCACTAAAGCAGCTTGAATTATAAAATATTGGCAGTTTTAATTAGAAAATATTGGGTAAAACGATTCTCTCCACTAAAACGGTATTAACTCCACTAAAACGGTATTCTCTCCACTAAAACGGTATTAACAATCTGCTTCATGTCCTGCTGCCTTGTAGGATATGCCTTTTTAGGCAAAGGCTAGGAGATGCCAACTCCGATTTAAAACACCCCCTGCCTTGGGGCTCTTGGTTGAGTAAAGGCTAGAGATGGTGTCTCGATAAAAATACTCATCTTGGGCAGATGTTAAATGCACCCGGCTACTGTCTTGTAGAAGGCCTCCTAGGCAAAGACTTAAGGGGTAAACAGATTTCTATCTGTTGACCAGCCTCGCACCCCTTCTTCATCTATTAGGCTGGCGCAGATGTATTTTTAATACATTGTTTCCAGTGTAGGATGTTGAATGCTGGATCTTCTTGACTCAATGCATGGGTTTGCTTGTGTCACTGTTTTAATGACTAGGCAACTCATTCTATTATCTCCTAATGAGGGTACAGCTCTAAAACTCAGTTTTATGGTTCTGAGGCCGGCTGGTAGTCAGGTTTCCCGAACTCTGTGGTAGCTCTCAGAGAGGCTGATTCCATCAACAGCTGAAAAATATCAAAGTATTAACAGTGCCATGTTGCGCATGGATGGTGTCCCTGTTTGTACTTTTGGTGTGCATTGCGGAGGCCACATTTGGAGCCCTTTGTTACGGCTTAGGGTTTATTAGTAGTAATGAGGCATTTGCTTGGGCTATTAAACGGTGTTCTGAGTACTATCTATGCTTTGAGTCAAGTTCTTCAATCTAATTTAAAAATGAATAAAGTACCAAAAATTATAAAACACAAAAAACCATCATCATCACCAAGTTCTCTAAACCTATCATTCACTAATATTCGTGGTCTTCGAAGTAACTTTTCTTCTGTTGAGTCTTATCTCTTGCAAAGTTCACCAGACCTACTTGCTCTTTGTGAGACTAATTTGAGTTCGGCTGTCTCATCTTGTGATCTTAGTGTTGATGGTTATCTTCCTCTGATTCGTAAAGACTCCAATAGTCACATGCTTGGCCTGGGCATTTACATTCGTAAGAATTCACCTGTTTGTCGTGAAACTAGGTTTGAATCCACAGACTGTTCTTTCATGTGCTTTCGTTTAGCACCACTTCACTCTATTGCCTTTCTCTTTGTTCTATATCGCTCTCCTTCATCTCAAGACTGCACTCTTTTTGATGTTATTTCTGATCATATTGACCAAGCCCTCTCTCTTTATCCATCAGCTAATATAGTTGTTGTCGGTGACTTTAATGCTCACCACTCTGAATGGCTTGGCTCTAGTATCAGTGACTCTGCAGGCATTAAAGCCTACAACTTTTGCCTTTCTCAATCTCTAACTCAAATAGTCAACTTTCCAACTCGCTTTCCTGACAACCCTAATCATTTACCTTCTCTACTCGACTTATGTCTTGTTTCTGATCCTAGTCAGTGCTCAGTTTCTCCGCACTCACCCTTAGGTTCTTCTGATCACAGTTTGATCTCTCTAAAACTAATATCTCATTCTTCTTCATCACCTGAATCCCCCTATTACCGAACCTCTTTCAACTACAGTAAAGCTGACTGGGATTCTTTCCGTGACTTTCTTCGTGATGGCCCTTGGGTAGAAATCTTTCAGCTTCCTGTCAACAAATGTGCTTCTTACATAACTTCGTGGATTCAGGCTGGCATGGAATCTTTTATTCCCTCTCGACGATTCCAGGTCAAGCCTCACTCTCCTCCATGGTTTTCCTCGCACTGTGCTGCTGCGATTGCCAATCGAAACCGTTACTTCCATATTTATCAGCAAAACTATTCTCCAGAAAACAGGCGTCTGTTTATTACTGCTCGAAACAATTGTAAAAAGGTTTTGTCTAACGCCAAAACCCGCTATTCTCAGGTCATGAAATCTCGTATCTCATCTCAAAAATTAGGCTCTCGTGACTTCTGGAGAATCTTTAATAATATCAATAATAAGGGCAAATCTATAATTCCACCTCTCTTGTATGGTTCAGACTTTGTCACCTCACCTAAAGACAAAGCTGAATTGTTTGCTAAAAACTTTTCATCAATATCATCTCTTGATTCCACTAGTTGCGTTCTACCTGATATTGCCAACAAACAGGTTGATCCTTTGCTTGACATTCATATCACTCCAGCATCTGTATCTAAAGTGATTTCCTGCCTAGATTCTTCTACAGCTTGTGGCCCGGACAACATACCTGTTATTGTCTTGCAGAAGTGTTCTCCGGAGCTGTCGTCTATACTCTCAAAACTATTCAACAAGTGCTTATCAGAGTCTTGCTTTCCAGCCTGCTGGAAAGCCGCATCTGTTATCCCTATCTTCAAAAATTCTGGGGAGCGATCTGATTCGTCTAACTACCGTCCCATAAGTCTTCTTCCCATCATAAGCAAGGTTTTTGAATCTTTAATTAACAAACACTTAATTTCTCATCTTGAATCTAATAACTTACTTTCTGACCATCAATATGGATTTCGATCTTCTCGTTCTACAGCTGATTTGCTAACAGTAATAACTGACAGGTTTTATCGTGCATTAGATGAAGGTGGAGAGGTTAAGGCCATCGCTCTTGACATTTCAAAAGCGTTTGATAAAGTTTGGCATGCTGGTCTTCTCTATAAGCTTTCTTCTTATGGTGTATCCGGCAACATCTTTAAGATCATTGAATCCTTCCTTTCCAATCGTAGCATAAAAGTTGTCCTCGATGGACAACACTCTTCTTCTTATTCTGTAACTTCAGGGGTTCCTCAAGGTTCTATCCTTGGCCCTATACTCTTTTTAATTTACATTAACGATCTTCCAGATATTCTCACATCTAAGGTGGCATTGTTTGCTGATGATACTACCATTTATTCTTGTCGTGATAAGAAACCAACACCCTCTGATTGCTTGGAGGGGGCATTTGAGCTTGAAAAGGATCTCACTTCTGCTACAGCATGGGGCTCACAGTGGCTGGTGAACTTTAATTCAGATAAAACTCAATTTTTTTCAGCCAATCGTTATCGCAATAATTTAGATCTTCCTATATTTATGAACGGTGATGTACTCGATGAGTCACCTACTCTTCATCTTCTAGGATTAACTCTTACTTCCAATCTTTCTTGGAAACCATATATCAAATCAGTTGCAAAATTAGCATCTGCTAAGGTTGCATCTCTTTATCGAGCTCGTCACTTTCTTACTTCGGATTCAATTCTCTATCTCTATAAATCTCAAATCCGGCCTTGTATGGAATACTGTTGCCATATCTGGGGCGGATCGTCTAATGATGCCCTTTCTCTTTTAGACAAGGTGCAAAAACGCATTGTAAACATAGTTGGACCTGCTCTTGCAGCCAACCTCCAACCATTATCACATCGTCGTAATGTTGCTTCTCTTTCTCTTTTCTACAAATACTATAATGGGCAGTGCTCTAAAGAGCTAGCGTCTCTTGTGCCATCTACTAAAATTCATTCTCGTGTTACTCGTCATTCAATTAAGTGTCATCCTTTTTCTGTGACTGTTCCTAAGTGCTCCAAAAATGCTTATTCGTCTAGTTTTTTTCCTCGAACATCAGTTCTTTGGAATTCGCTTCCTTCATCTTGCTTTCCTGATTCATATAATTTGCAATCTTTTAAGTCATCCGTCAATCGTTATCTTGCTCTACAATCTTCATCTTTTCTCTTACAGTAACTTCCAACTTTAATTAGTGGCTGCTTGCAGCCTTGTTGGAAGCGAAGATGTTTAAAAAAAAAAAAAAAAAAAAAAAAAAAAAAAACAATTAAATAAAAATTTGGAAAACAAATCTTTCAACTATAACGGAAAATTCTATAACGGAACAACATAAATTGAAAATTAAGGAAAACTAATACTTCCACTAAACCGGTATTAATTATAAACTAAAATACACGAACATTCCTATTAAACCGGCATTAATTATAAACTAAAAATAGGAGAAACGAATATTTCCACTAAAACGGAATTAATTATAAATAAATAAATTGATATTATTTATAAAGCTTAAACTAGGATAAAACAAAGGTTTAAACGATATCAACTATAAACTATAAACTAAAATATACAGTAACCATAACTTAGAATCTCCAGAAAAAATGAATATTTCCACTATAAAAATTAACTATTAATTGTAACGCATTTATTTTCGGGTAACGTCAACTAAATAATCAGCCCAGAAACTTCAAAACACAATAATCAAAACAACGTACAGAACACTTGAAGGACACTTACCGCACACAGAACTGGACATTGAATCATATTCCCGCTCTGAAATTCACTTCTCAATACTGGACACCTGTCCGAATATGGTAATTTACCTTGCACTCTCTAGCACTTATGTAAAATTTCTCTTCTCTTCCCTCAAAACTACAACAGCCTGATGTGTTCCAAATAAGTGGTGGAACTCTAATAGCTTCCACTGCGAAACAATAGCAAAATGTTAAAATGAATTAAATTTTATGACTGCTAAAAAAATAATTAAGCATAAAACATCTTCATTTCTTAAAAACGAATGGAAAGATGAATATAATTATAGAATTAATAAATTTAGTTGCTTTCTTAAAAAATATATTAGTGTTATGATACGTGCTTCTTCGTTTTTTTTATTAACCTTGTTTTTTAAATTATCTTTAAACACATCAAGCTAACTATGTTGTTTGAAAATAACAAGTTATTTTATTTTAAATCTAAAATCTTTAAGTATCGTAAAATTTCATGGTATTTAATTATATAAAAAAGAATTTTAATTACATTTCTTTTTGTACCTAAACTTTATGATTTAGCGGCTGTTACTTATGCAAAATATTTAGAAAAAAAAGAATAATTCGAATCAAAATACAACAAACAAGTTAAAATAGATAAAACACTGCTGCATGCTGCAGTAGATTGTTGCTTACATTATTTTTAAATAAACAAGAATGCGTCACGTGTATTGTTTGTTTACATGAAATACAATAGAAATATGCCGTCATTTGTAAATATTATGTCGAACAAATAAAAAAACGGAACAGAAGTAATGGAAGTTTTGTGTTTTGGATTTATTCATATAACTGAAACTTAAAATGAAATTCGGCAGAACTTAGAGATGAGCTACATAAACACTTTCATAACAAAAAATGATTTTTATAGCAAAAGGAACAATATTTTATGCAGCTACTAGAAAAATTGATACTTTGAAAAATATATGTGGGACTGTGGCCTACCCTCTTGTGTATATTATTACTATAATAATAAATTTTATAATTTTTTTTTTTTTCAAAATAAATGTAACTTCAATAAAAAATTTAAAAAAAAAAGGTAATAAGTTAACAACCAAAAAAAAACAAAAAAAAAAAAAACAAAAACAAAAAAAAAAACAAAAAAAAAAAAAGAAAATTTATAAAAAATATAAAGTGTAAAACAATCCTGATAAATCAATTATTTTATAGGTAATATTTCAAAATCATTCTTACAGTTAAAGATATTTTTGAATATAATTAATTAAATAAACAATGATGTGCTTTGAAACTTTCTACTTCTGTGCTCTGTATTTATTTTTGTATGAATTTTTATTATTAATGTATTATGTTTTAAATTTATTAGAATTATAATTTTAATCATACAATGCAATTACCTTTGGTATTCTATTTTAATCATGCAATGCAATTATCTTTATTATTCTATTTTAAATCTTAATATGAATACTGTAACTTAAATGTTAGTGTCGTTTCACTTTCGTTTTTAATAAAGTAGTTTCTAAGCTTTCCTAAAAGCGTTTCTTTACTCCACGCGGTCTTTCAAGCAAGGTCTGCAAGCGGATTAGAGCAAATAAATTTTTAGCTTCAAGTGGAATTGATGTTGTTCATTGTTTAAAAACTAAAATTTGTTTGTTGCTGGTTGTTTTTATTTTTCTAATTTTTATAGCCTGTTTTTTTTTAGAAGAAGTAGTTAGAACTAAAATGACTGGTAATATAGTTTTTTTTAGTACAATGTTCCTTTTTTAGTAAAGTCTTTCAGTGTTTTCTTTAGTCTTTTTAGAACATTTTAAGCAAGTATTGTTTTACTTTTTAGAGCAGTTAGAAGGAGCTGAAGGCCTTTTTAGTAAGTTCAAGTTTATTTATAGTATATAGTAGTTTATTTATAGTTTATATTAGTAAGTTTATTTATAGTTTATATTAGTTAAAGTTTATTTATGGTTTATATTAGTAAGTTTATTTATAGATTATAGATTAGGATTAATGAGAATAAAAAATTTTTTTAGACAGGCAAGCTGACAGCAACTTAAGTAAGTTTTATCATTTAGATTTTATTTGAGTACAAATGTTGCATTAGCAATTTTATTGTATATAAATTTATCTCAATTTTTATTTTTAGACAGACAGATAGAACTCAGTAAGGACTTTGATGGCTTTTTTAAATATATTTTTAAATCATTGAATATGTTTTATATATTTTAATAAACTTTGTCATTTAGGTGTGGTATCATCAGCTGGTGTATCAGCAAGTAGTAATGTCTTTTATTTTATTTTTATTTTATTTTAAAAAAGAATCAATAAATATTGTTTATTTAAACATAATCGCCAGAATTAGATAAAATAGCTTTTTTATTTAATATTTTTTTATTTAGTTATAACTTCAGTTGCATCAGCCACAACAGGTAACTTAGTACATTTATTTTGATACTTGAATTACCTTTGATACTTAAATTTTCAAGCAATAAATATTGTTTATTTCAACATTATTGTCAGGATTATATATATAAGCTTTTTATTTGATAATTTATTTTAGTTGCTTCTGGATTAACTTTAAGTAATGGTAACTCATTAATTCATTTTTTATTATAGATAAATGTAGATAGAAAAATGTAAGTTGGAAATTTTTGTAGATTTGAGAGCAGTAAGCTTTTTTCTAAAGGTTCTTTCTATTTTTGGATTAAATCCACTATCACTATGTTTGTTCTATTTTTATATAAAGTACTTTAATAATTTTTGTCATTTTGGGGTTTTTACTTTTCAGTTTTTTATTTAATAAAAAAACAAGCAATAAATATCATTTTTATTTAGCTTCGTCAAATTCATCATCCGGTAACTGAATAATTTTTTTTTTGTAGTTTTTCACTTGGGTAAAACACTTTCAAAACATTATAATAGCGTCTTAATTTTTTTAGATAGCAATGAAGTAATAAGTAAGTTTGATTTTATTATTTAGATTTTCTTTTTACTTTTTTTAAAAAAATAGATTAAGTTAAAAATATTTTTTTATATTTTAGATCTGAATCAACAGCTTGGTAAGCAAGAGCATATTTTATATATAAATAAAGATATATATCTTTAATTGTTGGTTATATTTGAATATAATTAATTGTTAATATATATATATATATATATATATATATATATATATATATATATATATATATATATATATATATATATACATATATATATATATATATATATATATATATATATATATATACATATAAAATATATTATATATATATATATATATATATAAAATATATTAAAGATTAGACTGTTATATTAAAAATTAGCTTACTAATATTTAGAACCTTTTCAGAAATTTCTGAAATTGAATTGTTGGTTAAGTTTCTTTTTCAATTTTTTTTTAATTTTTTTTTTAGTTCTCCTTCAAAGGCGAGTGGGTATTTTAGGCATACTGTTCTTAATTTAGTTTGTAATTTAGTTGAAACTATTAATACTTTGATAAAATCTTCACAACTTTTTTAAATATTTTTTTAAATTTTTCTTACTTATGTAAATGTACTTATGTTATGTACTTATGTAAAAAAATTCAAATGTTCATATATTTGCAAATTTTTTCCATGTAGATGAGTTGTAAAATGACAAAGGTGAAATTTCATTGAAAATGTCTTTTGTACGTGTTTTATTTATCTTTTAGCAAGCAAGAAGAATATTTAGGTCTATGTTTTTTTTGCTTTTGTTTAGATAAAACACCAAACGGTAATTATAAGTTCTCAATTGCTATAATATTTGCTTGATTATAAGTAATACATTTTCTTAATTATAATTTTGCTCCATCAGTTAAAATTAAAGTTTTAAAACTATTATTTTTGGAACATACATATGAAGATTATAAAGCCTTTTGGCAAAAGAAGCCCGGACCTTTGACTCATCGGTCATTTCAGAGGTGGATTCAGTATGGGGTCTGACCACCCATCATTTAGATAGGATGGCCAATACCCCTCATACAGGGGTAATTAAAAACTTTCATATCTACAATTAAATATCCGGAAGGATAATTAAAAACTTTTATATCTACAATTTAAAAAAATGTTATTTGTAGACATGAAAGCTTTTGTGTGTATATATATATTTATTTTTTGTAAATAAATTTTGTTTTTTCTTTTGTGTACAGTGTGTTTGCATAGATATATATATATATATATATATATATATATATATATATATATATATATATATATATATATATATATATATATATATATATATATATATACATACATACATATATATATATAAATTTTTTTTTGTAAATAATTTTTGCTCTCCTTCTACAGTAAGTGTAGGGTAGATTAGGGTAATATGAGCACCTTATGCGGAAATTGGAATATTTTCATATATAATTATGCTGGATCCAAAATTTTTGCGAATAATCAATTTTAAGGGATCCCTATTCATGATTCACTTAGATATTTGGGCGCCCGAAATTTTTTATTAAAAACACAGAGATTTTAAAAAAGTAGCAAAAGTGCTCATATTACCCACACCACTTGGTAATATGAGGACTTTAAATTAGCTCAAAAAAATAACATTAATTAAATTAAAAAATACCAACCTGACAAATAGAAAAATTTTTTTTTTATCAAAAACATAATCTAATTTTTGGCATAAACTTAAATTTAAAAAAAAAAGAGCTTATATCTCCTACTTCTGTTTTTTAAATATAATTTGCGTTGCATAATTTATGGACAATCCCTTACTGTTATATATTTACTGTCTGTTGTCTGGCCTTTTATAGTTATATGTATATAGAAAACTTGTCTGTTAATATTTATTGTAATGCGATCCTACAAATATCTTAAGCTATTTGCTAATGCTTTGCGTAATTGTTGTGATTTATTGTTGTAATGTTTTGTGTTGATAGACAGCTTATCTTATGTTCCCGTTAGTGTCTATTGTTAAAAATGATTACAGGTAGTTTCACTGACTGCTTTTAATTATTCACTAAAAGCCAAGATAACATTTAATATTACTACAGTACAATTTTTATACCTCATATTAATTTTTTTTTATCTTCATTGTTATTAATAATTTTGCTCTTTGAATGAGATTAGTTAAATGAGTTGGGTTTTCATTAAAAGATATAGGTTTTAAAATTGAACACCATTGTCAAAATGCTCTGGGTTAAGTAGTTATTAAAAATCGGGTTTCTATTTTGTTCTTTTTTAATTTTTACTAATTTACTTTTCTTTAACTTCCTACTAATATGGAATCACGTACATTTTTAAATATATATTTAATCATTGCCCCTATCGGTAATAATTATTTTTAATTATTTTAATATGGTTTTCTTTACAATAGGCTATGCTTGGCTCCTCGGTCCTGAAGATGGCGGCTGATATAACTGATTTTGAAAAGTGCCTTCAACGTTAATTGTTTTTTAAGAAAAATATGTTTTATAAAGGGTTTTTTTTATATATATATATTTTTGTTACATATTTAATTACATATCGTGTATACAAATTTGTTTAAAAAAAAAAAGTAAACACAAGTTTATATATACTTTTTACAACTGTTTTATAATCTATTACAACTGTTTTATAATCTAATACAACTGTTTTATATGGTTTTAACATCTGCTTTATAATCTTTTCAGCTCATTATGGTGGGTGAATAAAAAAAGCAACTGCTTTTACTCAGCACTTTTAGACTAATAGCTCACCTTTATGTGAATATATTGATCGATTCAAATTTGTATTCACGAAAAACGTAATAATTACTTCAATAATGTTGAGTAAAAGCAATTGCATTCTTGAATAAAATAATTTCTTTTCATACAAGTTTACAAGTTATATATTAATAAGTTATATTAAAATACAAGTTAAGGTATAACTTTTGTGAATATTTATTTTTTAAGCTTCACTCATCACTCTTAGCAAAATAAAGAAAGGTTTAAAAAAAAATTAGAAACTACTCAGCTAAAAGCAAAATTAAGAGGAAAGAAAGGAAAAATATATTCCGGATATTTTACCTAAACAATTTTTTGCAATTTTAAAATAAGACTTGGATGATCTATGCATATAAATCATATCATATTTTAACAAAACGATTTTGTTGTGATTTGCGCATTTAATGTTCGAACGTTGCATAATAAATGGTAAACTGTATCTTTAATGAAGCTAACAGTTTTGTTTAACTAGGAAGCCAAGAAAAATAAAAGTAAGCAGAACTAAAAAAGTATTAATAAATTTATGTTTCATTAGAGAAAACAAATAAAAATTAAATTGTTACAAATAATTTATTTACTAAAAATACGTATTACAGGTTGCCTACTGCTAGTATGATATTAATAATTATAATAAAGTCTTCAAAATTATTTTTCTTCTTAATGATCCATATTCTATACCTCTATGCATTTAACCTCTACTGTTATTATCATATCTCTATTATTTAACATGATTATTTTTAAGTATTCTAAACATGTTTAAAATGATTCAATTGTTTTTAGTGTAGACCAAGTTGCGTTGTTCAAGCTTCTTAAAAAAGTTAAATTCATATGTATATATGAATTTAATACAAAAAAACGTGCTAGAAAAACGTACTATAAAGTGACAGTTGTGTTAAGGCAACTATTTCTTGTCACCTTAATGTTTCTGACTCAATTTTAATGGCTTTTTGCTTGCGCATTAAAATTAAAACTTTACCATTGGTAATTTAGTGATGACAAACCATTGGAGGCCACTTTAGTAGGAATATATATATATATATATATATATATATATATATATATATATATATATATATATATATATATATATATATATATATATAAATATAAATATAAATATATATATATATATATATATATATATATATATATATATATATATATATATATATATATATATATATATATATATATAAGATTTGCAAAGCAATTGAGATACAGCGTTTGCAGCACTCAAGGTCACAGGAGAAATTCTTAAATTGCAACATTGGTAATTTAGTGATGACATCAACCACTTTTTCTTAATTTTTTTTTTAAACAAGTTTAAATCTGTTGCAATGACATCATTTTTGATTTAATTTTATAAAAGTTTATGAATTTTTTTCAGTTTGATAATGGCTTACACTACATTAGCCAAAATATCACTATAAAATATATATATACTAATAAAAAAACATATAACCAAATATGATGTAGTTTTTTATCAATAAATACATCAGTTTCTCACTATATGCGCAATTAATACATCAGTTTCTCACTCATTTATATTTCTTTTACTTCAACGTGGAGAAATTAACACTTGCCTTGATCACTTTTTCTCATAAATAATGAAAACACTCTTCTGAAAATACAGAGAATGCAGGTGGTGCTAGTAACTTAAGTGCTAACTCTTTTAGCAGTGGAAAATTCTCTTCACATTTCTTATTATTTAAAACGCGATCATTTCTTTCTATAATCAAGTGATTAAAAAAAACATCAACTTCATTAAGCAGCTTTTAAAAAGGAGATTTCATCAGAATTCAATAGATATTGAAATTTCTTGTGCAGCTGAAGAAAATTCAATATTAATTTTTTTTCCCTTTTCATACAATTTACAATGAGTTTTTTTGGCGTGATTCTGCAGCGGAGTTATGCAAAATGACTTCTGACCAGATTTATTACATCCCCTGTATACCTGCTTTCCACACAGAATGCATACTGCTATGAAATCACAGTTATCATTATTTTGAAAAGTTTCCAAACAAAACTCGTTATTTTGAAGGTTTTCACAGTAATATTTTGTCATAATAAAATACTTATACTTTAAGTTTTGAATAACATAATCCGGCCGGATAATTTTTAAATATCCAGGTATTCAATATCCGGTTGGAAAATAAAAAAATGTTAATGTATATATAAAATCATAGCATATTTATGCAACAAATTGTTATCATATTTTTGTTACTTTATTTAAATATAAATTTTCAGAAAAAGAAGTAAAAATGAAGAATAATGAAAGAGAAGACTGCTGGCTTATGCCAAATCCTCAGTCGATGTAGCAGGACTCTGCTGTTAGTCAGGCTATTTGTCAGTTAATGTTTGTACTGAAGCCCCCGGCAGCAGGCTATTTCAGTATGACATCAGACTGCTCACCTAAACCAGCAGTATAAGATATCTATATATATATATATCTATCTATCTATATATATATATATATATATATTGTTTCTCCGCGCAGCGGCCTTGTTCGTCAAGGTTCGTGTTTCGGAGTTATAGAGTTGAGAGAGGGTTATAACCACAAATAAGTAGCCTCCTCATCTGTAGTGGCCTTTGGGCCTTGGGGAGGTGAAATAACAAAAAAAAAAAAAAAAAAAAAAAAAAATATATATATATATATATATATATATATATATATATATACGACAGATAATATGAAAGGATGCAATTTCAGAGTATATTTTATGCGCTTTGATTCTTAAAATATGTGCTTTTTTTCTTTAATTTCTCAAAATATGAAATTTTTTTAAAAAAGAAGAAAAAACTAAAATTAATATAAAAAAAAATTTGCTGCCCCAAAAACCCAAACCCTCAGTCAATGTAGAGGTATGTCCTTGAATGTTCTACCTATATTGTCAGTAAATGTATGTACTGAAGCCTCCACAGCTACCTAATTCAGCATAACATCATCAGCTTCACTCATATATGTACGTGTATATATGTGTGTGTGTGTGTGTGTGTGTGTGTGTGTATATATATATATATATATATATATATATATATATATATATATATATATATATATATATATATATATATATATATAAATATATACATACATACATACAAACATATATATATATATATATATATATATATATATATATATATATATATATATATTTATATATATATATATAGAGAGTTATATATAACAATATTTGTAACTAAGTTGGTGAAAAAGTCTCATAAAGGTATAAGTATTTTCAAAAAAATTAACATAATTACCTGAGAATGCAATAGATTGTCTAGGAAGATCTGATTCTTTATCATCGGGAAATGATTCCGGGTTAATGTTTGGATTCAACTTTTTAAAACAAGAATAACATAATCTCTGAAGTTGATTACCAGCATATGCAAGAATCGAGCGATAATTTGAACATTTATCACAGATCACCTAAAAATTTTAAAATCAAATCACATTAGTGTTTTCTACAAAGCAATTCAAAATAAAAACATATCTTTTTATTTCGTACAAATTTATTCTCACAAAAATTATAAGATATTGAATTAATCTACAAAATTGACAGCACATGCTTTTCGCTAATCTAAATGCCAAACAGCCCTGATTGAAAATGTAAAAGGGATGGTATCTGCATATAACAATATATAAATGTTATTAGGGAAACCTTTAAACTAGAAAAACCATCAAAATCAAGAGATATAGCAGGTCTTGTTAAGAAGCGTTACACCCTTATTAACTATGTGTTAGGTCATTTACGTTACGCCAAAACTTTTTTCAATTAGATTATTTAAACAGTCTTTGGAAATAGTTTAAGCAAAAAACATAAAGCAGTAAGCATGTTGTAAAAAACGCTTTCACCACAATTGTGAAATAAACTTTTTTTTAAGATAAAAAAACAGACTTTTTTCGACTTTCCGTTTTAAAAAAATTTTAATTTAAACTTATTTTATTATATTCAAATTAGATTTATTATTAAATAATAGTAAATTTAAATTTATTTTATTAAATTTAATTTAAATTTTTAATTTAAAAAATCAAAATTCTCAGTTTTACAACATTTTTACAAACTTTTAAAACTTTCAAACATGTTAAAGAAAACTTTTTTTTATCAAATCTAATTTATAGTTCTCAATAATATTTTTTATTCAGTTACTAAAATATTAATATACGAAAGTGCTTAATGCACTTACAACTGTATATATGAATTACCTGATATTAATAAACTTTATGTAACAAATTCATGAAAAGATTTTTTTAGTTTTGAAATTGCTAATGAACAAGAGTGTTGTTTCATTATCATTAAGTTTTTAGATTAATCTTAGAATGAAATGTAGTAGGCAAAGATTTTGTTAAAACCAAAATGTTAGAAAAAAATTGTTTATTTACAATTGGGTACTTTAAAATACACAACTGACGCAATTTAACTTTTAACAATATAAATATGCATATTGAGTAAAGTTAAATTTACTAGCTTTGCGCTTTTCTGTTACGTAACAAAACAAAAAAGTATAGGTAGTATTTTAGGAAAAAAATTGATAAATTTTGAATTAATTTTTCTGATTTTTGCAAAGACTATTGCAGTTTTTCTGTAACTTATTGAGACCATGGAAAATTCAAGAGATTTAACCTAAAATTCATTCTTATTGTTACAAATAAATTTTTCAAAACTTATCTAAAATTAATGTAATCAGCATTTTCCTCTGAAAAAGAGAAGCTTGCTGTTATAGTATATAAGAAAGTGGAGCATCAAAAATTAGCAAGCATCCAAAAGGTTAGAAGAAGGATGTGAAAACAAAAACTTAATGGCATATTCTCCCTTGCCTTGAAAAAGTGAACTTGTTTTTAAAATCAAAATTAAATATAAAAAGATCTCACTGTTATCATAGAGAAATATTTATTAAGAACTTTACATACCCTTCCGCAACCGCGACAATGGTGCTTTCTGTAAATAAGCCCAAATTTTAAGGTACATAACATACACATTGTTACATCCTCATCTTTAACCCACAATGGAGCTTTCTGACCAACAATATCATTACTAATTACTTCATCATTTTCTAATGCTTTGCAAATCAATGTACCTAAAATTATTTCAACAAAATATGTATAAGTGTTAAAAGAATTAAAACTTATTTTAAAACTAAAATGTATTTACAAGGTTATTGATTATAACAATGATACTTTATTTATATATAAAACTTGTATTGATTATAAGATTATTTATTAAATCCTGGTAACTAACCTCTCTTATTGTCAATATCATCAACAGCATTTTTAATTGCTGAGACCCATTCTTCTTTTTCTTCATGTGTGTTGGCAATCAAATCAAGTATACGCTGTCGACTCTGGATTCTAAAAGAATTTTCTGGAAGCGTATCATCTTGAACGATATTAAGACCAATCAGATCCATGATTTGGCGAACTCTTAATTTACCAATAGTCGACTCACAGCAACAAAGCAGAAGATCGCTAAACTAAAATATAAATAAGCCATAGTTATTTCGACATCCATATTTCAAATAAACCAAACAAAAAAAAAGACTGATTTTAGCTGAACTTAATTTAAAGCAACCACAAGTATTAGGGTGTGACATCCGCCCCTTATATTCTAAAAAAGATCTGTTTATATTCTTAAAACCTTCTATTGGTTCTCACTAGAAACTTTGTTAAACTTTTTCAAAACTTTTTTGGATTTAGGGGGAGCACCAGACCCTTGAACACATACCAGCTCCCTAATATTAAATTAAAAATTTTTTTTTAAAGTATGTATGTTGGGTATCAAAAGAAGCGAATTTATATAAAAATTTAAAAAATAATAACATTATTAAAAAATTATTATTTTAGAGTTTTTTGCAGAAAAATGACATTTTTTAACCTAAAAATGAAAAAATTGTATTTTTTTGATAATCATTACAAAAAAAATCTTAAATATAATTTTTTTATAAAATGATTGTTATTTTTAAAATTAGACCCAACATGACATATTTTTGGAAAACTTTTTTTATATAATATTAGGGACCCTGTAAGTGTTCAAGGGTCCCTAATAAAGTTTTGAAAATTTTATTAGGGACCCTTGAACACTTACAGGTGTTCAAGGGTCCCTAATAAAATTTTGAAAAAATTTAACAAAGTTGCTTGTGAGAACCAACAAAAAGTTTTCATAATATGAAAAGATCTTTTTTATATAGGGGGCAGATGTCACACCCTAACAAGTATCTAACTACAACATATTGCATAATCTTGCAGTTGTTGGAGGCTGATAAAATAATATTACTCTTAAAATTTGAGGGACTTGAGATAAAGAATTACATGCTTGATTTAATTTTAAATACTTTTGAGATTTAGCAAAAAAATATCTTTAAAATACTGAATTGTTACAATTTATAAAATTAATAGTTTTTTAACATTTATGTTAATTAAACTAAATTTATAATAATTTGTTGACTGAAAATCTTAAAACCTTCATGCTTAACCACATTTACATAAAAATGTCAAATAATTTAATTCTGATTACTTGATTATTAAAAAAAATATATTTGGATAAAAAATATCATCATATGAATGTGAATGTTCTTTTGAAATACATGTTTTATGCACTTTAAAGTAATTTGGTTAAAATGACGCTGTGGCAATTCCTGAACCCATAAACATGTTGATATGCTTCCAATACTAGTTTTATCACTTGCTTTATACTCACTCTGGGAGTGAGAAGTCAGAAAACTTTAGTTTAGCGTTATTGTCAATTACATGTTGGACTTTTTTAACTGAAAAATGTTGCATTGTAGGGAGCTCTATTATTTCTGAAACACTGAGGTCAATCAACTCAAATTAAAATTAATTTTTAGAATTTACTTTAAATCTGTGTTTAAACTTTCTTTGTTTATTCTGTAGTTATAAACTAAGCTAATTATCACATTTAACATGTTTAAAAACATTAGCCTAAGATTTAGTATAGTTTAAATAATTTGTTATCATTATTTTTTACCATAACATAATATATGCTTTCAGGTATTATGCATAATGTAGTGTTTTTAATATTTTGCTTTTATAAGCTTTTTTATCCAATTTTATAAGAAGCCACTTTTTCAGAAACTGAACCAATTCATTTGCAACATTCAAATAAAAGTCTTTGATCACAACTATTACTATTACCTTTGGAATATAAACTATTGGATAACCATAAACTACTGGATTTTAAACTTGCTTTAACAAAAATTGAATTTTATTCTTAATTTCAGCATAACTTATGCAGATAGTCTGCTGAAGCTTTATGACTGAAATGTGTAACCAAGTTTTTTTTAAAGATCCTTTCACGAAAGTTCATTTTAACATAGCATGGATCCAATTAGGTATAGCTTTCTTTTAAAAATTCTTCTAACTTTGCTACTAAACCACTTCAGCAATACAGTATTGGTAGCAGTATCATCAAGAGGAACAGCCGGCATTCTTATACCTACACTTATATGTTCATGTCAAAAACTAACTGTTTTTCTAAAGAGAATAAGTCTGTAGCACCAGTCTTATTATTAGGTCATTAAAAGTCTCATTCTTAGCATAAGTTCATAGAGTGACATAAATTGTTACTTCTGGAAAATTTTAGACTTTGCTCATGCAGTTGTTTCTAGCTAGAATGGTTTTAAAAACAAATTTTTTCTCAGACCTTTTCAAAAACCAATCCTTCAACAAATATTAAGCAACTTCAAATCTTGTCTACCTCATGACCTTATTAAACAAATAATAACTCTGACTGTTTAAATATTTGTTGTTATTATTTTTATACCAAATAATAGAATATTAACCTTTAGAGTGCAGTAAGCTATGATTGTGGCTTTTAAAGCAATCTTCAAAACTATGACCTTTAGCACTAAAAGATTGGTTTGGGTAATTTATAAATCGTATCAATGAATAGTGCATAAATTTTCTTTCTTTTGATATACTATTTATATATGTTTTACTGTGAAAAAAATTTACATGTGTTTTACTGTAGTGATGGTTTTTTTATCTTTTTATATATTTTTGTTTTTTTAGTTGAATTTTTCATTTTGTTTAGGTGAACTTTTCTAAACATCTTTTACTTTTATTGAGCAGTTAATTTTTTATATGTTTTTAACTGTTAATGTTATTAAAAATTAAAACAACAAAAAACTTTTAGGGAAAAAAAGTTTTTTCAAGTTTCTAATGGTGATATGATAATAGATAATAAGTTAGAGAATGGTAGGTAATAATTTAGAAACTTGTTGAAAAACAGCTTTATACTCATTTTAATTTTTCATGAACATTGTTTGAGATTTCTATTCACAAACCAAATGACACATTTAATATCTAAAAAAAACTTACTAGCATGATAGTTCGAACATTTCTAGTACCACTTCGTGCAGCAAGTTTTGTTAATACTCCTTCTTTTAAAAACACCTATAAGAAATTCCAATCATTAGACATAAATAAAAAAAAAACTGCAAGATAAAAAGATAATAAAATAAATTAATAAAAGTGTACCCTGCTAGCAGTAACCAAACTTTCTCCTCTCAACCCATCTACAATGCGCTCTTGAATGTTTAAAAGAACTTTGAATTTATCCTATGTAAAAAAATATATATATACATATATATATTCATACAAGATATACAAGACTTTATTCACGAGTAAGTAGAATAAAGCAAAGTAGTTTTTTAGAAATAGTTGAAAAAAAACACAACAAATACTTTGGTACTTACAATAAGCATGTATTAGTATATACCTAATACTAGAATTGTTTTAGTATATACCAAAGAGGTCTCTTACAAAGTACGTACACAGGTAAGGAAGGAGACTTTATGGATGCACAGGTAAGGAAAATGTACAAATGCATATAAAGAGTACGCAAAAAGAGTACGCATATGTTTTTGTTCAATCGTTTAAAGACAGCAATTACTTATGCAATTTAACTATCTCTTATTTTCAATTGCTCCTAAAATTTTGTTTTTAAAACAAGAGTATCAAATTTCACAAATTTAAAAAACTGATATGTTATTTAGCATAGACGTGGCAAATTATTTAAGTAATTTTGTTTTTATTGTTTTAAAAAACTTATGGGAAAGGGGGGGCTTGATTTTGTAATAAATAGTGCATACGCACACAGGAAGGGGGTGGGAGGATTGTTGAAAGCATATAGGTGCGCACAAGGGCACATGCCTAAAACAGTGATTTTACTGTGTTATGGATGTAGTACTTTATGGATGCACCCTTTATGTAAATAAAAATACTTTATGGATGCCCCCTAATAAAAGTATTGCATTAGCATTAGTATTATGTACCAATAAATAAGGATCGGTATCAGAATCTGCTACTTTTTGCACAATCAGAATCCATATCAATCTTTTTTTATTAATTTACCAATTTTCCAACCAAAAGCATTTAAAAATTTTTATCCAGCATTATAATAATAAAATAAAAAATAAACTAAACTTTAGGCATTACTTAGAATTTTTTGGAAAAACGGTTTATATTGATTTTGTTTACAGGCAAATTTGTATATTTTTAAGAGGATGTTTATAAGCTTTAATTTAAAAGATGAATGTACTTATACTTTTATTACCATAGTATTGTGTTTAGAATAATTTTATTTTGCGTTGTTTTATTTTGTCATGCCCTCCAGCTTCTGTTGAAAGTGAACGATAGTTCAATAGTGGAAGATAAATTTATTCTCCACAATGAAATGCGTTGGGTATGGAAACAGAAGAAATGTTTATGTTTTCACATTACAATATTTGTATACACAATTTTTTATACTAAATACTGTTAAAGCTGCAATTGGTGCTTTTTTTTATAAACCTTAAAGTTATTATTTTCTTAGTATTTGATTTTGAAGTCTTTCATTTTGAGAAAATGTATATATTTTAAGTTAAAGTTTTTTTTAATTTGTTTTTTGCAAAGACTTTAAAATTCTAAGTAAACTACTTATATTAATACAATTTTCTTCTTTAAAATTGAAATAAAAAGCGTTCCTCTAAAATTGTATCTTTTTTTTGAAAATTTTCTTTTCATAGTTTAGGGCGCGACAAATTGACGAACATGAAAATGTTTTTTTACTTTTACTTAAGCAAACATAGGCATTTTCTCGAAATTTTTTAAAAACGAACGCATAACTCCAGCAATTTTTTTTCCAATTAATTGATAGTTTTTTATTTATAATAAAAATTTTTTTATAAATTTTATAAACTTTTTATTGTTTAAGTGAAGTAACATTCGTTTGCATACTAAAAACACTTTTAAAAGTTTTGGTAAGAATTTTTAAGTTTTATTGAAATACATATAATCTAATAGAACATATAGAATTATTTTGTTTAAAATAGTTAAATTATTATTATAGTAATAATATCATATTTTTAATAATATATACTATATTACTATTATATTATTTCAGTTATATTTAATATTATAAATGAAATATAATAATTTCATATTAAGTATTTAATAATAACTTAACATAATAACTTTTTAAATACTTGATACAATATTATTATTTTTAAAGGTTTAAAAAAGAAAAGTCAATACAACTTCTATTTTATTTTTAGTTCCCTTTTATTTTAATTTCCTCAAGCTTTTTTATAAGTATATAAATTTAACGAAATAAATAAGGAAAAACTCACTATTTTGTATTTATACAGATAACCATTTACAATCATTAAGTTATTGCATATTATTAAGGTCATTTTCCACAAGACAAGATTTTTTCGTCGATAAACATGTGCAGATAAAACATTTTTGCTAATATTGCTGATCAGTTCAATGCAGCAAAAAAAAAAGTCCATCGTTATGAATCATATTTAAATAGTATATCACATAAAGTCAACAGTAAAAAAAAGGTAAAGCACAATGTTTCTTTTAACTTTAATGAACAACAATAACAATAAACAAAATGCCCAACTTGATGTTCTTTTTTACTTAGAACTCACCCTGAATATTGGCAAGGATTAGCTAATTCATCAAATAAAAACGAATTTACTAATGCTGTTAATTCTGAAAGTTTCATTTCACAAGAAGGTTTATCTTCCTTTTAGAGTTGAACCATCTATTACTTCTTGCAGTAACAGTTTTTTAATAGAAGTGTTCCTATGAGAAGTTAGAATTTATTTTCTTAAACATTTAAAAAAAATATAATGCAGATATAAATCTAAAACTGTTTTTTATATTTATATATATATATATATTTCTTAAAAGCATACAGTGTAAACTTATAGCTGCCATTTTTTACTGATAACAAAAATATTAGCGCAAAAATAATGAGAAAATCAAAACGGCGTTTTGTCATGACTCAAAAATTTGCTTCATGCGATTTCTTTCTTCTTGTGGATTTGCATACACTTTGCAAATGCATGAAATATTGTACTGAAATAATAAAAAACTGAATAAATTTTATAAGCATGTTTGATATATCTAATAATTCGTTAACTAGAATAAAAGTTATTTTAAAATAAATCTCCTTTATAACTTAATAAAAGATTATTTGAATAAAAAAATTATTTTAAAATAAAACTCCCTTATTTGACATATAGCTCTTAAATTAGACATTCTTCAATAAATAAAGATACGAACATCAACGTTTATGAAAAAAACGATTTGTTGCGCCCTGTAGTTAAAAAAAGTAAAAAATGTATACTATTTTAAGTGAGTTTTAAAATAAAAGTCTGGTTCTAATTTGGGTACAAGTATTTGTTTACCAGTTCTGATTCCAGGAAAAAGTTTACACAATTTAAAATTGTATGGTTTCATATTTCATATCAGTATTGGCCTTTTCCTATTCATTAGCATTGGTATCGGCATTGGCCACAAATGTGCAATCGGTACATCAATAATTAGTATATACGTAATACTAGTATTAGATATATATGTATTAGTACATAAGCTGCAAATTAAAGTTGGCACAATACTAATATATTGTTTGCTTTAATTTTTAAAATGTCAACCTATTTCCAGACAAAAAGAACAAAAAGCAAAAGGTAATAATGATAATAATAATAATAATAAAAATTTATAAGTAAATTCTACTAAAGTCAATGTATGTACAAATTCAGGTATGAGATCATCAGTAATGTTTCATATTTATATAAATCCAGAGAAGTTTTTATGGATTCCTCAACTGTTTGAATATCGTAACGATTGGAACATTTATGTTCACATAAATGTACATAAACTATGTACAACTATGTGTAAAAGAAAAAAAAAATTATGTCATAAGGATTATGTAAACATATTAAAAATGATAAAAAAATAAAAAGTACGAAACATTGTTAAAAAGAACGCATAAATAAATATATACAACTTATGACACTTATATGACACTACATTGTTTGATGATTTTTTTGATATAAGTATGAAACTTACAAACATAAAAAAAATTTAAAAAAAGTTTAAAATTTCAGAATTTTTGTTAACTAAAAGTTGAAAATTAACCATATTAATATCAATTAAAAAAATATAACTTGTGAGAATTTATTTATTTAAAATTTACAACATTTACATTTAATGATACTCAAACAGATAATAATGCTAAAATAAATGTGATCAGCTTGACACTTGATATATATATACATGTAAAAAAAATTATTTTATCAAAGTTACTAATCAACATACATTATCTCTTAAAGAGCTGTTTGCATTTTCTGCGGCTTTCGAAATAATAATTAGTGATTCTAAAGAAAATTATCATATTGAATCATTATAGACAATTTGCTACACCTTTACATAAAATAGGAATTGTGAGAGTTTATATGCAAATTATTAATACAAAATATGTACCTTCAGCTTCCTTATAGTCTGTAGAATTGATTGGTAATTTCTTTATATAATCTAAAGTAATATTACATATATATATATGCATTACTTGAAAAATTTTCAGTCGCAAAAAAACATGAAACAATCATTTAAGATAAACCTTGTAAAAGCAGTTTATAGCGAGGAATCCTTTGTATTGGCTCCAGCATATGATGCTGAAGACCAAGACTTTCACATTGAGGATGCATCTAAAAACAATTTTTTCAAAAAATAAGCTTTGTATCTAAAAAAAGCTGTTTAAAAGTTTAGCTAAAATTTAAATTTAAGAGAAATAAAGCATTTGACATTAAAAAAACAAAATTTGTAAATAGAAGTTTTATCTTTTAGCTATTCTCGGTGTTAATTCTCAATGCTTTCTTAAGTTGAAAAATCAACCCCAATCTTCTGAGTGTGAGTATAATAAAATTTTGTACTTTAAAAAGTAAAAAACTCATCAAGTTATGTCAAACTTCATCAAATCATTTGATGTTTAGAAGTGATGACTTTACAAAGTTCATATTTCTTGCTGTATGAAGGAGAAGGAAGGGGTGGATATATCTCATATTTAAAGACATCTCCTTACCACCCCCACCACCAGGGTGGTGGTGGTGGAGATATTTTTAAATATGAATAGAAAGCATTCCAGATGATGTAATGGGTTGCATTTCTAAATAGTTGCATTGGTATGGTTTGTTTGGTCTTACTATTTATTAGTAATATCTCAGTTAGACACCAGTGCAAATAGTAATATCTCAGTTAGACACCAGTGCAAATAGTAATATCTCAGTTAGACACCAGTGCAAACGGTAAATATATGACTAAGACATTTTAAAAAAAAGGCAATTTCAGAAAATCAATAATGAATTATTTTATGCATGGAAACTCTAACTTTAAAATTCACAAACAAAAAATGTGAATCATCAAAAAGACTGAGATCAGTTATGTATTGAGACCAGTGTAAAAGAACTATAAGCCAGTGCAGTCTTTGACTCCAAAGAAAATAACAAAGAAACATTCTCAAAATCTGCATTTTATCATATGTTAGTTTTAATTATGTTTTTTGTATAATTCAAATTTTTTTTTGATCAAGTTCTTTTGCCACTTTTTCAAAGCTTTTCTCTGAACACCTTTTAAATTAAAACTTTTTTGAAAAGCTATGGAAAGTTTGCAGCCAAAAGAAGAAGAATTTTTGAACTACAGCAGATTATGCCATCAGGCTCAGTCAGAAATGCAATTTGGTGCAAGGGTGCAACCACACTTTATTCATGACCATACATATAATATTTAGTTGTGACAAATTGGCTGTGGCTTTTTAGATGTTTTGTGAACATTTCAAAAATGCGCAAAAAAAACTTAACTTGACTAACAGGAGACAACTACAAAAAAAAACTTAACTAGAAAAAGAAAAAAATTCTTAAAGGAAAAAAAATCTTAAATAAAACAAAATATACTAAATAAAGAAATAATAATTTCTAAACTTTGCTCTTTTATAATTTTTTTATAAAATTAAGCAACACTCTTTTAAGTAACAACTTACTACTAATGATCGTTTAATAAAAAAACAAACGTTCTTCAGTTTATCAAAGACTATAATACAACTTTTTTTATTTATGTAGATATATTTCATTTCAACAAGATTTTAATAAAAATTTTATTAACCATTTCATGCTATACGTAGTTTGCAAAGTTTTAAATACTTGAAATAATTCTTTTTAGCAAGAAAAATAAAATAAATTATTAAATCATTGAGTTACTATAGACACATTAAATCTTTTCTTTTAGCAGTGTCTTTAAAATGTTTAAAAAACTTCCCCAATGTGCCAGACCCCTGAATCAGTGGTCCATAATGATCAGTATCCAAACTGCAGAGTATGTATACATTTAATAACTATATATTTTCTTAAATCCATCAATTTATTATACTATAATATATATTATAAAATAATATATAAGGGGCATATTACATTCTAAGTGTACATTACATTCTAATAATTATAATTTTATTTTATATTTTTCAAATTAAAAGGAAGTTTTTATTGAAATTATTTGAAAGCAAACTTTGCAAAAAAGTAAAAATAATTTATAAAGAGGAAGCGGAACTGCTTCCCAATACCACTGATGATGTTTAATGAGTTGGTTTTTTAATTTTTAATGTTTATGTTCTGTATGGATTTCTGGCGCGTTGTTGGTTCATTTGTATTTCACTTTATATAAATTTATATTAAAAGCGGTAGTGGTGTTGTGGTAAAGCGCTCGCTTCATAAGTGAGAGGTTCCGAGTTCGATCCCCACCAAGTCCCTGGTAGTACTGCGCTCAACTTGTTTCTCCACGCAGCGGCCTTGTTCGTCAAGGTTTGTGTTTCGGAGTTATAGAGTTGAGAGAGGGTTATAACCACTATTAAGTAGCCTCCTCATTTGTAGTGGCTTTATCGGCCTTGAGAAGGTGAATAACAAAAAAAAAAAAAAATGTATGTTTGTATTTTGTTAAAACCTCTGGTGCAGTGTTTATCTACTAGTTATTCACTATATATATATATATGCATGTTTGTGTTCAGTTACCTGTAAGTTTATTTGATTATCTTATAATATTTTAATACTGAAATTGCTCCTGCTGTTACTCATTCATGTTTGCGTGGAACTCACGGCACTCATTACACTCGTGTTAATGGTGAGAAAGAGTTGCAGTACTTTTTTTATAAGCAAATGTGAACCAAAGTGTATGCAAATATCAAACTTATGTAAACTTTAAATTATGTAATGTTAAAACGAATACAAAGTTTTACAGTTTTACATTTACTTAAAAACTACATTTCCGCAACATCTCCTTAACTTTATTTACAGTGTCTATTTACTGCTTTATAAAGTCTTTTGTTTATTAAATAATGTTAAAACATTTATCGAACAACACGCATAAGTGGTCAAAGTGGTTAGCTTTATTTAAAAACTCATTGGGGCAATATTTCCTTAATTTTAATTTACAGCATTTGCTTTTTTATAAAGTTATTCCATCTTTTATTTATTAAATAGCATTAAAACATTGGTAGCTAAGTGTGCCTTAGTGGCTGAAGTGGTTAACTCACTGTGCTTCGGAAGTACAATGCAAGGGTTCAAATCCTGTCGCTTGCACATTTATTTTACTTTTTTTTAAATCTTTTTCAATTTTTTAAAATACAAAAAAAAATATTTTCAAAGTTCTATTGATGTTATATACATAACATATATATATAGATATTATATACTATAACAAACAAAAGGGAGAGAGTTTATAAAAAAGCCTAAAATTTCTATCAAGATTAAAACAGCATGTCATGATAGAGATACTTATGATATTATTGTGCTTAGTCTGTGTGTTTAACATGCATTAAAGAGATAAGTTTTTGCCTTATGGATAATACATTTATTTTCTTCAAAATTAATTAACGGGTCGAGAGTTCAAATAAGCTGCAGTTGTTTTGGAAAAAAAAATTTAATGAAAACTTAATAGTAACTTAACAAAGAAAAAAATTAATTAAAGTCTGTACCCAATTTTTTTTTATAGAAGTTTACAATTTTACAATAAGAAGCTCTAAAGTGTTGACTATATAACTTAACTCAAAATAAAGATTTGATAGATTTTTATTTTCAACAACCTAATAAAAATTATTGAAATAAAACAACTATAATGGTCATGGTAAGTTCATTATTCCACATATTTTTAAGTTTCAATTTCCAAATTCCAAATGTTTTTTAAACTTTTTATACCAATTGTACTTATTCAACATATTTCAAGCGAGTATTCTAAATGTTATTTAGAATACCCACTTCAGACATTACTATCGGAACTGCTGATAAATAGCAGTTTGCACAACAACTACGGACGCTTTTAAAATTTTTTAAAGTTAATTATATTATAAATAACTTTTTATGCAAAACTTTAAGAGGTAGACAAAATATATATTTTTTCTACCGCTTACTATAAAATATTGAAATAAGAAATAGAAATGGTTGGTGTAGAATAGACTTATCAAGATCTGTATTTTATGGATCTGGACAGCTAGTTAGTTTTATTAATTTTAATGACTAATAATAAAATTTCATTAAAAACCACAACTGTTATTGAAAGTATTGTTTTATAAATCGTATAAATTGTTTTTAAAGATTTACATTTAACATAAAAAATGCATACTTTTTAAATAATAAAAAATTAATCTATATTTATTTACTTAACTTAATATAATTTTTAATAAAACTTTCTTATAAAGTAAAAGTAAGTTGTTGCTTTGTTTAAACATAAGTTGTTGCTTTGCAAAGTAAGTTGTTGCTTAGTTTAAACATAAGTTGTTGCTTTGCAACATAAGTCATTGCTTTGTTTAAACATAAGTTGTTGCTTTGTAACGTAAGTAGTTGCTTAGTTTAAACATAAGTCGTTGCTTTGTTTATAAACGTTTTGCTAATATAAAAATATTTGATTAAAAAAGATTAATGTTACTAAGCGTGTTGAAACTTTTAGACATACATCAAAACATACATAAACTTGAATGTTCTCAAAACATCTAAAAAAACGTGGTCTAGTTGTTTTAACTAAATATAATATGCGTGGTCAGGATTTAAGTGGGATTACACCTGCTTCTCGACCTATCTTGTACCATAGATAAATATAGTTCCATTTAATACCCCAGTTGCATGTCACCATGCAAAATATAAACTCTATGAATCAATTAACAGTATTAAAATAGTTTTTTAGCAAGCAGTTCTTTAACTGCAAGAGACATTATAAAATAACTGACACTCTTTGCAAACCTAATTTATATGATATATTAGCATGAAGGCAATAAAATTATTGACATAAAAATAGTACAACACTAAGTGAAACTTAAATATTAACCAATCAGCATTACATAAAGCAGAAACAGTTATGGGTACGAACAAAAAATTTGGGGTCTGGAGACTAAACTTCTATTTATAGACCTTTAAATTATATGGAGGTGAATTCTTAAAAGTGGTTAGTTGCAAAAAAAATTCTCAATAATAAATAACTACAATAAATTAAAATACTTTCTATTTACCTGAATAAGCTCAACAGCAGTTGCAAACTTTGGAGACTTTTTGAGCCAGTAATTTAATGTTGATACAGAATTATCAAAGTTCTTAACAAAATCTGTGTATAACTGTATAAACAAAAAAATGAAATATTATATAATATAAAAAGTTTTATAAATTTATGATAAAATAAAAAAAAGTCAACTAATTTGATACGATCTTAAAATGCAAACCAAGGAACTGTTTACTAAAAAAAAATTTACATTAAAAATTCTTTTAAGTATAAATAATTTCATTCAAAAAAAGAAAAAATTCAAAATTCAAAAAAAGAAAAAGCTTAAAAAAACATGAAATTTTTATATAAATATCTAAATAAATTTCAATATTTTAACAATATAAATCTACAAATTAAAAAAATGGTATTGATGAACACCAGACTTACCACTAAGCAATGACCTAGTGTTTTAAAAATATCCCCAATCTTTGGGTTAGTTGTCCTAAAATTGTTTAACATCAAATTAAATATACTAAATTATTAATTAAAATAAATTAATCATAAAGTAATTAATCATTATCCAATTTAAATATTAATTGAAAACTTCAAATTTGTAAGTCTAATTTAAATTTATTCTAACTTTAATTGATGGCATTTCGAAAAGATTTAGGAAAATATAAATCACTAAATAGTTAATACATATAAAAAAAAAAAAGCCCAAATACTCAGTTAATAAATGAATTGATAACTACTATATATATATAGTAAATATATATATAGTATATACTATATATAAATATATAAATAAATATATATATATATAGTAAATATATATATAGTATATACTATATATAAATATATAAATATATATATATATATATATATATATATATATATATATATATATATATATATATATATATATATATATATATATATATATATATACACTATATATATATTAGGGTGGGTCAAAAAGTATAAAGTTTTAGCTGCACAAATCAAACATACTAAAATATGAGCTCCTCCATTTCCTGAATAAGATAGTATAAAAATTTTTAAATAAGAAATATTTTTAGTGGTCCCAACTGACTCTTGAATATTTAATGGGCCCCTAATATTATCTTACAAAAAGTGTTTCAAAAGTATGTCAACCTGGTACTCAAAAAAAGCAAAACTTTATAAAATTTTATAAAACAGTTGTTATTTTTTATAAAATTTTTATTTAAAAAAATTTATAAAAAAAACCTTGAAAAACTTACCTTTTTTCAAAATTGTTAAAAACAATCAATTTTATACAATAAAATCTAAAATAGTTATATTTATAAAATAACAACTTTTTTTGAAAATTTTATAAAATTTTGCTTTTTTGTAGCAGCACTCCGTTGTGAGTCAGGCGATAAGATAGTCGATGTAGCAACACTTGTGCATGATTTACAGTAAAAATAAATAAAAATAAAAACATTTTACTAAAAAAAAAAAAATTAAAACATTTTATTAAAAAAAACAAAAACAAACATTGTTTATATTATTAAAAACATTTAAAATGTTTAAAAAACATTCTGGTCAATTAGATTTGCGTTTTTGCGGTTTTTTTAAAAAGCAATTAATTTGTAGTTAAACTAATGATTTTAACTTTCTGACAACACGCAAATGTTGGACAAAAGTCAAAAGTAATTAAAAGTGACGTATTTGTTGGCATAAGAATCATTTTTTTCATTCTGTACTCCCAAATGCAACAATCTATATATATATATATATATATATATATATATATATATATATATATATATATATATATATATATATATATATATATATATATATATATATATTGAAAGGGTTGTATAAACATTTTTTGATGTGTATATAGCCCTGTTGTGATGCGTTGAAAAAAGTTTCAGTGCCGTGATTTTAAATAATTTATACTTTTAAGTTTGACTTAAAGGCAAAATTAAAATATTATGCAGAATTTTTAATAAACAAAACTGTACTATTTTTATAAACTTGTAATGGCATTAATCAATAAAAATTTAGTAGAGTAATAAAGTATAAATAAATATAGCAACCAGTCTTTGGTTGCCTATTCCAAATTAAATAATTCCAGTATCGAAAAACCTTAACTGAGAACTTTGATAATGTTATAAAGTGCATTTTTTTTAACATAACTGATATGATTTTATAATCATTTATCTTTTCTTTTTTAGTCAATTGATTGCGCTATTTTATTTGATGTTTTATAACATTAGATTTTTTGTTATAACCGTCACAACAACAAAAACCAGTAAAAACACTTATAAAATTTCCAGTAAAAACTATGAAACTCAGCATATAATAATATCAATATGTGTTAAAAACACACAACAAATGATTTCTTTTTTTAACATGCCATTCGCTGTATTAAGTCTGACAAAGTTGTTTTTATTTAGAAGTTATAAAAAGTAAACAATACGATTGTCACGCTACATAGAGTCAAATTTTGAAAAAAGTTTCAGACTTTAATACTATAACTTTTGCATACTAAATTATATGATAGTATATCACATTTCTGGAAAGTTTTAAGTCATTTCCATTTTTGGTTCATTTTTCATAGCTTAAAGAGTGTCAAATGTTATGATTGTCACTCTCGCAGAGTTGTCCATATATATAATATAATACAATAATAATAATAATAATATAATATATATACAGTGAGAACAGAACTTAATTGTGCAAAGTAATTTTTTAATAAAATTAACAACTTTGAATAAAATACTGTATCATGCAGTAATTATAAAGAGCTATTTTTTTTCTCCAATTATTCATATGGTAAAAAACCTTCGAAAAAATTGTTAAATTTGTCTTTATGCTTTTGAATTACCTGGTTGAGAACTTGAAACAAAGAGACGGGGATAAAACCCTTGCACACAAAATAATTGTACAAGAAAAACTTTATAGGTTAAAGCTAAGAAAAAGTACCAGTTTATTAAAATAATTAAGAAACAGCTTCAAGTTTTTGTATTTTATTAACATACTTTAATATTGAGTTGGTCCTCCTTTTTCTTTAACTACATCTAAAAAGCGTTTTGGCATTGATTCTACCAGACATTTGATTTGACTATTGTCAATGTTGGACCATGATTTAACAATAGCTTTCTTCAAATCTTCTTTTTTGTAAATTCTCTATTACCTATTTTTTTATCTAATAAAGTCCATAAATGCTCTATTGGATTCAAATCTGGGCTCTGTGAAGGCCATTCTAAAACGTTTATGCCATTTTCATCAAAAAAGGTTTTAGTTTTTTTAGAAGTTTGTTTTGGATCATTGTCTTGTTGAAACAAAAAATTGTTTGCCAATCAAAGTCTTTTAGCAGGAGATCTTAAATTTCGTTTCAATATATTGTTATATAAATCAATATTCATAGTTTCCTCAATAAATTCTAGTTTACCAACACCATTCCATGCCATACAAACCCATAACATTACACTTCCACCACCATGTTTAACTGTTCCTCTCGTGCAACTCAAACTAAATGCTTCATCCCTCTTTCACCAAGCTCTCTGTGCACTATCAGATTTTTTTAAATTAAACTTGGAATCATACCAAAGTACTTTTTTCCAAAATGATCCTGGCATTAAATAATACTTTTTTACAAAATTCATTCTTCTCTTGTATGATTTTTTGTTTTGTCATTGTTCTCTTGTATGATTTTGAAAACAGTTTTTTCCGAGCTATACATCCTCTAAACCCTGCTTTATGAATGCAATTTCTAATTGATGTTAGTGAAATTGTGTTTCTTGTTAAGGTTTTTAGATGATTTGCTACATTTTTTGCACTTTCAAACCGATTTTTTCTAATCATTCTTAAAATTTCTCTATCACCACAAGATAAAGAAATTATCTTTAGCTTTCGTCCTCCTCCAGTACGAATTTCAAACATTTCATATTGTTTGTATTTATGTACTCCAACTGTTGTAAATGGTATATTTGTAAGTTCTTCAACTTTTCTATGAGTATTTTCTTGTTTAACCAAGTCTGTAACAAGTTTTTGTTGAGTAGTATTTAAATATTTACCTTTGGGTGCCATAATGTTCAATGAACAGAGTTTTTAATGACTTTTTTTATCAAAAATGTTATTAATTGATGAAAATAATACTCTAGAAATATAAATTCAATAATAAAATTGATATCTTATAAACTAAAAACCCATAAACATTCATAACAAATAATAAAACAGTTTTGTACAATTAATTTTTGTGCCCAAAAATTAATATCTGTGTAAGTAAAAATCAAAAATTGTATAACAAACACATTTTCATATATTTTTACTGATTAAATATAAATAAGCCATAAAAATTTTTTCAAAACTTGGTTCAGTTATTTCAAGTACAAGTTATTTTCATTATTAACCAAGATAAAAGCAAGTTTTAGCAAAATAAAATGCAAAAATTATTTTGTACGATTCTGTTTTCACTGTATGTATATATATATATATATATATATATACATATATATATATATATATATATATATATATATATATATATATATATATATATATATATATATATATATTATATTATATTTTATATATATAAATTATATTTTATATATATATATATATTATATTTTATATATATATAATATATTATGTTTTATATATGTGTGTATATATATATATATATATATATATATATATATATATATATATATATATTATTATATAAATCTATATAAAATTACATAACCTAAATGTCATTGATAAAATCATACTGAAATACATTGATTGGAGGTTTAGGTCTAAGCAGGTGCTATATAGATATAAAAAACACACTAAAGTGCGTATGTATATATATATGTGTGTGTGTGTATATATATACACTTTTGTGTATTTTTTATATCTAGAAAATACCTGTGTGGGCTTCAGTACATCGACTGAGGGTTTGGAATTGTTACATACACACATACATACATACATACATACATACATACATACATACATACATACATACATACATACATACATACATACATAAATACATACATACATCATACATTGACTGAGGGTTTGTAATTGGACTGGTACTACCAAGGACATTATGGCAAAAATGTTATTTTTTCTTCTTTTTAAGAAAAACTGTCTGAATTTAAGTAGGCATTTTAAAACTTAAATTGTGCAAATTATACAGTGCTAACCTAAATCCACAAAAGTGTTTGTGTGTGTGTATATATATATATATATATATATATATATATATATATATATATATATATATACACACACACACAGAATGCTTTTGTCAGAGACTTAATTAGTGGTCATCCATTAAGTAAATCATGCTAAATTTAACTTTTAAATAGAAGTATGATCACTTAGTTATTTGCGCAGAGATTTTTATTCAACATAAGGCACTTTTGAATTTTAATTACTTTAAATCTCTGCATGGAAAGCAATAAAATCCAACTTCTATTTTAAAGTTAAATTTAGTGTGATTTACTTATTAGGTACCCATGAAATGCCACCAAAAAATAAAAAAAATTTTGCAATTAGATTTTTTAGTGTAAATTCAAGCCCTGGTTTGACTAATTGCCTTTATTTCTTTTAGTAACTTTTGATAGTTTTTCAGATTTTCTTTTTTTAATACTCTTTTATTAAAAGATATACTTCATTTAAAGTTTGTAACTAAACCTTGTTGAAAGTTGGATTTGTATGAAGAGTTAAAAAGCAAACTATTGATTACTTTTGTCATTATATCTTGACTTTCCACGATTTCATATAATTGTTGTCATGGTCAAATTGAAATTAAGGAACATGATTGTGGATTTTCTATATAAAATTTTAAAATAATTTTATGATTTTCAGACTCTTTATTCAACATTGCAGAAACTAATCAGATGTAAACAAAACTACGCTCACAAACTGATTTACTTGGCCATAAAGAAGGTGAAGTGTATATACATTGACTAATTTAGTTAGCCATAAGTGTCAACTAAAGGCTCTAAGTTGGGAGGCCATCCACAGTCTATGAAATTTTATTTTAAAGAAAAATCTTATTTAAGTTTTTAAACTTTTCCATCGTTTTTTTCAACTTTTTTAATTCTGATATTAAGGCATACCTAGAATAAAAAAAAAAGAAAGTAAACCAAGCAAATTAATAAAAATCAAACAAAAACTAGAACAAAATTGTTATATACATGTCTACATGTATATATATATATATATATATATATATATATATATATATATATATATATATATATATATATATATATATATATATATATATATATATATATATATATATATATATATATATATATATATATATACATATATATATATATATGTATATATATATATATGTATGTATGTATGTATGTATGTATGTATGTATGTATGTATGTATGTATGTATGTATGTATGTATGTATGTATGTATATATATATATATATATATATATAAATATTTAGTAAAAAAAAATTTCATTTAATATGAGTAAAAGTTCCAAGTAAAAAAAGAAAAACTATTCAAACTAAGATGAGTAAAACATATTTATTAGTTAAATTTTAACAAGTATTTTAAACTTTTCTCTAACACAGAAGGTGTTCTTGCTTCTGTGTTAGAGAAAAACTTTAAATATTTGTTAAAATTTAACTAATAAATATATTTTACTTATCTTAGATTGAATAATTTTTCTTTTGTTACCTGGAACTTTTACTCATATATAAATATATATATATATACAACCCTCAGAATTAGAAAAAATGACGTCGGCAATAATTTGCCGACCTCAATCTTTTTGAGGTCGGCATCAGGTCAACAATAATTATTAGATACAAAGGTGTGACCATAAAACATAGAAAGGAGTTCGGCAATTTTTTGCCGACCTCAAACACATTCAGGTCAGCAGTTAGGTCGGCATTGCCGAATGCCGATCCTAATTACGAGGGTTGTATATATATATATATATATATATATATATATATATATATATATATATACACACATATATATATATATATACACATATATATATTTACATATATATATATATACAAATATATATATATACATATATATATACTAATATATAAATGGCAGCATTAGACAACGTTGTGAAAAAGCAGGAAGTAATGGGGGTTTCAGTAGATACATCAACTATTTTATAGCCTGTTACCGCAAAGGAGTGCTGCTAGATCAACTGAGGGTTTGGCATGGGGTAGCAATCTTTTCTTCCACTATTCTTTGTTTTTTTCTTCTTTTTCTGAAAAATTAAAGCGCATTTTTTTACATAAGGAGCGCAAAAGTGATATTATGAATATATATTATGATTAATGAATATATATATATATATATATATATATATATATATTTATATATATATATATATATATACACAGTAAATATACTAAACTCATACCATTCCTTTAATCTTCTTTCAAGATCTGGTAACAATAAATCAGAGTGAAACTTATAAATGGAGGATAAATTTGAAAAGATATCACCAAGAGCTTTTTCTGGTATCATGTTATTCTCGCGAGATTCTTTAAGAAGTTGATCTTGAAAAATCTTAAGAAGTTAAAAAGTTCTAAGGTTTAAAAATGATTAAGTGTTTTTAATGCTTACTATGCTTAAATATATAAATGAATATATATAGCAGTATATAAAAGTATGTTTTAAAAAAAATAATAGGTCAAACCTTTACTAAAAGATATAATCTTTTGACATACCTGAAATAGTTAAGTTTTAATAAAAAGAGATGAAATGGAAAAAAGAATCAGAAACACAAAAAAAAATATTAAAAAAAAAACTAAATTGTTTAAAACAAACTTTCTAACTTTAAATAACTAATATCAAATAAAATAAAATAATAATTATTTATAAAACAAATTAAAAACAAATTAATACTACAATTAATAACAAATTACAATAAAACCATTATTATTATTGTTATTTATAAAAATCATTATTACATTTTCCATGTAAATTCACCTCCCCAAGGCCGAGAAGGCCACTACAGACGAGGAGGCTACTTAATTGTGGTTATAGTCCTCTCTCAATTCTATATTTCGAAACGTAAACCTTGACGAACAAGGCCGCTGAGCAGAGAAATAAGTTGAGAGCAGTAATACCAGGGGTGTGATAGGGATCGAACTCCAAACCTCTTGCATATGAAGCAAGTGCTCTTCCACTACACTGCTACTGCATAATTCTAAACAATTTTAATTCTAAATGATCCTAATACTAAATAATTAATTTTATTGAATTATTTAGAATTAGGACCATCTGGTTGTATAGGTTATGCAAACAGTCCAATAAGTGATTAGATGAGTGAGAAATTGTTTTTAAAGATTCGAGAAGATATAAAAAAATTAGCCAAATGTTCAAAAAATGATCAAATTTTACTCTTAATGGACAACCATAAAAACCATGAAAAAAATGCATATTAGATGCCATCAATTATTGTTGTTAAAATGGAATAGCAGTTTTGACATTTCCTCCTTACTGCACTTATTGCATGCAACTTTTAGAGGTGGCAGTTAATGGTTCTTTTTAAACAAAAATTGTTTAAACATATATGTGTTAAAACATGTTTACATATATACATAACAGAAAACCAAGTCTCATATGTGTCTAATAAATATAACAATTTTTTTCAGTTTCAACATGTTTCAATTATACAATAATCATTTTCAAGTATAAAACTGTTAAATACAAAAAAATTTTAATATATAGTGAAAACAAACATTAATTTTATTTGTTACTCAAACAAAAGAATACATGAAAGGTGTGAAAACTTACGTCATAGAATACTGGAAAATGTAGATAATTAGTGTAATACATACGTCATAGAGTAATAGAAAATGTAGATTAGAGCTGAAGTGATAGCATGTAATTAAAAACCTGTTTATTAAGATCAGGTTTTTCCCACATAATGTGTAGCGCTTCTTTGACTTTTAAGTGATGCAAAGTTTGGGCGTAGTCTAATACTGAAAAAGAGTCTTTATTGGCTAAATTAAAGCAACTAGTTTTTGAATAAATATGTTAATATGTTTATATGAGAAGATTTTGTAACTTTAAATGTTCCTCAATTCTTTTACTCAAATGTCAAGTGGTTTGACTGACATAACAAGCATTACAGCTTTTACACATAAGTTTATATATGACATTTGAGCAGAGATGTTGAGGAGTTTTATCTTTTGTTGAAAAATATGTATTAATTTAAAGGATGAGAATGCTAATTTAATATCAAGAGTTTTACAATGTTTTTTGCATAAATCATTTATTTTGTTT
>NC_088926.1:9017500-9030000 GCF_038396675.1 Hydra vulgaris | reverse complement strand
TTTAGTTACCACAGTTGGCAAGTAAGCAATAGCACAATCAAAATCTGTTTTGTCAGAGTTATTAAAGTAAAGATAAGATTTTAGAAATTTGTTGATTAAAGACTCAAACACCTTGCTAATCAAAAAAAGAAGATTGATTGGATGGTAGTTAGATGGATCAGAGTGTTTACAAGAATTTTTTTTAATTGGAACCACAGATGGCATTTTTATCAAGCAGACAGAAAAATAAGATTCAGTCAAGTACTTTCTAAATAGTTTATTAATTTCTGGACAACACTTTTTTAAGACTGACAAGTTTTAGAAGAGTTTAATTTAGAAATAATTTTAGCACCAAAAGCAGGAGTGATTTAGATGTCTAACAATGGGTTAACCTATTTAACTGGAATGGCAGGAAGAGTATAGCCTTTAGATTCAAAAGTCGAATTAGAGGAAAAGGTTTTTGCAAATAGCTAAGCCTTATTCTTGGGAGAGGTAATAAGATCAGACCTATGAATTAGAAAGGAATGCTTAACTCTAACTTTTGTTAATGACACTGTTAAAGATTTTTTTTTTAATTCTTTAGAACTACTAACTTCGGAGATAAGATACGAGAGTAATAATAAAAGAAATTTGTTCTCGAGAGAGTAGTTCTTGTGAAAAAGATGAAAAAAATAATTACTATTAGATATATAGCAGCTGTACAGGTAAAAACCATATTGTATGACTTTAAACCACTGAGGGATAAAAGCTTCCATACCCGCCTGGCTTCAGAAGGTTATGTAGGAGGCATATCTATCAGTAGAAAATAAAAGACATCAGCTGCCACAATTGATAAAGAAAAAAAGGTTTGGTCAAATAGGTCAGAACTAGAAAAAAGTAATTGAGTGAAGAGGTATTAAGCAGAAGCACATAAATAAATGGTCAGAGGATCCAAACCTGATTTCACAACAAATAGGCAAACTGATGCATAAGTGTCCCAAGTCAAGCATGTGATTATTGGAGTTTTTGCAAATCAAGGGATAACAACCATTAACACTGAAATCTGAAGATCTATCAAAAGAAGCTATCAACCTAGAGTATGCATTTATATCCATGAAAGCATCAGTTCTTTTAATTTGATTAATAGTTATTCACATAATGAAAATATGTTACAAATGGTGATTTGTACAGGTTTTGAACTAAATTCTTAGTGGGTGTATCTTTAGAGTAGAAGGTTGTAGTTAGGAAATAACAAGCAAATAGATTCAGTCAAATACTTATATATCAAATAGGTTATCCTGCTACTGGTAACATGTAACCCAGTACAATTTGCTTCATGTCTTGCTGCCTTGTAGGATACGCCTTTTTAGGCAAAGGCTAGGAGATGCTAACTCCAATTTAAAACACCCACCCCCTGGGGCTCTTGGTTGAGTAAAGGCTAGATATGGTGTCTCGATAAAAATACTCATCTTGGGCAGATGTTAAATGCACCCGGTTACTGTCTCGTAGAAGACCTCCTAGGCAAAGACTTAAGTTGTAAACAGATTCTATCTGTTGATCAGCCTCGCACCCCTTCTTCATCTATTAGGCTGGCGCAGAGGTATTTTTAATACATTGTTTCCAGTTTAGGATGTTGAATGCTGGATCTTCTTGACTCAATGCATGGGTTTTGCTTGTGTCTCTGTTTTTATGACTAGGCAACTCATTCTATTATCTCTTAATGAGGGTACACCTCTAAAACTCAGTTTTATGGTTCTGAGGCCGGCTGGTAGTCAGGTTTCCCAAACTCTGTGGTAGCTCTCAGAGAGGCTGATTCCATCAACAGCTGAAAAATATCAAAGTATTAACAGTGACATGTTGCGCATGGATGGTGTCCCTATTTGTACTTTTAGTGTGCATTGCGGAGGCCACATTTGGAGCCATTTGTTACAGCTTAGGGTTTATTAGTAGTAATAAGGCAATTGCTTGGGCTATTAAACAGTGTTCTGAGTACTATCTATGCTTTGAGTCAAATTCTTCAATCTAATTTAAAAATGAATAAAGTACCAAAAACTATAAAACACAAAAAACCATCATCATCACCAAGTTCTCTAAACCTATCATTCACTAATATTCCTGGTCTTTGAAGTAACTTTTCTTCTGTTGAGTCTCATCTCTTGCAAAGTTCACCAGACCTACTTGCTCTTGGTGAGACTAATTTGAGTTCGGCTGTCTCATCTTGTGAACTTAGTGTTGATGGTTATCATCCTTTAATTCGTAAGACTCCAATAGTCACATGCTTGGCCTGGGCATTTACATTCGTAAGAATTCACCCATTTGTCGTGAAACTAGATTTGAATCCACAGACTATTCTTTCATGCGCTTTCATTAAGCACCACTTCACTCTATTGCCTTTCTCTTTGTTCTATATCGCTCTCCTTCATCTCAAGACTGCACTCTTTTTGACGTTATTTCTGATCATATTGACCAAGTCCTCCCTCTTTATCCATCAGCCTATATTGTTGTTGTCGGTGACTTTAATGCTCACCACTCTGAATGGCTTGGCTATAGTGTCAGTGACTCTGCAGGCATTAAAGCCCACAACTTTTGCCTTTCTCAATCCCTATCTCAAATAGTCAACTTTCCAACTCGCTTTCCTGACAACCCGAATCATTTACCTTCTTTACTCGACTTATGTCTTGTTTCTGATCCCAGTCAGTGCTCAGTTTCTCCACATATACCCTTAGGTGCTTCTGATCACAGTTTGATCTCTTTAAAACTAATACCTCATTCTTCTTCATCACCTGAATCCCCCTATTATCGTACCTCTTACAACTACAGTAAAGCTGACTGGGATTCTTTCCATAATTATCTTTGTGATGGCCCTTGGGTAGAAATCTTTCATCTTCCTGTCGACAAATGTGCTTCTTACATAACTTCGTGGATTCAGGCTGGCATGGAATCTTTTATTCCCTCTCGACGATTCCAGGTCAAGCCTCACTCTCCTCCATGGTTTTCCTCACACTGTGCTGCTGCGATTGCCAATCGAAACTGTTACTTCCATATTTATCAGCAAAACAATTCTCCAGAAAATAGATGTCTGTTTATTACTGCTAGAAACAATTGTAAAAAGGTTTTGTCTAACGCCAAAACCCGCTATTCTCAGGTCATGAAATCTTGTATCTTATCTCAAAATGTTTGAGATAAGATACAAGATTTAGTTGTGTTCTACCTGATATTGCCAACAAACAGGTTGTTCCATTGCTTGACATTCATATCACTCTAGCTTCTGTATCTAAAGTGATTTCCTGCCTAGACTCTTCTACAGCTTGTGGCCCAGACAACATACCTGTTATTGTCTTGCAGAAGTGTTCTCCGGAGCTGTCGCCTATACTCTCAAAACTATTCAACAAGTGCTTATCAGAGTCTTGTTTTCCAGCCTGCTGGAAAGCGGCATCTGTTATCCCTATCTTCAAAAATTCTGGAGAACGATCTGATTCGTCTAACTACCGTCCCATAAGTCTTCTTCCTATCATAAGCAAGGTTTTTGAACCTTTAATTAACAAACACTTAATTTCTCATCTTGAATCTAATAACTTACTTTCTGACCATCAATATGGATTTCGATCTTCTCGTTCTACAGCTGATTTGCTAACAGTAATAACTGATAGGTTTTATCGTGCATTAGATGAAGGTGGAGAGGTTAAGGCTATCATTCTTGAGATTTCAAAAGCTTTTGATAAAGTTTGGCATGCTGGTCTTCTCCATAAGCTTTCTTCTTGTGGTGTATCCGGCAACATCTTTAAGATTATTGAATCCTTCCTTTCCAATCGTAGCATAAAAGTTGTCCTTGATGGACAGCACTCTCCTTCTTATTCTGTAACTTCAGGGGTTCCTCAAGGTTCTATCCTTGGCCCTATACTCTTTTTAATTTACATTAACGATCTTCCAGATATTCTCACACCTAAGGTGGCATTGTTTACTGATGATACTACCATTTATTCTTGTCGTGATAAGAAACCAACACTCTCTGATTGCTTGGAGGGGGCATTTGAGCTTGAAAAGGATCTCACTTCTGCTACAGCATGGGGCTCACAGTGGCTGGTGAACTTCAATACAGATAAAACTCAATTTTTTTCAGCCAATCATTATCGCAATAATTTAGACCTTCCTATATTTATAAACGGTGATGTACTCGATGAGTCACCTACTCTTCATCTTCTAGGATTAACTCTTACTTCTAATCTTTCTTGGAAACCATATATCAAATCAGTTGCAAAATTAGCATCTGCTAAGGTTGCATCTCTTTATTGAGCTCGTCACTTTCTTACTTTGGATTCTATTCTCTATCTCTATAAATCTCAAATCCAGCCTTGTATGGAATACTGTTGCCATATCTAGGGCAGATCTTCTAATGATGCCCTTTCTCTTTTAGACAAGGTGCAAAAATGCATTGTAAACATAGTTGGACCTGCTCTTGCAGCCAACCTCCAACCATTATCACATCGTCGTAATGTTGCTTCTCTTTCTCTTTTCTACAAATACTATAATGGGCACTGCTCTAAAGAGCTAGCGTCACTTGTGCCATCTCCTAAAATTCATTCTTGTGTTACTCATCAATCAATTAAATGTCATCCTTTTTCTGTGACTGTTCAAGTGCTCCAAAAACGCTTATTCGTCTAGTTTTTTTCCTCGAACATCAGCTCTTTGGAATTCGCTTCCTTCATCTTGTTTTCCTGATTCATATAATTTGCAATCTTTTAAGTCGTCCGTCAATCGTTATCTTGCTCTACAATCTTTATCTTTTCTCTTTCAGTAACTTCCAACTTTAATAAGTGGCTGCTTGCAGCCTTGTTGGAAGCGAAGATGTTTAAAAATAAAAAAATAAAAATAAAAACTTCGATAAGTTATTAGAAAAAATTTATAATCAGGTTTAATTATATGCGGCAACTTTAATTACTCAATAATCGAGTAAGGCAATAAAAATTGGCTGACCGGAATATTACTGAAAATAGGTTTTTAGATGCAATGAATTATTGTTTTTTAATTCAAAATATAAATCAACCCACATTTCAAATAAATAACAAAAAAACAACAAACCTATTAGACTTAGTGATAACAAAACATTTGGCTAGAGTTTTTCAAGAAAAAAATATGCCACTATTTGGAGCTATTGCATGCTCATCATTTTATTGAATTCAAATATGGTGTGAACTTCCATCAGACTTGCCTCACATTCAGTAAAATGAAAATGTTGTATAATAGGAGAAGATATTCAGATTCTGTGGTATTAATTGGAACCATGAAATAAGGAGACTAAACGCTGATAAGAGTATCTCAAGTTTTTATCATTATATAATACAGGATGCAATTGATTAATTACAAAAACCAATATAAAGAGTAAAAAGTACAATTATTAAAAGAAAACTCAGGTATAAATGTCGCAACACAAGGTTTCAAGATAATAAAATGGTTCATGATTATAAAATTATTATTCGAAAAATTAAAAATAAAGGCAAAGAACTTGTCAAAAAGTACAAAGTTTATCAAAAAATGCAAAAAAAAGTCCGAAATTAATTAACATGAAAAAATAAATTATTACACGAAAAAAAAAAGTAAAAGACAGTATCTAAGCTATCAAAAAAAAGGTACTATCACCCCAGATGGCTCTGAAATGGTAAACAATTTAAATTAACTTTTTAGGTCAGTGTTTGTTAAAGAAGATATGTTGAACTTAACAAAATGTAAATACTGTTTTTTAATTGATTGCTCTTCACTTATTTTTGACAATATACTAAAAATCAACAGGAATTCATAATATACATCTAAGAGTCTTAAAAGAATGTTCCAAATGTTTAGTTGCACCACTAATGTTGATATTAAAAAAAGCTTCATCCCTAAGTGTCTCAAAAAGAGATTTTTTTGTGATTGTGAAGTGTTGAAAAGTGAAACCATTATCATTATGTATAAGTAAATAAATAATTTGAAGTGTATAACTAAATTTTATATACTTCCAATATAATGCTTCTCTTACCTTTGATGATGATCTATTTAATCTGACATTTTAATATAAAAATATTAAAAAATAATGATATACTGTACAGGTCTTGTTTTAAATAAAAAATGCTTAACGCAATAGCTTAATGTGAATTTGGCGTCATAAAATTCTCTTTACTTTCTTGTTTTTTAAAGACTTTTTTTAATCACTGCAATAATATTAATTATTGCAAAACGAGTTAAACGTTATTTAATGGCTTTTTTATTATTACTATAAGGGAATATATATATTTTTTTTAATATTAAACAATTAAATTTAATATCACATTTTAAAAAATGTTTGATATAAACAAATTTCTTTCTTTTCTCAACATTTGCATAAATGAATTAAAATATGTTAAATTTTTGAATTTTTAAATCATGATTTCTTAAACTTCTAATTGCAACTTAGCAATTTTTTTATTTAAAAAAAATTAGTGAGTAACAAATAAAAAAATTACGTTAATTTATTTACTTTATTTATTAAAAGTTTATTATTTTATTAACAATTTTCTTGTGAAAGCAATTATTTTTGTGAAAGGATTATTTTTCCAAACATCATTTATTAAAATTATATTGCTGTATATGTCATTTAATAAAAAATAATCGCTGGGATTTAACTTGCGTTATAAAAAAAAAAGTTGAACTTATGTTCTTATGTAACTTTTTAAGATTTTTAAGGATTTAATATTAAAATATTAGCGTTTTCCAAGCAAAAAAATCAACTGTTACAATAAAATAAAAATTAATTTTTAGTTTTATTTGAGTTTTTTTCATTAGTAAATAGCACTTATATCTAACATAATTGTCATTCAAACTTTTGTAACAAATATTTTTAAATAATCTTTATTCAAAAGTTAATGTAGTTTTTTTTTTAATTAATTACCTATTTTATCTTACCGCTTATAGAATAATTTAAAAGTTAAAAAATGATAAAAAATCGCTGAAGAAAAATCGCTTACTGCTTACGTAAAATCTTAAGAGATTTTACGTAAGCAGTAAGCGATTTTTCTTCAGCGATTAAATGTAAATTGCTCTAATTTTGCTTTAAAACACGGCCTGATACTTTGTTGTAATTTTGTTTAATTTTTGCATTAAACCATTTTTTTAATATAAAAAAAGATGTCGGTTGATTTTTGTTGAACTTTTTGTCAGGCCAAGAATAACTTTCATGACTTGACACACAAGCTTCTCTTATATGTGGTATCTGGACATTAGCCAGAGAACTAAAACAAAAATATACTAATAAAACAAATAATAATAAAAACTAAGTGCAACATAGAACTATTGTAAAGCGATATTCACTTTGAGAGTTATTTAAGAAAAAAGTCACTAGCTTGATTGATAATAGAGAATTTTCACCCTAAGGTATAAACTAGAATTATTTGCTGAAAAGTTTTAAAATAATTTGAAGTGTGTGCATATATATATATATATATATATATATATATATATATATATATATATATATATATATATATATATATATATATATATATATATATATATATATATAACTAAATTTTATATACTGCCTGTGTAATGCTTCTCCTACCTATGATGATAATCTATTTAATCTGAGGTCAAATTGCAACTAAAACAAGTGGTAAAAAGTTTTCAATAAAAAAATGATAATATACTGTGTCGTAATTTTGTTTAACTTTTGCATTAAACCATTTTTTTTAATATATAAAAAAATATCAGTTGATTTTTGTTGAACTTTTTGTTGGGCCAAGAATAAGTTTCATGGCATGATATACATGCTTCTCTTATATGTTGTATTTGCACATTAGCCAGAAAGGGCCTTTCCAATGCATGACCAACAAAATTCTTTATGGCTTCTATGTTTATGCCTGTGTTGCTGGCAGTGGTGTCAGCATACACCCTAATGATTTAATCTAAAAGCTTTTAGTATTCAAGGATACTCTAAATGGCAATAGCCTGGTCACTTTCCTTGGTGCTCTTAATCTTCAAAACACTAACCAAAAAGTTTAAAGAGTTGGCTTCAGACAAAGAAACACTTAACGTCCTTTCATGAATTGTTTAAACTTCACTGATGAGCTAGCTTACAATCTGAGTCTTAAAGTAAATCACTGGCTCCCAACTGATCATAGACCAGAAGATGGACCTCTAGTCCATCTTCTGGTCTATGATCGCTTGGGCTTCTGAATTAACTACAGTGTGATTTTTTCTCCTCAGAGTTGATTTTGAGATCTTCAGCTTGGCTTTATAAAGAGTGCTTAATAAACAGGTCCTGGGTTTAACACCAATACTAAATATTGTCACAATAGAGATCTAGTTGTGTAGGAATTCATCCATACTCAGTTAAATACTAACTTGTACTTCTCTTGAAATCTTCCTGATTTCAATAGGAGTTCTTTATAGTGGGCATAAAAATGTCATCAGAGTCTGGCACACTTTTGATGCCTTTTTTTTTTTTTAGGTGCCCTAAAAAGTCCCAACGGTCTTGTCACAGAGCACCGCAGAAGTGCATTTAACCAGAAAGTTCACACCTCCTTCCTTACCAACCAGAAAATTTGTCCAGAGCTTGTTTCGAACCCGGATCTCCTGATTATAAATCAAGCGCTCTAACCACTACGCCACAGCCACAAAATGTCTGTGTATAAATAAAATTCAAACTCTCCTCTTGTTCTTCTCCTCCTGATTCCTTTGCCTCTTGTGCCTGCATTTTCACTTTAGTAACTCTGAGTTCAATAAGGAATGTTAAGACGCACTGTAAAATATAAACATCATACATAATTTTTTTTTTTATAACAATTATCTGCTCCATTCTGAACAAACTAGTTGAAAAAAGTTTTTAATAAGAAAGAAAAACTTATTTAACAAAAATAAAACTTATCATTTGAAGCTGTTATACAGTAAATATATAGTTTTCTTAAATTAAACAGTCAAGAGTTTTTTTAGTTGCTTAAGTCAAACTACCACACTAATTGAACCTGTCATTTCGAAAAAGGCACAAGTCCATTTACTAAAACTTTTCAAAATAAACAAAAATATGATTTTTATTAAAATAATATCTAGGTTGCTAAAGAAATTAAACATGGAAGTAGATAAATAAAGAACGTATATAACTTATGTATTTTTTATTTTTTATAAAAAAAATATAAATCATAGAGAAATTTTTAATTCAAACTTATAAACTAACTTTTAAAAGTTTTGGACTTATGTCCTTTTCGAAATGACAGGTTCAATTGCATAAGCACATAAAATTTAATTTATTTTTGTAAAATCAAAAAGTAAAATTTGAAAATAGTATAATAGAATTTTTTGTATAATAGATATATAAATAGTATAATAGAAAATTTATGTAGTAACTGCCTAAAAACACCTTCTATACCTTAGATTTGACTTAGAGAGCTGGAATTTTTACTGATTACTACATATTGAAAATGATTTCACTTTTCCACACTTGGAATTTCAAAAAAAAAAAAATTTATGACACCCTAATGGGCATACATCTATCTATATCTATCTATCCATATATATATATATATATTTATATATATATATATATATATATATATATATATATATATATATATATATATATATATATATATATATATATATATATATATGTATATATATATATTATATATTATATATATATATATATTTATATATATTATATATATATATATATATATATTATATATATTATTATTATTATTATTATTATTATTATTATTATTATTATTATTATTATTATTATTATTATTATATTATAGATGAGTTTAAATATATCTTAAATATAACATAATATCAACAAAATAAATTGCTATAGAACAGAAAATATTTTTTAAAAACCAATGATTCAAAAATGCCTTTTTTTACTTTGTGTTGATTTATATATTTTTTTTTTTATTTGCTTTTAAATCCTAATAAACATTCAAGAATTTTCAATGCATAACAAATCATTTTGAAAATTTTTTAAGAAAAGAAATTTTCAAATATTTGTTCAATGTTTGTTTAATCAACTGTTTCCACTTAATGAAAAAATAAAGAGTTTATTTTATTAGTCTAATATTTACTTAACCGATTTGCATCAAATAAATTACAGTGTATAATTAAACAAAAAATACTAGAAAGTTAAAGTATTATCAGAAAATGTGAAAATTTCAAAATTTTTTCAAACTAACTTTAAAAGTTTCTTAGAACAATAACCTAAAATAATAAAAAACTAATAAAACAAATAACTATAAATAATAATAATAACCAAGTGCAACATAGAACTATTGTAAGGCAATATTCAATTTGAGAGTTATTTAAAAAAATAAACTGAGGTTTGATTCATAATTGAGAAATTTTCACCCTAAGGTATAAACTTGAATTATTAATTTGAAAGTTTTAAAGCAATTTAAAGTGTATAACAAAATTTTATATACTATTGTAATGCTTCTCCTACCTGAGATGATGACTATTTAATCTGAGATTACATTGCAATTATTTGCAGAGAACAAAGGGTAAAAAGTTTTCAATTAAAAAATATTAATATATTGTGTTGTAATTTTTATTTAACTTTTGCATTAAACCATTTTTTAATATAAAAAAAGATATCAGTTGATTTCCAAACACTGTTACAGCAGTAAAACATAAAAAATAAGTTGGCAACCATTTTACATTAGCAAAAAAAAGTACTAGGTAAACCACTCTTTGGCACTTATCTTAATGCCTAAAATTTCTCATTTTTTAGTTGACTCAACTATTTTAAGCATTTTAAAATACTATAAATACTTCATTGACTGATTTAATCATAATTTCAAATATTCATTAAGCTTATGCATTATTATTTTTGAATAACCAATTAAGTATTAACAACAAAAACAACAACAATAACAACAACAACAACAACAACAACAAAAACAACAACTAAAGACAACAACATCAACAAAAACAACAACAACAACAGAAATAACAACAACAGAACATAATAACAGAAATAACAACAACATAATAACAATAACATGAGTAATATTTAATCAATAATAGTAATAATAATAACAAAAATAACAACAATGTTATTATACAAAAATGCTTCCAATAATATAATTTTTTACTTTACTATATTTGGCCAATTCTCAAATTAGTGAAACCAGAGAGCAATTAATTCAAACACTTTTTTTAATGATCTTTTTGCATATTTTTACAAAAAACTAACTAAATTTGCATCTTAAAATAAATTTCAAAGTTTTAGTAAGTTTTATGGAAAAATATTAATATTAATTTCTACAGATAATAAAATTTGAAACTTAAATTTTTAATATTAGTATGTTATTTTCCATTTATCATAAATAAATATCTAATATTGTGTTAATTACATAAAAGCATTTTCATAACAATTTTAACATAATTTGAACAAAAAAAGTTTGGTCACACACCTTACATAGTTTTATAGCTAATGATATATTTGTAACATTACATAGATAAGAATGCTAAATTCAAAAAATTGTTGATGTGGGTTGGAACAAAATCATAAATACTATATAATAAAAAATAATTTTTTGTATATAAATGCCTTTAACATAAATATAGTATTGATATAATTTACCTTTTTAAAAATTAATCTCAATTTTCTTTATTAAATTCAACAAGAAAACAACTACATAGTGGTATTTTGAAATTTATTTTCAGTTTGAATTTGTTTGAAAAGATGCAACTAAATAATTCTTTAAATATTTGATTTTAAGGTCTTTGTAAATTTAAATAGCTTCCAGTTTTAAATTTAGGTTAATATAAAAGCTGACAAAGAATACTGCACTATAGAATATAAAAGAATTGTGAATCTGAGAAAAATGAAAGTTGCAAAAATGAACAGCAAAAAAAAAAAAAAATTCATATAAAAAAAAACGGAATACAAAAATAAATTAGTAGACAAAAAAATAAAGACAAATTAAATGAATCGATATCTTCAGTTTAAATAATTGCACAACTTACTAATTAGTCAGATGTTTTGAAAAGCTTTATCAAAATCAATGAGAGCACTGCAAAAATCTCCAACTAAATGTAAAGATGTTGTACAAGCTTTAGCAAATAATTGTTCCATTAAACTATGGAGAGGTAATGTGTTTCTTTATATTGTGTAAGCTAAGGCCTAAAAATATACTTCTTTCAGAAGAAATACCAGCAGACCAGTGTAAGTACAAACTGCATGAAAACAGTTGCCTAATACTTAAAGCATTAGGCATCAGCTATAATAGTTCATGGTGGTTAGATAATCTCTATTGGTCACAGTCACTTAGTTCATCTTGTTGGTTTAGAGACTGTCTGCATTAAAAAAAAAAGCAAAAAAAATCCCTTGAAAAAGTAAATCTAGCAGAGCAGGTCATTTGGCAGCAGTGAACCAAGGAGGACTCTGAGCATCTTTACAATTAAAAAATGAGTGTAAAGGAGAAGTAACACAGGAACTACTATCTACCTTATCCAAATTTCAGGAGCATGTTTGTATAAAAAGAGTTCAAGCAGATGAATTTGAAAAAGACAAGGGGATTGCAGGAAAAAGAATTTTT
>NC_088926.1:8880000-9012500 GCF_038396675.1 Hydra vulgaris | reverse complement strand
TATTAAATACTAAGAAGACCATTGTTTAATGAAACACAACTATAACAGTTACTAATGTTACATAAAATGAGGTTTTTACTATATTTATATATATTTTTTTAATAATCTTATTATTAAAAAAACGCGCAAGTTTGCAAATAGTAATTTTTATTTTTTCTATAAATCTTCATTTATCTATTTGCAATTTTCAGCAAAACTTACGAGAAAATAAATTTTAAAAAAGTAGAGTAGAAGTAAAACAAATTGACTAAGTGCAAATGAAAGAAAAAATGTATATAGATTTATAGTTAAATGCATAATTATATATTATTAATATATAATATATAACTATGTATTTAACTATAAACTCTGGCACCATTATATATCATCAGATAGAAAATGCCAATCGCTTTACAGAGTATATATCACTACAAAGAGAGCCCTTGAAATACAAACAAGGATATATATTCAAACATTTGAACACTCATTTGCTACCAACAATAAGAATTTAAAACGCCTGTATGCATACTTCAACAACAAAAAAAAACTGTCAAAAAAGACATCTCAACTATCTTAGATAATGCTTTAAAACAAAGTATTACTAATAAAACCGAAATTGGGAACATACTTAATAAGCAATTTACTTTAGTACTTGTACAAGAAAATCAAAATGATCTGCATTCAAGTTTTAACTACTGCACCAATGCTGTTCTTTCAGATCTTATTATTACACCAGCTACCATTGAAAATATTTTACCTAATTTAGACACCAGCAAGTCAATTGGAATAGATGGAGTTCATTCAGGTGTATCAAAAGAGTGTGCTTCGGCTTGGTCCTTACCACTAGCACTTCAGTTTTAACTATCACATGATTCTGAAACTATTCCTAATAAATGGTCTTGTGCCAACATTACGCCACTTTTTAAAAAAGGAAATACAACAGATCCAGCTAATTACAGACCTCAGATCTAGACTAGGCTCAGTTCTTGGTCCAGTATTACTTTTTATTAATATCAATGACCTTCCTGACAATCTCTCTGTTCTACCTAAAATGCATAGTGATGACACTAAATGACTTGCAAAAATAAATTTAAAAGATATCAAGAACAATACAAATATACTCCAACCTGATCTAGACAATGTTATTAACTGAACTAATACATGGCTAATGCGTCTTAATATAGACAAATGTAAATTTATGCATTTGGTGAAAACAATCCTATGTCAAACTATACTATTACCGATTACAATACTAATATGAGACTTAATCTTGCAAAAACTACCTGCGAACAAGACCTTGGTGTTTCAATGATACAATCCTAAACCTTCAGCACAAGCATGTAAAGCTGCCTCATCAGCTTGCAAAATAATCTGTCAATTGAAACATGCTTTTGTCAGTCATGATGTTAATCTCAGGAAGAAATTATATACTTGCTACGTACATCAATACCTTGAATTTGCAGTGCAAGCATGGAATCCTCGCCTCCTAAAAGATATGAATCTTCTTGAATCAGTTCAACATAGGGTGACACAAATACCGCATGCAATAAAAAACTTTAATTATGAACTCAGATGCAAAAAATTTAATATCACCCTATTAGATTGTAGACATGAGCAAAGCGATCAATAATATACAATGGATATAACCACAAATAATTATTCCAAACACACTCACACACATTTTTTTTAGAGTATGATAATGTAATGTGATTTATTTTGGGGTAATTTTATTTACTGTTTGTTTTCTTATTTTTAAACTCTTATATTGTTTTTAGATAAATATATTAATTTTCTTAATTCCTCTAACTAATAATGTTGTTATTATTGTCATTATAATCATCCTTAGACTAATGTCATTCCTTTGATTTGATTTTTTGAAATATAAGTACGTACACATTAGGCTGGGCTGAAAATAAACAAAGTGTAAATTTTATCACAACAAATCATACTTATTTGCTAATCCATGTATGAAACCAGAAGCATTTATAAAATATAAAAATGCTTTACTGGAAGTGCCCCATTTTGACCCTTAAACATCAGACAGGTCCCTAATATTATAGAAAAAAATGTCTTCAAAAGTATGTCATATTGGGTCTCAAATGAAGCGAAATTTTATAAAAATTTGAAAAATAATACATATTTTGTATTTAGATTATTAGTTTACATTTTTATGCGTAAAAACTGTTATTTTTTAACATTATTAAAAATATCAATTTTTTTCTCGGTGTTTTTGAGTCAATTTTTTTTAGAGATGTTTTTATAAAACATAATTATTATTTTTATAAATTTTCGTTTCTTTTGAGATGCAACATGGCATACTTTAAAAGATATTTTTTTCTATAATACTAGTGACCTGTCTGATCTTTAAGAGTCAAAATTGGGTGGTTCCCATATCTTATATTATTATTTTTAATATTTTTTGTTCATTTACAGTTAGACACAACAAAATATTCTTTGATAGACCAAACTTTTATTTTTACCCCAGCCTAGTACACATGTATGTGTGTATGTATGAATGTATGTACATACATACATTCATACATACACACATACATACATACATACATACATACATACATACATACATACATACATACATACATACATACATACATACATACATACATACATACATACATACATACATACATACATTACATACATTACAAACATACATACATACAATCTTTTTAAAATTTATTTTATAACATTTTTATTTTTAGCATTTAGGTTTTACATCTCTTTAATTTTTCGTTTTTTTTTTTTTTTATAACATTATAATTTTTTATAACATTATAATTAGATTCAGTGTAACTATAGTAATATTTATATAGTAGCTAAATTTTAATGTAACCAAATAAAAAATTTTATATATAGAATGTTAAAAAAATGTTTCTCATTAGCCCTGATGATGTTAGCTTAATTATGATTGATGAAACATGTTATCAATAAAACTTAAAAAGTAAAATAAGAAAAATAAAATGTGTACATGCTATTTTTTTTTTAAACAAAATTATATATATATATATATGTATATATATATATATATATATATATATATATATATGTATATATATATATATATATATATATATATATATATATATATATATATATATATATATATATATATATATATATATGTATATATATATATATATATATATGCATATATATATATATATATATATATATATATATATATATATATATATATATATATATATATATATATATATATATATAAAAGCAAAAAATTTCCATTACAAGTATTTTATTTGAATTAACTTTAAGATATAAATATTTACTTAAATTATAATTGGATCATTTTGACAGGACATTTCGGACTGTCAAGTACAGTCGAGGAGAGTTTGAAAAACATTTTCGGTATGGCGGTTTAATTTTGTCTTTATTCTTTAGATTGCATATAAACTAATACTTAAAGATTCCACTTACGTTACCCTAAGACACTAAACAACAATCACTTATGCTGGTGTTATCACAAAATATCTATTTATTTATTAAATATTCGTTTTAAGCGCATGCAGAGGAAATACTTTTATTAAGTTACTGTTTATTTAAACAATTGCATTTCACAACTTTCACAAGTTTTATACGAACTTATAAATTATCAAAAATGACAACGTATGCAATTAATTATTTTAAAAATTAAATTTGCAACGCATGCAAATTTAATTTTAAAAAAATGTCCAACTTATTTATATCATTCTGAGTAATGCAAGTTGTAATTAATATAGTTTTATTAATAAAGTACTAAAGATTTAGGACCCTTCATAACTCATTTAATTTTATCATAAAGTTCGAGTAATTTAGGTCCCATATTTTTTATTACTTTAATTTATTTTACTATTTAAGGTAGAACTGTTTTTGCTAAATTTTGCATAACAACATGTATTGTAATGAGAGGGGAGTTAAAAACTCATTAATTTACCTTTTTTGTTTGTTTGTTTATAAAAATGTATTGTTCCGTTTACGCGGAAATAGTTTTAAAACTTATTATCGTTACAATTGGTTTAAATTTATCCAATAAGCATTTAAGATTAAAATATGGTTCTTACGATTAAAATTTTATTTCGTTTTTAAAAACGTTTCGTTACTAGCCGTTACGTACTTTTGCCGTTAAACACCAAAAGTACGTAATTTCTTTCATTAGTAGCTGTCTTTTTTTACTGAAATCATATTTTTTAAATCAAAACTTTATTATTTTGAAATTTTCAAAATAATAAAGCAGTGTTGATAAAAATTTTGTTTACATGCCTTAAGCAAAAAAGTCAAAAAAAAAAAGTTTATGACAAGTAATTAAATTGTCAGTTTTTGATCAATGTTTGATATTTTGTCGCCGATACATGACGCAAAAACTTTTTTTTTTGGACCATGACATTAAATTATTTAAAAGTTTTTAATTTGAAAATTTTAATATTCTTAAAAATTGGCATTTAAAACGTGATGATTATATTTGGCAGGAACTCTATACGATTCTCAAGTTGTTTTTGGAGCTGCATTTTCTCAGCTTAATGTTGAACGAGATTTTAGTAGTTTTGCAATAGTCTACACTCATTTGAGAACTCTTCTTTCGGATGAAACATTAAACGCGATATTAGTCGTGAGACAAAATTTTGGTTGACAAAGTAAAATTCTTTTTACAACGTTAACCTTATACAAAAAATGAATGTACGTAACGCTATTTAATTTAAAATCTAAAACAAACAATTGAATCTGTCATTTCGAAAAGGACATAAGTCCAAAACTTTTAACAGTTAGTTTATAAATTTGAATTAAAAATTTCTCAATGATTTATGTTTTTTTTTTCAAAAAATAAAAAATACATAAGTTGTTTACGTTCTTTATTTATCTACTTCTATGTTTAATTTCTTTAGCAACCTAGACATTATTTTATTAAAAATCATATTTTTGTTGATTTTGAAAAGTTTTAGTAAATGGACTTGTGCCCTTTTCGAAATGACAGGTTCAATTACTTTTTCTAAATAATAAAACAAGTCTTGTCTTTAATTAACGGAAGTTAATTTCAAATCCAGTGAAACTAACTTTTTTAGAGTTAATCAAATTGATTTTTAATTAATTCAATGTAAAATAAAATGAAAAAAGTTATGTATGAGAATTCTAAAATTTTTTACTTATAAAACTCATTTATACTTAAATGAATATTCATTAAAATTTGGTGTTAATGTAAAAATGCTAGTTTATTCAACTGTTTCAGGAAAAAACCATTCTCTACAGCAAAATCGCAACTTTTTTTAAAATAGTCCAAGTTTGGCAATTAATACACAATTTCAATATAAATTTTCTTTAGTCGGTCAAATGCGAACTGTAAACTTATATATAAGTGACATTTAATAATGCTACCGACAGTGATCCATTGGTCACTGTCGGTAGCATTATTAAATGACGAGTAACCGTCATTTGAAAAAAATATATATATATATATATATATATATGTAACCGCCGTTTAAGGAACAGTCATTTGAAAAAACTTTTGAGTATCTGTCATTTGAAAAAGAAAAATTTTTTATTTAAGAAAATGTTTTATGTTTGACCCATTAATATTACGTTCAATTTTTTGTTTCGAAATAATTATAATTTCTTAAGATTCTAAAGAGTTATACACAAATCAATAACAGAATAATGACTTTCTTAAGGTTGTTGTCCTGTACAAGACAGGTTGACTTGTACAGGATAAGAACAAAAAGAGCGCGTGTGGCCGGAAATTATTCCAGTAACTTGGTAGCGCATCTTTACTATATATATATATATATATATATATATATATATATATATATATATATATATATATATATATATATATATATATATATATATATATATATATATATATATATATACACACACATATATATATATATATATATATATATATATATATATATATATATATATATATATATATATATATATATATATATATATATATATATATATAATGCTTGCACATAATTTTTATAAAGAGAAGGTATTGAGTTCAATTTAAAATAGGAAACTTACTTTTAAAAAAATTTTATAGGAGATTTTTTACCTGGAAGTGAAAGTTTAATATGACATTCTTATTGGGAAGTATATAAAAAGAGAAAAAAACGCGGGAGTAAAATCATACTAATGTAATAGCCAGACCCGAGAGCACGGTACGTTTTTATTAGGTTTAAACCTAATAAAAACTTCCAAGGAACGTTTAAAAAACGTACTTTGCCCACTGAGAGAAGTAATGCCGTAGCGGCCTAAATAAATTTATTTTTGCGCTCTCGTTCCAAGAGACTTCTTAAAATCATCTTAAAATACTTTGTTTAAATATTAAAACTATTGTAACTATTATTATAACTAAATATTATAACTATTTAGCATATTTCATTTATTAATAACATTAATTATAATTGTTATTATTTGTATTATAAATATATAAACTATTATTATGAGTAATAATTATTAAAACGTTATGGATACGAGTTTTTTAGCCTCATCTTTTTTAAAAAACAAAAATTAAAATTATTTTTTGCATCATAACTTTAACAATGCTGTTTTTCCTATTATTAATGTTTATTAAAAATTTCTTTGTTTTTATTTTTCAAAGTTTCTTAGAATACATACACATGCATAATATATTTTTCAAAATTTTTTATTTTTCAAAGTTTCTTAGAATACATACACATCAACTAATATAGCCGTAGTCACAGTGTAGTACATAGATTGGCTGACATAAATAGAGGGTTTAGGCTTTGACAGACATCTTGAAACTTAATACATTTCAATCTTTATTTAAATAGGATTTAGTTAGTGGTTAATAAATTAATTTATATAAAAAGTTACAAAGTTAAATAGACATTTCTCTAATTCGATTGCGCAACTGATTTCTCAGCTTCAAAAAGAGGCCAATAAGGACAAAATTGTAAACAAATAGCGACAAATCGCTTAAATAATCCTTCTTAGTTTACTAATTTTTCTGCTTATCTATTAAAAAAAAAAAACTTTGAATTTTTGGTAAAACAATTTACAGAAGACAATAAAAAATTCACAAATGTCAAAGACATGTTAAATCATAATAAAATTGTTGAAACTTGTTTTGGTGCAAGTCTAGATGGACTTGTAAATCAATTCTAGGAATATATATATATATATATATATATATATATATATATATATATATATATATATATATATATATATATATATATATATATATATATATATATATATATATATATATATATACATATACACACACACATATATATATATATATATATATACATATATATGTATATATATATATATATATATATATATATATATATATATATGTATATATATATATTTATACATATATATATATATATATATATATATATATATATATATATATATATATATATATATATATATATATATATATATATATATATAATTTGCCGGGAAACTATTTCTTAAGAAGAATCACTCATTTGGCTATTATGCACAAGTCCAAAAAGCAATGAGTTTATTTGGACTGAATTAATGTTTGTTTATAGATATGATTGTTTATGAAATGACTTATAGTGGAATTATTGTAAACATTAACTTTGATAAATGTGATTTTTTAAATGTTGTAGATAAGTTGGAGTATTTTTAAAAAAAATGTACTTTATCTCAATAATAAATAGTACATTTCATGCATTTTTACAGTTTTATAAGAGGATCTATAAAGTAAAAATGCACATTCTACATGGATTTCTTTAGCTGCTATTGTTTGACTTTCTATAACTTCTTTGTGTAATAGTTGATTTCTTCCATTACGTGTTATACCAAAAGGCTTAAGCAAATCAGATATTAAAAAATCTTTATCAGCCATTACATAATATCCACTCTTCTATAGCTCTCTTTTCAAAAGTCCTTATTGCTTAACTATTTCAATATCAGAAATAGAACCAACAAGTAGTTCACTAACAAAATGTTATCTTACCAAAAAAAGCAATTCCAACTAATCCTTTAAAGATAAATGGTGCTTATAGTGGGAAAACAAACTACTTTGAACTATAAGGCTTGAATTTCTTTGACAAACCAATTCAAAACAGTCAATAATAACTTTTGTTTTAGGATAAATCTATTTGAAATATTACGACATGTTAAGTTTTTGGTAAAATAAATTAGACCAAAATAGTATTGCACCAAGTTTAAGGTATATCAAATTTAACCATATAATAAGATCTTGACACAATAGATTTTGGTGTCTTAAACCAGGAAGTAAAATTTAAATAAAAAAAAGTCTAAGCCTTGTTAATAACAAGAGTAGCTGGTCAATTGATAGTTGGGTCAATCATGTTTCACCTATAACCAGATATGTGATATATGAAGGATATGTAAACAATTCTTTGGGTAACTTTTCTTCAGAATGATGTTCAGGATGATAATACTTCATACTTTCACGTCCATTTCTAGGATTTAAATATTCAAATGAAATGCCAAAAATTTCTTTTCTCATGCCAGTCAATGAGTTAAAACATTTATTATCTTTTTTGTAACTAAAAATATTATTTTTCAATTGGTTGTTGATTATTTTTAAACTTTTATATTCTTCAGGCAAGCTCTATTAGTTTTCATAAACTACTACTAATCTTTTTTAAACGATTGTTTTTTTCGGACGGCAACAACTTACAGTTTTCACAATTTTAACTATTTGTGAAATCCAGTAATGTATAAAGTTTTTTTATCGCTTAACTTAGTCGTGAACTCTGACTATTTTGACTTTTTACATGGAGATTTTCAAGGTAATTTTTCTTGTGTTGTCTTAAATGAACACGAGCTTTAAACTTCAATTCTTTTTTTTAAGATTTTTTACTGCAATTAATTTTTATCTCCTAAGGCCTAAAGTGAAACTACCGCACTTTAGTGTGTTTCATTATTTCAAAATTATCAGCACCTTCTTTACATCTATATTAACATATTTTGTTACACCAAGCTTTGTGAACATCGAGTTTTTTCTCTTGGTTCGGAAAGAAAACAGACCGATATTAGTTTTTTTTTATTATAAAATGAATTTCTATACAATGATATACAGTATTACTTCCCTCTTCCACTTTTTTTCAATATTAGTCTGATAATGCTAGAGTTAAAATAAGACATTTTAATTTAGTACGAATATAGTTTGTTTACAATTTTGTCCTTATTGGCCTCTTTTTGAAGCTGAGAAATCAGTTGCGCAATCGAATTAGAGAAATGTCTATTACAGTGGATTTTTTGATGAAATATCCTAAATAAATGGTTATAATTTATGTACAAATAATAAGCGCATACAAATAAGAAAAAGTTATTCAAACGCGCAAATATACAAATAATGCTTGCAGACATTTTATAGTTTTAAACATACAAGAAACATCGTTGAAGCAATAATAAACTCAATTTAAATATTTTAAAACTTTGTAAATTCAATTTTCAATTCTACCATTTTAAACATTTAAACGTTTTAAATTTTTAAACGTTTTAAAAGAATGGAGTCAATTTATGAATTAGTTATTAATTTGTTGTTGTTGTTGTTGTTGTTGCTGTTATTGTAATTTGGCAAAACTATTAGGGTAATACAGCGTGGTTGCAAATTTTTGATAAACATTCGTAGATATTTTTTTAATAACTTTTATAATATCCAATTATTAAAAATAAGTATTTAACGTTATGGTAAATGATAAAACAGATAAAAACTTAAGCATGTTGACTTGTTCTAATAAACTTTTACCAAAATCAATCAATTTAGTTACTTATTATATATATTTTTTTTGTCAAAAAGATTTCGTCAATTGCATAGAAGTAAAATTTTCAACTTTTAACTTTTGTTTTGTGTAATTAAAATACTAATTTATTCTTGTTGATTTATTAGTTTAAAGAAAAAATTAGAATTTTTTTAAATACTTAAAACTTTTGCAAACAATTATATTAAACGAAACTTGATGTCAAGTATTTAACATTTGTTTCTAGTTAATATTTAATTGCTTTAAAGCAAACGAGCAATTATTTTTCATTACATCCGCCGGCGGGAAGCAAATACTTCCGCCTCCAATTTGACGGCCGCAGCCACTGGAGGCGAATGAAAAGAACATTTTGTCGCTAAAAATTGATCGGGAGGTCGCCGCCAACAGCTTCCACCTCCCTAAAAAGTCGGCCTTTCGGCAGAAAGCTACTTCGCCGCCGGGCGGCATTATCAACTCTGATAATAAAGTTACGTTCATACGTCAAAGAAACAAACATTTATCGAGTTAACAACTACTTTTTGTAGGTAGTTTAGCCACGTGACTATAAGTAATTTTACGTAGGTGTGGATTATTTGATGAATTTAAAATTACTAATCAAAGTTAACCCTACTATGCCGTTGCTAGTTGACTTGCACTTGTTACGTTGGGGTCCATACGGACCCTAACTAAATAATTATGTTTTTAATAAAATAATTTGTTGTTTAAAAGCATTACCCAAGATAGTTTTATTCGGTTTTACCAAGAATAATACATTACTTTGTTATTAAAAATAATATCTAAACAAATATATATATATATATATATATATATATATATATATATATATATATATATATATATATATATATATATATATATATATATTATTCTGTTTTACCAAAAATAATACATAACTTTGCTATTAAAAAAAAATCTAAACAATATATATATATATATATATATATATATATATATATATATATATATATATATATATATATATATATATAAATGCATGTATGGTTTACTTTGCACGGTGTGTCACAAAGAATTTTGCAGCATACAAAATTGTTACATTTATCACAAGTACTTTGAACTTTTTTATCAAGTGATCTAACACAGAGCTTGCATCTACCTCGTTTTCTTTTCGCACTAAAATTACTATTATATTTTGCTTTTTTTTCATCATTGCTCCTTTTTGCGTTATTTTGTGGATCGTTGAATGACATAGAAGAACTTAATTCAACCTTTTGTGATGAAATATTTTGATCAAGAGTATCTACTCCACCCTTTGTTAAATTATAGTCCAGAATTATCTGTGGTTTTTTGTCAGGGCGATTCGATAACTCTGCATCACGATGATTGCTACTCAGCAGAATGACTGACTTTCCTTTCTTTAGGACATATGAGACTAAAGTTAACTGTTCTTGGTGACCAAACAATGAAGAGTAGACTTCTCATGTTCGAGCAGGTAAAAATTATGTAGGAATTTCTTTTTTATTTTTGCGCATCGTTCCAATTAGACTTAATTTTTTCTCCAAAAGTTCTTTTGCAAGTGTTACTGATGTGAAAAAGTTGTCCATTGTAACATTTCTTCCAGATCCTTTTATGACTTCAACTAAATCATGTACTACTCGTTGCCCTTGATTTCTTTCTGGTCCCTCCTCATGAATACGACCGGTATAAATTTGTGCATTCAAGACATAGCTGGTACTAGAATCACACAATAACCATAGCTTTAAGCCATATTTAGCTGGTTTGGATTTTATATATTGTCTAAAGGAACAACGTCCACAAAAATGGAACCAGCTGTTCATCAACAGTAACATTTTCATATGGTCTAAAACTATTTGAAAGTGTTTGTACCCAAACGTCGAAAACCTTACGAATAGGTGCAAATTTGTCATTGTTGCGTTTTAATAATCGAGTTGCTTTGTCGTCAAATCTCAAAACTCTTGAAATGGTATGAATACGCTTACGACTCATTACCGAACGAAAAATCTGCCGGCCATCACTAATGTCCCATAGCTCCTCTGTAGCTTCACCTGCTGATCGGTAAACACCTGCTAAAAATAAAAGTCCAAGAAACCCATATAGTTCATTCTCAGATATTGGTGCCCACGTTTCTTTAAAAACAATTTCAACTTCTTTGTTTGAATTATTTAGAACTATCTTGAAAATCTTTGGGGTAAAAAAAAGTTGAAAAGCATCATTTATTGAATTTGTCATACGTTTAGCGTATGATGTTAATCCTGGTTTTAATTTCATGACATTTTGTGCTGCAAATTTTTTAGAATTGTTTAGTCTTTGTTTTTGCCATATTTCATTACTTTTTGGGCACTTATAAACATTTGTTGTACTGCTAACTTCCACTTCAGTTTCAACTATTCCATTAGTTTTACCTGGACTTATTTCCTCAGCTCTATCATTATGTATATTTCCTCTATTTAACACCTGATTTGCATAACTTATTCTCCTTTGACTATTTAAGCCATAAATGCTGCTAGTGCCTCTAACTCCACCACGAGTTCTACATCTACTAGCTCCTAATACTGGTGTTGACCTATTCTCTGCTTTTGAAATTGCAGGAGTATCTACTTGAAAATCAGCATCATCTGATAACTCAGTATATTCTGAGCTGTCTGTTGTTACTTCAACAACAGACAGCTCAGCTTCTTCCTCATCATCATCATCATCATCAGAAGTTAGCACTTCTTCGCTTGATGGATCTCTATCAAGCGATGCAAACAATAGTTCCTGAGCCTGTTCAGCAGTGTATCTAATACAAACTCTTTTTTTATTTTCAGCCATAATTTTTTATATTTTTTATGAAATCTAAATTTATCTAATTTATCTAAAAATATCAAAGAAGAAGGTTGAGTCACAAATAAAAAAAATAAAAACAGTTTTTAAAAGCATAAGTTATGAAAAACAATTAAGTTTATAAGAAAACTATGTTGATCATTGATGATTATTCTATGAACATCATTGATGATTATTTTAAAAATAACTAAAAAAAGGAAGCAATTTTCAAAAAATATTTTTTTGGTCTTTGTACACTTTGTGATATTTAACAGATACATAAAATTTTGAAAAAAAATACTAGCTACATAAATATATAATGCAAAAACAAACTACTCGTGGGGTCCGTTTGGACCCCAACATAATAGTAGGGTTAAATGCATATATATATATATATATATATATATATATATATATATATATATATATATATATATATATATATATATCACGGCTGTTTCACTCAATATAAAAACGAGCGTGACGTCACGAGTTTATCAAAAAAAAAGTATTTCCGCATAAAAAGTATAAAAATTCACACTTTAAATTAATAGTAACTTTTTTATATAAATGCTTTCATCTTGCAATTAAAAAAATATAAAAGATCTATCTTTCCTTGTTAAATAAATTTTTACATTAATTGGTATAAAAATAAATATTGCCAAAATATTTTTAATAATTTAGAACCACTTTTCTAATTTTCGCATATTTTCCGGAAAACATGAATTGGGCCAACTAAGATTTCATAACATAGCTTTGTGCTTGATATTTGAAATTTAGAACACTTAACCCTAAATGTCCATTCTATCAGATTCCTGCGTCATCCTAGAGAATTTTTAACAAAAAGACTGTTTTTAAAGCATTTATATTTTTTAATTGATCGTTTTTAAATGCAAAACGTAACATTTTTGATGGATGACGTAAGTTAATGAAATTTCAACCTTTTATGCAAATGAAAATAAAAAAATTATTTTACGTGCCTTCAGCTATGTTATGAAATATGTTTTCAAAAATGTCATGTTTTACAACTAATCTTGTTAGTTTTAGGCGTACATTTGTGTTGACGTTTTTTTGCGATGACGTAACCTATATGCGTTACGTCCCAAACTATATTAATTAACGAATATTCTCCAAACAACTGTTTCGGCGAGTCAATTTTTGAAGTATAAAAGTAAACAAAGTTACGCGGAATTTTTCTCTTTGGATTATCAAACTAATATCAGATAAGTTGTTAAATCCACTTTTATCTAGTGCATATATTTGTTAATTAATATTATTTTATTTGTTTTTATTATATTTATTAATAAGTCAATATTATTTTGATAACAATGTATTCAACTGAGAGGGAAATTCTAAAACAACATATTGGATGGAAAAATGGTTGGGAAGATAGGTGTAACTTTCCTTTTGTTAAGCGAATAATTAGGACAGATAAGATCAGTAACAATGTCATTTCCATTTTAATGACAGTCTTTAAAATAAGAGGTGATTTATTTAGTTTTATGAGTTTTCTTTTGCCAATTGATTTTGATATGCCTAGTAATGACGAGTTTGATAAAATGTGCCTAAAGTTAACACGCCAAAAAAAGAAATATAAAAAAAATTTTAAAGCTATAAAAAACGAAGAATTTTTAAAATGCAACTGTCGCAAGCTCCACCCAAAAAAAAAAAAATCAGCAGATGCAGATGACTTTTTCACTTTAAATAACAGTCAGGAGCTACTGAATCAAATTGATCAATTAACTTCTGAAAATAAAACAAATATGGAGCAAATAGAAAAATTTAAAATACAAGTATTTAAGTTGGAAGTTGAAATTACAGATTTAAATTTTAAAAATAGAGCTCTCAACACATATTGTAACTCATTAAGTTCTCAATTAGAGACTATGAGTATTAGGCTAATTACTGAGCTTCATCAATATATAAATTTATTTGCTATTGAGTTTCATGCTTGCTTTCCAAATGAAAGTATCACACGAAAAATGCATGAACTTATTTTTAATGTGCCACTATTTGTAAAATTCCATAAAACTATTGGGTTGCTTAGTGAAGAGGAGGGAGAGTGTTTGCATAATAGCGTAAATAAGGAATTAAGACAGTTGCATTCAGTAAAAAATCAGGAGCAGAAGCTGCATCTTGTTTTAAAACGCTTTGAATTGCACAGCAAAGCTGATAGGAAGCTTCAAGCCTCTAAGGTGAGAAAGTGTGTTGTGTGTTCTGAGCGTGGCAAAAATTCATTTTATAGACAAGGTCTTTGTCTTGTTTGTGGTCATCAAATTTAGTTAAAATACTTAAAAAATTAAAAACAACAACAACAAAAAAAACTATTTACAAGTAAGATAAATTATATGAGATCTTTAATTTATATATAAGATAATTTTATTCTGTTCTAATATTTGTGTAATGTTAGTTTAAAATATTATTTTTTAATATATTGATTTTATATATTAGGTAGGTGCCCATTCTGTTCCTATCTTCAGAAGTTATTTATACCTATGCAATACCTTCGCTCAGGTTAAAGAATGGAATACTAGTCTTGCATCAAATGTATGTAAAAATCTAGCTTTTATATATTAACTTGTGATCAGAGCAACTGGTATGTTGGTTGGGTATGATCTTGTATGTTTGTGTATTTAATTTAAAAAATGTATTGTCCTTCATTATATGTAACATTTTTTTATAGATATATTACATATCCATTCGATGTTTATCACCAGAAGTTAGTTCTACCTTTGCAGTACCTCTGCTCTACATACCTCCTCGCTGGTTAAAGAATGGAATATAAATCTCATGTCAAGTTTGTGTAAAAATTTATTTTTAAAAATTTGTAAACGTTATCAAAATTTTGAGTGGAGCAATTGTTTTTCTGGTTAAGCATGAGTATGAATCTGATATCAGTTGGATGTACAAAGATAGTTTACTACTTAAAGAACCTATCAGTAAACCAACTGATTATAAAACAGTTTTTAATGGGAATAAAAACAAATTTTCAAAAGATTTCAATTAGCTATTTGTATATTCAAGCACTTTATTTACTGAGAGAAGAGACTATAGATTCAAGTGCTATAAAATAATTCTACTACCAAAAGCGAGGTTAATTCAAAAACTTAAACTCAAATTTGGTCATGAATTATTTTATTAGACTTGGTGAGTGTTTAATTATTAACAACTTAACACCATATTATTAGAACTGTATGCACAGAAAAAAATAAATGCTTAAGCTTTAAATGTTTTGACTAAATATTCCAAAATCGAAATCTGGCTTTATTTTGCAATGCAATGAATTTATTGGCTTAGGAAAATAAGTTTCTAAAACAAGAACTCCTAGGTTTAAAAATGTACTCTTTTAACAGCTAATCCCCCTTTTAATTACATTTTTCATAACTTTGCGAAAAGTGCGGTTTGCTTTCAGACCTCAATAAAGTCTGTTTTAGCTATCCTTAAACAATTAAGTAAGGTTTTTTTGTTTTTATAATGGTCAAACAATGGGTATATTTGAGAATAACTATCAGAAATAAATTTTTCTGATTTTTTTTTTGATAAAAAGTAGCATCAAATTACTTGAATTCAGCCAACTTCATCATTTGTCGCGTTTTTTTGATATATATATATATATATATATATATATATATATATATATATATATATATATATATATATATATATATATATATATATATATATATATATATATATATATATATATATATATATATATATATATATATATATATATATATATATACTTAGGTCGTTAGGAAAGTTCGTAGAACTCCCCTATAACAAAAAAAAAGGATTTTTTTTTAAATTTTATTTTATTAAATGTTCAAAATAATGTCCATCATTATCTATACAAAGTAGCATCCTTTCAAGCCATTTGTCAAACATTATTTATACTCTTCTTTGGGTATACTTTGAAGTAGCTTCGTTATGCGAGTTTTTTGACTTTCGACGTCAGTATAGTCATCAAGATTTTTTTTTTATCAAATCGAATAGCCAATAATCGGATGGTGCTAAGTCTGGTGAGTATGGTGGATGGCGAATTATTGTAATTCCAGCTTGGTTAAGATAATTTGTGATGGTTTTAATCACATGGGGTTGAGCGTTATTATGGAGAAATTTGAAATTTTGAGTGCCTATTTTAGTCTTTGCTTATTGATTTCGCATATACGAGGTTTCAAACAATTTTTTATATAATATTCGCTAGTAATGGTGTCTACTTTTTCAACATAACCCAAATGAACAACACCTGCTGTTTTGAAGAAGATGTAGAACATGTTTTTCGGCTGAAACCTGTCGCATCTTATAGTTCTTGGAGTTTCACCTTCACCAACCCAACTAGCGTTAGCCGACTTGTGCCCGATTTTTCTCAAATAAAACCACAACTAATCCCCTGTAATATATCACACAGTATCAATAAGGCCGTTTCTGAAAAGGGCTAAATTTTCCTTACATGCCTCAACTCTATTCTTGCGATTTTGATCGGTTAAATCGTGGGGTATCCAACGTGATGTTAATTTTCTTTTTTTAAGCGCGTTGTGAATGATTTTGTTGATCATAAAACGATTAATCGATGTCAGGACTTTAATTTTATCATGTGTTGCATGCGGATTTTCTTCAATAATGGCTCGCACACGTTTAATACTCTCAGCTGTATACGTGGTTTGAGGGAGCCCTGAGCGAGGATCATCTTTGAGACTCTCTCTACCATCTTTAAATAAAGTAGCCCACTTGGCAACTATATTATATTTTGGAGCTTCGTCACCATAAACTAAAACCAGTTTACCGGTTATGGCTTGTGCTGAAACTCCAAGTAGAGCACGGGTTTTAATATATGCTCGATATTCAAATTTTTCAATTTTTTCTTTTAAACGTATATAATAAAATTTAAATAACTATTTAATAAACATTCAAAATATTTCAACAAGTACTTAAAATATTCATAATTAAACACAGTTTAAAATAATATATAAATATTTATTTATTTCTTGTTTCATTTTATATATATAGTTGTTTTTCTCTTAAATTCTTTATAGAGCTATCTATATATATATATATATATATATATATATATATATATATATATATATATATATATATATATATATATATATATATGCATATATATATATACTCACTATATATATATATATATATATATATATATATATATATATACATATATATACATATATATATGTATATGTATATATATACATATATATATGCACTATATATATATATATATATATATATATATATATATATATATATATATACATATATATGTATATATATATATATATATATATACATATATATGTATATATATATATATATATATATATATATATATATATATATATATATATATATATATATATATATATATATATATATGCAGTATGCTCTTTCCTTTTATAACAAATTAGACCGTCACCTTTTTTTGCCATCATAATGGGTACGACACAAGACATATCGATGGTAGATCAGCTAAGCTTTGTTGTAAGGTATGCAGTAATAACCAGATCGGAAAATGGACAGCCAATTAATATAGAAGTATTTCTAGGCTTTTATGTCAAAATTCACTGGCGAATCGGACGCCACTATAAAAAAACTAAACCCGACTAGATGGTCCAGTAGGGTCAATACAATATCTGCAATAAAACTTTGTTATTTTGATATTGTCAAAGCATTATCAGAAATAGTTCTAAAGAGCCCTAATAAAGATGAGCGTAGTGAAGCAGAGAGTATTAAAACAAAAATGCTAACACGAACTTCGAGTTCGTGGTGATTTGCGAATTCATGCACAGTGTATTGAACGACACCAATTATGCACCAAAAACTTTACAAAAATGCGACATCAATTTGGGCGAGGCGAGCAAAGTTTTAACAGAGACCAAAGCAAAGTTGCAAATTTATAGAAATGATTTTGAATTATTCAAGTGCAAAGCCAGTAAAGCTGCAAGAAAATATGGTATTGATACCCATTTTCAAGAAAAAAGGCAAAGAAAAGTTAAAAAACATTTTGATGAATTAGCTACTGATCACCAATTTCCAAATCGAGAAAAAATATTTAAAATTGAGATTTTCAATAATGTACAAGACACAGTAATATCTCAATTAGATACACGTTTTATTGGTATTAGTGCAGTCTGTCATATATTCGATTTTCTAACACCAATATTTTTATTACATGTTGATGAAGCAACTTTATTACGAAAGTGTGACAAATTCCAAAGAAAATATTTAAATATAATAAGCCCTAGTTTTTCACTTCAATTTATTAATATTTACCATCAAGTTTTACCTCAACTAACTCAAGCATGGACTTTTCACCATTTATGTATGGAAACAATGAGCAAATATGGAGTGCTAGAATGCGACCTAACGGAAGTATTTACAGCAATGTTTTTATTCTTTACAATTCCTGTCACTTCTGCTGCAACTGAAAGGTCGTTTAGCAAATTAAAAATATTAAAAAATTATTTAAGAAATAAGATGGGCCAAACTTGACTCCGACATTCATCGCTAATAACATTTGAAAACAAAACCGCATCAAGCCTGGATTTAAACGCAGTCATTGATACTTTTGCGAAAACTAAAGCTAGGAAAATTTTTTAAATATAATTGTAATTTAGTCAGTTGGTAGGCCCGACCTTTATATAATAAACCCTTGAATCTTCTCTATTTCATTTTATTAGCCAAACCTACACCAAATATTAATTTATGTTGTTACTGTTTAATATTTTTATTACCTGCCTTGCAGTGCACAAAAAAGAGCTTTAGTAGCTTAGAATTTTATTTTTTTATATTTTTATTTGATTAAACCAAATTAGTTTACATGGCAGTGGAGCCCCATTTTTACCTAGCTACGCCACTGACTATATATATATATATATATATATATATATATATATATATATATATATATATATATATATATATATATATATATATATATATATATATATATATATATATATATATATATATATATATATGTATATATATATATATATATATATATATATATGTGTGTGTGTGTGTGTGTGTGTGTGTGTGTGTGTGTGTGTGTGTGTGAGTGTGAGTGTGTGTGTGTGTGTGTGTGTGTGTGTGTGTGTGTGTGTGTGTGAGAGAGAGAGAGAGAGAGAGAGAGAGTGTATATATATATACAGATAGGGTTACCAGACGTCCGGCTTTTACGGAGGAGAATACAGCGCCAAACCTGTAAAAAATAAATTTTGTACTGTGTTCTCCTTCGTAAAAGCCGGACATCTGGCAACCCTGTATGAGTGCATCTGTGTGAGTGTGTAAACCGTTTGAAAAAAATATTTAAAAAATCGCTTGAAATAATTACTGTACAACAAGTTCTGACGTAATGGAAAAAATTTGTAATCTTTAAGTATCAAAATGGTATCAAAAGAAGAAAGGAGAAACTTCTTAGAATGTCAACACTTAGGTATAACTTCATCTTTCTTATTAAGCATTTTCTTCCTATTATGATATAATTTTTCATTGCAAATTTAAGTTATTGGGTGGTATTTGCTAATGGTAAACGAGATTAAATATGCATAGGAAAGGCATAGGCTATTTGGTACAGAGCTAGACACGGTATGTTTAACTTTTGAGGCTTCCAATAATAATCATTACATTTTCAGACGCTAAAACATTTTTTACGCGTATTCAAATATTTTCATCGATAATAATAGTTTTATATTTAATTGCAATGAATGTTTTCATTCATTCAGTACAAAATTACAGTTTTGAATGATGCCATGAAGATATTTTATTAAACTACGCAAGTTAAAAACAACTTAATTACGAGTTTAATTGTTCTGGAACGCGCTTACGCTGTTTTCTTGTTTTGGGTGGAATGCGAGTAGCGAACTTGAGTCAAGTTCGACTTGAACTTTACTTTGTGACCAATAGCGGTAGAGTATTTTTTAAGAGGAAAACCCATACTCTGCCGCTATTGGTTACAATGTAAAGTTCAAGTCGAACATGACTCAAGTTCGCTTCTTGCATTCCACCCTTATCTTTGGACTAATGATATATAAACTAGATATCTAACTTGCAGGATTTTATTGGGCAAAAAAAAAGCCGCTTTTTTTCGTTTATAACTATAGTCCGCCATTTGTAAAAAGGGCAAAAGGTGAAGCCGAAGTGTGGAATAAAAGTTAAAATGCACATCAAAAATTCCCAATAAATTAAAGATAATTCAAAAACAAATTTTAATAATTATGAGATACTTATAAAGATTTTTTATAAGCCTATGTTTATTAAAAAGTATTTTAATTCATAAAAATGCTTCAAAAGTGTCTGTCGTTTTTCTTATCTATTCAAAACCTTAATCCTTTTTTAATCGAAAATAAATTAAAGAATTATAAATTATTATTTTACAAGTATTCTAATTTCCGCTCAACACTTTTACGTAAATAGTATTTAAATTCAAAACATATTTACTTCATTTAAGAAAAGAAAAGTTAAAAATATTTGTTTACATTTAATCTGCCGTTTGTAAAAAGGGCAAAAGCGGCTTTACTTTTTGGATCGAAGTTAAACATCTAGTTATATAATATATCATGGCGTTGGACACATCTAAATGTTTCTTCGTTTTAATGTTTCTTTCTCCCTCCGGGTTGTTAATTTTTGGAATAATTTGCTATCTGACGTCGTTAATGCCAAAAACATCAAGAGCTTTAAAATTAAAATTAACTCTATCAACTTCAAAAATTTTCTTGTGAAAAGTTTTCTTAGACAATAAAAAGAAGCTATTCTAATATCCGCGTAAATCAATTTCCTTTTTGCAATATATTTTGATTGTTTTTCAAAAATGTATTTTGAAAAAATTTTTAAGTGAGACACATCTATATTAAGTAAATAGGGTATCTATTAGCCCTTGTATAGAAATTTATCTCCATCATAGTATTTATTCTCTCCCATTTCACATTACTCACAATACTCCTCCCATGGTGACATAGGCGCTTTTACTGGGAGGGGGTGTTCCACTCCCTCAAAGAAGGTGATTTTCTAGTTATAGTCGGTTTTTATACAAACTGAGTCGGCTAGTCGGGTATTTGTCACAATTAAGTCGGGTAAGTTTTGGTTTTAAGGACCTTTTTTTTTTTTTAAGAAGCCAGTCGAGAAAATTTTATGGATTCACCCTTCCTTATTTTATTCATAGAATCGCCTGTGCATGGTGATAGGAATTACTAAGTCTAAATTATACGCTGAGGATTCTAATATAGCTGACATTACCATACAAGGATATAACATTAAACATAGTCCAATAGAATCAAAAAAAGGTGGTGCGCTTCTTTACTTAAATTCAAATCATAAATAAATAATTTGTGGCCTAACCTAATTTTGTTTCCAAATTTCCAGAGTCTGTGTTTGTTGAAGTTATCAATCTACTTATGAGTAATACCATTTTTGGATGCATGTATTAACACCCCTAATTTAACAATTAAACAAACTATTAATTAAACAACATATTAAACAATTAAACAAACAATTAATTAAACAACATAACTAATTTTTTATCTATTTTAATCCTCTTCTTGAAAAGTTAAGTAATAAAACAAAAAATATTATATTAATGGAAGATTTCAACATAGATTTAATGAATTAAAGAAAATCAGAAGTTGTTTTTAAAAATTTTAATGTTTATACTCTCATTCTCTATTTTAAACCATAATTTTTCCAACACATCTAACTGCAAAAACGAAAAACTTTATTGATAACATTTTTATGAATTCACTTCTTTCAAACAATCTCTGGTAATCCCACAATTTTTCATCTCTGACCACAAGGCACTGTTTGTTTGTATTTCTAATAATCCACCCATTAAAAAAAAGTTTAAACATTTATTTCTGATATTAACTAGGAACTTTCTAAAATTAACTGAAAACACCAACTTGCTCCTAATTAACAAATCACTTAAAAAACTTAACAAAATATGAATCGCTATCTAGCTAATGTTGTTCAATGGTTCCGCTCCAATAAATTATCCCTTAACTCTAAAAAAAACGGAAATTACTATATTTGAATCTGTCCAAACAAAAATAAATAAACAATTATATTTCAGATTAAGTGGGTAGAAATAAATCCAGTTAGCTCTATTAAATATCTAAGATAAATTAGAATCAAAATAGATTCTAATTTATCTTTTGCATTGCATCTTCAAGACTAAGCATTGAAATTAAGCAGATCGAACGGTATGTTAGCTAAATTTCCGTCATTACAGTAATCACGAAACTTTGCTTAATATATAAAGAAAACCTAAATATTGAACTGCTCATTATCTCCCTTTCCAACTAATATCTCTTAAATAATTCTCAAAATTTAAAACTGCTCTCTTTAACTATTTTTTAGAAAAATATTATTTACAAGTCTTATACTTTCCTACAACTTATTATTATAATCCTAACTCTAAGCTTCTACTTATCTAATATTTTTTCTCTTTTCTGTTGTGTTATAATACTAACTTTAAGAACTTTTGTTAATCTTTCTTAAACTGAAATATTTTCACAAGTGTTTTCTTTATTACTATTATTGTTGTTATTACTATATTTTTATCATAATAAATATTATTATTTCTACTGTTGTTAATATTGCTTTAATTATTTTTATATTACTGTATTTCTTATATTATAATTGTTATCATTATTATTATTTTTGTTATTATTGTTTTTATTGTTATTAACATAACACAAAAAATAGTATATCAATTTTATTATTATTATAGAATGGTATATACTTTCTATAATCTTTATTATTTTTTTAATATGACTACTATTATTTTTATTCACTCCTACCTGTATTATAATAATAATATTATCTCCATTTTATTATTATTGAATTTGACAGGTGTTTACTTCATATTAGTACTTATTACTATTTATATATATCGTTGACGTAACAACTATAATCAGAATCTATTTGATTTAAATTGATTTTGTGTTTCAGCCACTGTATTCAACAAATCCTCCTGTCTTATTTGATAACCAAGGTTTGCACAACTTTTAAGCCAATCGACTATTGATTCCCTCTTGTCCTTTTTCATTACACATTCAACACCTCTTTTTAGCTTGTCATTTTTTTATCTTTTAAATGGCTTTTTAAAGTAGTCTTGGGTATTTGGTAGTTTTTTTATGCACAATAAACTGATAAATTATTTTTTCTTATATCAATTAGAGCTACTTTTAAAGTCTTCACAGAATATTTCGTATAACGTTACACGTTAGTTAAAAAAAGTTTAACGTTTTTTAACTGTATCAGTTTTGGTGTTTTTCATTTTTACATTATAAGTTCAAAACTTAAAAATATAAAAATATTTTATTATTTTTTTGGCTAAACAAAAAAACGATGAAGATAATTAAACAAGTTACTTTAAACATTACATTATTATTAATAGTTATTTAGGTGTTCCACGAAGTCCTAACGGTCTTACCACAGAGCACTGCGGAATAGAGCTTAACTAGAATGTTCACGTCTCTTTCTTTACCGATAATGCATATATATCGTGAGTCGGCTTCAAACCACAGACCTCCAGTTCTGTAGCCAGAATTTTTACTACTTCACCACAGCTGCTTTAATCTTAGTTTAGGCCTTTTGTTGTTATAAACAGTGCTTATGAAGCACGATTCAAATTAACATTTTCATACAGCCAAAAAATATATTTCGGACAAACCATATATCCAAAAGTCCAATTAATTTGTTTAGTAGTGTCTGGAAAGTTAATTTAACCAATTAGTTATGTTCATAAAATACAAAAGGAATTAAGAGCTTGGAAAATATGGTTATTTAATAAATACGGTATTTAATAGATATGGCCATACGGATTGTTTACTCTCTATAAAAAGCCCTATATATAAGCACTGGCGTTACCGCTTTGGCGTTTAGCACATAAGCAATTTTTTTTATAAAGCTCTAAAAAAATCTTATTGAACGACATGCGATTTATTAAATAAAAATCGGTGCGCAATAAATCGCCCAGCAATTTGCTATACAAAAATCGCATTGCAAATTATTGCAAAGGCAGTTTTTAAACATGCTTTATCTATATTTCTACAATTTTTTGCGGTTTTTCAGATTTATTGAAAATAGTTTCCTCTAAGAAATTTAGTGTTTAGCTTAATAAAAAAATAGTTCTAAGAAGCTACCTTTACTTGCTAGTCTTGTAAGAAGCATACCATATCTATGCATACCAGTAACAAGCACACTAAAACTCCAATAAAAATAAAAAACTCTAGTTGTAACGCATCCTGTGAGTTATTAGATAAAATAAGTTTTGAAATTGGTACACCTACATCTAGAAAGTAAATTCTACATACGTCAAGACTTCCGCATCTAGCAGAAAATTTAGATTAATTATAGTTATTAGAATAATTAATGTAATTATTGTTACGTAATTATTTAAATAATTAATGTTACGTATTTATTTATATAATTAATGTTACGTAAATTATGTACAACTTTCTACGAAATTAAAATACGTAACAAGAGTTCGTATCAAGTTAACTTGTTTTAAACATAAACTGCACATTTTAACGTCTTGTGCAATATCTGTCAGCATACTCCATGCTATCTTTCTAACTCGCCTTTTTCTGACTTTCACTCTATTATCCTTCGTTCTTCTTAAAATCTCTTTATTGAGCTGAACTCGTCTTTGCAGGTCAATGTGGCCTCTATATGGCAATTAGCCGGAGGAGGATGAACAATATTACCAATAAATATTTATATAATTAATTAAATAAGTATTAAAATGAATAAACACTTTTGTATTAATAAATGAAATGTTCTGTTTAAAATTTTTTTTTTGAATTAGTATCTTGGTTTCTTTGCAACATTTTTAATATTCGCCAGATTATAGATAAGTATATAACTTAATTTCTAAATTGGATTTTAAAAATTTATAGAAATATTAAACAGTAATAGCTATCTTTGCAAAAAATAGCAATTTTTTGATAAAATTATATTGCAAAAATAACAATAAAAACACGATTTAATCGTAATCGTTGCGATTTTTGATGTTCGTAAATCGAAATAAGTCGCATTTCAGTTAGTTAGCGGCTAATTGTAATTCCAAAAAATTGCTTCGCGATTACCTAACTAAACAGCGCAAACTTAATTAACTGCCCGCGAATCCTTATCTAAAAATCGCTCTCGAAATTTACCGCATAACTGCATTGCGGTAACCCTAGTGCTTATTATATAATAGCTGATGATTACCGTAGAGCAAGAAACTTTAAGTTCTGTTTATGTTAGATTTGCTAATCGAAAGCTTTTGAATATTTCTGAAAAAAGTCTTTTGAAAAGGGTCGTCCATAAATAATGTTACGCTCTAAGGGGGTGGGGTAGTGGTTTTGTAACGACACATACTAGACTTGTTACTAAAGTGTTGTGACTTTGTTATGAGGAGGGAGGGAGGGGGGGGGGGGGAATCAAAAACGGTCGAAAATTGCGTGACGCAATTTATGAATGAATCCAAAGGATATTTATAACCAGCACTGGTAGGTAAATGAAGAAGGGGTACAAAGATTGCCTCGCACCGGGGCCTAACCTTTCGCATTTTTTCAGGAGCCCCGATTTCAATAGCTTTAAAAAAATAAAAATAACTTAATCTTTTTTCATTTGTTTAAAAGTTATCTTAAAATACACATTTTATTTTGTATACTTATGTTATATACTTATGTTATATAGATGTTTTTATTATATGTTTTTGGTTCTTATTAATAAAAAAACATAAACGCACACAAACAAAAAAAATCCGGTAATTATGGTACTTTATAGTTATATATTAATAATACAATAATATTATTTATAATATTATAAAAAAGTTTTAAATTTGATTTTTCAAAATTTGTTTGCCTAGGACCGGTCCTGTTGATATTCAGAAATTAATTTTTTCGTACCCAATTAAAAAAAACATTTGAAATAGTCAATGTTTATTTCGCAAGTACGTATTCCGAAATATATAACATATCGCAGGTACTTTTTCCGAAATGTATAACATATCGCAAGTTGAATTTAAAAGTCAAGCTTTTTTGCGACATACAAAATTAGCGCTTTCGGAGGTCACAATTGCAAAACAAGCGTTTTCGCTAAACGACGATCTGACTCAGTGGGCACCAAGATGTCTATTACACATCTCCATAACGTCTCAGACTGGTGTCTAAATGCCATCTAAAAGAAATCTCAAAGTTAACCCCATTTAAGACGTCTGAATTCAGATGTTTTTAAGACATATCATATCAATTATCTGAGCCATCTGCATATTAGATGTCTTCAAGACACCTCAAATTAGTAATCTTAACGACGGCTCCTACGTTAACACATTTTAGACGTCTTAAAGACGGCTACTAAGTTAACACCTTTTAGACGTCTGAATTCAGATGTATTTGAGGCATCTCAAATTAGTCATCTGTGAGACTACTACCTATTAAATGTCTTCATGACACCTCAAATTAGTAATCTTAAGGACGGCTTCTACGTTAACACATTTTAGACGTCTGAATTCAGATGTATTTGAGGTATCTCAAATTAGTCACTGTGAGACGACCACCTATCAGATGTCTTCGAGACACCTCATACCAGTAGTTTTAAAGACGGCTAATTTGCTTTAAAAAGGTTACAAAAATTTTAAAACATTTGGACTAAATTAGTGTTATGTAAAATAAATATCAGATGAGTACTTTATATTGTAAAGATGAAAAGTATTATTTCAAAAACATGCAATACACATATGCAAGAAGGTACAATACAATAAAAACTAATTAAAACTTAAATATTTATTTCAATATATTATTTTTTTAGTTCAACATTCTTGCATGCTGGAGCATTTCTTAATATACTCTGAGTTTTCTTGCAAAACTCAGTTTCCGTTGTTTTCGGAAATTTATGTAGTACAGCATTGTATATAAAGCGGTAGATTTTCGTATCCGCAAATTTAGTTTTTCTACTTGTTCTTTTACCACGGCCCTGCATGTTCAAATTAGCCATAACCTCATTGCTCAGAATACGTTTCATGATATTTTTGGTGTAGTTTTTCCGGACGCATCCACCCACAAGGCGAAGTTGCGTCAGGTAGAGTGAAAAACAATTGGTTTAGGCTAAAACTTCATTTTTTTTTTTTTTTAATAACAGGAAGATCTTCTTATGTATAACGATTCAATTAATTGGGCTGTAAACAGGGAAAGCCTAAAATTTATGTTTACACCATAAATCCCCTAAACATTTCTTTGGTGTTTTTTTTTGTGCCACTATTATAAAAGCAATTTTATCTTTCCCTGTGTAAAATCCATTTAAATGGATTTTAATACATAAATAAATAGAATTTCACATGTACTCTTAGGTGCCTAATAAACGGGAGGGGACGCTTATTAATTTTTTTTCCAACCCCCGGAGTTTATTAGGCAACTAATAGTATACAAGTATCTATTAAAGAATTGTTATTAACATCCCTACTTTTACTGATAGATGTGTGTCATTCGAGAGGTTCTTCTCAAATTCCATAAACTCATCGGTTGTGTTCACCATGTCCATTTCTTTAATCAAGGAGCAGTTAATTATGCTGCTTATTGAACTATTTCCAACTCTGCTCCTGTTGTTGCGCATCCAACAAAGAACCTTGCGTTGAAAGGAAAGAATTGAGCGCTGGAAATCTGGAAACCAAAGAAAATATATTTTAAACATGGATCGCTACATAGTTACAAACTCCAAAACTTAACATAGCCTTTAAAATCTTTTCAAACTTTTAAACATTGCATCAATTTGAGATGAACTGTTTTTTGAGAAACACTAAAACAAACTAAGCGAAAAATAAATGTCAAACCTCTTATCTTCCTCATCTTCCAAACCATCTTCGGACATGCTTACTACAACAAGAAAAAAGTCGTACTTTAATTAACTTCAAAAAAGCAATTTCATAAAACAGTGTTCAAGGAAAACTTAGTTGTTACTTTTAAAAGTAAAATGGTACCTGCAGATACATCAAAATGGGGTTTCTTTTATTTCCGAGGTATCTTCTGGCATACTTCTATTCTATCATCGCCTTCAAAATCAGAAGAAATAGCAGGTCTTTTTTCTTGCGTTCTTTCCCCCTTGATTGATAAAGTGCAGGTGGTTGTAGTAAAGCCACCCTCTGATCACAGTTTTCCTCAACCTTTTTTTCGTCATTGCTACTATCAGCTGCTGTATTGTAGTTGCAGGTCATGCATTCTTCCGTGTCAGCTAGAAAAATGAAAAATCCTCATTTTGATATAATAGTATATCAAAACGAGGTTCAAGGATTAGAGATTTATGATACAAACCTGGGTATACGTCTTGGATTTAAACCCAATCATAAGTAAAAAAAATTTTCACTTTCGAATTTTTAGTAATTATAATCCAGATTATAGATTGTTACAATAAAAACTGAAAAGATATTTGGAATCCCAACACTCGAATGAGATAAAATGAGCAATAAAAAACAAATTTTGTTTCATTTCAAAATACTAACAATGTATCAATTTGATTTACATTATAGAGTGGCAGCTCCAGTCATCTTTTGGAACCATTTTCTTTGATGAGGCACTGTCAGCAGAGAGACGCTTTGCTGGCCATCGATGTATTTCACCTTCAATCCAAACGTATGGAACTACATCTTCCATGAACTTTCCTTCCATCCTAAACAACAAGAGACCACATTTTTATGTATACTATACTACAAATGATTACAATTTTTCTTTAAAAGAGTGTGAATTTTTCTTTATAAGAGTGAAAGTAAACTATTAAGATGAGTCTATAATGAAATATGATTGCATCAAATGAGTAGGATTAGATAACATACTGAAAGAATTATTTGTGGAGATCAGAACAATAAACAACTGTTAAAAACAAAGTAAAAACAACTTTTTCTTTACTATTTATTTTAAGGATTTATTTATTTACCTATCTATTTACTAATAACAAAATAATAGTAATACTGACTCAATTAAAGCAACAACTCCGGTTGAAAAAGATAATAAAAAAGTTAAAAATAATCAATTAAAAAACATGGATTTGAAAGTTTTAATTTAATAAAGTGACGGCACTACAAGTTATACACACTATAAATGGAAAGTAGACATAATAATGTTAAATTAAAATTAGTTGATGGACAAACTAGAAAAAATATATCATTACACAATCAAAAATTATAGTAGTGTTTGATGGAGTAATTTTTATTATTACAAAGTGTTTTCATTTGGGCTTAAAAAAATGTACCCAATTTTAATATTATTGTACAATGTGAATGCAAATTTGTAACAGGAATTAAAAAGGTTATTTCTTTTACTATGAGGGAATTTTAAGTAAAAACTTTGCATTTTATTCAAAATATTATGACATATTCTTTGAGAACTAACAGAAAATGTGATGAGAGAAAAGTGAAATCAAAATCAATATTGTTACTTTATACTATATTTTAAACAACCTACAATAGCTTTATATGATAATTCTTTTTTTAAGTGTTTAAAACAACTGATTTAAAAGACAAATTGTTAAAATCTTTTATCACTGATATATTTAATTCTTTAGAATTTATTGGTGATACAAATAAGTTTTCATATTTTGCCAATTTAAAGGTATCACGCTGGAAATGATTATTGTCGTTCTTTCATCGCGTTTCGTTTGCATATTCTCCTTTCTTTCTCAAAAAAAAAAAAAAAAAGAATCTCGTTCTCTTACTGAAATTTTAGGTCCATCAATGTGCACTGATCTCTGCAATCCGATTTCTGAAAATCGTTTCGCTACTTGTGCAATTGAGTTGTTCGCATTTTTTACCATTTTTTTGATTGATTTCATAAAGTTTTCAAATGGAAATGCTGAAATTTCAATTCAAACAAATAAAAGTGGAGACCAAAATGTATATATATATGAAATCAAATTTCATTTCCACTTTTATTTGTCTGAAATGCAACAATAACGTATCTTGGTCTTTCAGTATCTATCCTTGTGCACACGTCCCAAGAAAATCTAGTAGATTGTTGAACATTTCACGCTGACGCAAACGACAACATACTGGAATGTTCATTTCTGATGCGACTAGATTAAAAAGTTTAAACCATTCTGCATCTGCTGCTAGCACATGTGGTATAAACAATGATATTTTATTAAGATTAACTTTTGCATCAGCTACAGTAAAAAGCTTAAAAATTGCGTCATTATCAGTTTTTCTTACAAAAGTTATTGTATGTTTAAATCCAAAAATAACTTTGTCGTAATCATCACAGAATCCAAAAAAATGCCTTAAAGGTATGCAAAATGAAAATGTTCCTTTTGTAGTTGGTTTCTGAATTATGTATGCTTGTGTTAATGCAAACCCTGAGTTATCGGCAAGTATTGCTGTTGTTGCAGTATCTTTATACCACAATTGATTTAATCCTTGCGCTAATTAAAAGTTGTTTGGGTATTTAAGCATTCCTAACATTGTAGTTGTTTTACCTGGGTGATTAATAGTTTCTACATTTTGGTTTGATAATTGGTATGATATTTGACTAAATAATGCATAATACCATTATTTATCAGCGTCACTGCATCTGTATTAGCATAAGTTATTCCATCAGCGAATTTAATAAGTTGTCCTTCAAATAAGAGATAAGCTTCAGATGGAAGTGTGTAAACATCTTGTGTCAGAACGTCGATTCTTATTTCTCTAGGACTATTTAAATTTGTACGAGCAGCTGGCTTATATTCATGGAATTCAAGTCTTTCAATTCCATTATCCTCAGTTGGCATTTCTGTAAAATTTAATATTTCAGAAGTTGTCATCTTGTTTTTTTATATAAAATATAAAAAATTTTTTTTTGATTGACATTTCTTAAAAAACTAATTGTATAAAAAAGTCTACTCAAGTCTACTCAAGTTTACTCAAGTCTACTCAAGTCTACGCAAGTCTACGCAAGTTGAAGACCGTGTCTTTTTTAACTAGATCTTCTATTCTTATAGCATTTTCATTTGATACTTTTTTTACTGATCTTATTGCAGAATTTATCATCATTTTATTTATATTTGTTGTTATATCATCTTCATTATTTTTTTTAGATCTTTCAGATCCATTATTAATCAGATCTGTAGATCCAACCAAATTTGAAATTATTTCATCAATTTTTTTATTAGTGGCAGGTTGTGAAACTATTTTTAAAGATGCTTTATCGATTATTTATTTTCCTTTTTCAACTGCAGCATTTCTAGCAGCTTCTATCGCTGATGTTGAAAGTTCTTTTCCTGCTGATTTAGCAGCAGTTATTGCAGTTTTTCCTAAATCACTTGCAGCCAACTTTTTCAACATAGCTGATGATACTCCTGTTACATTTGACGTTTTTATTCGTTTAAATAAATCTCTTATACTTCAAATATACCACTTCCTCCAATAGCATGTTTCTTTACATATCTCTTATTATGAACAATTAGCATTTTTTATGTACTATATATTTTTTTATATGCACTGATATGTAATTATAAATTATTTTGCATTGCTTTATACTGTGAACTATTTATTATACCTTGTCGTAATAATTCATCACATATTGCAACAGCTTCATTTCTTGATCCAGTATTACCTGCTTTCAATGTAGCTATACGTAATTCAAGCATTTTAATTAATGCAATAGGGTCGCTAGGAAGAATTATAGTTTGCACCCCTGTTCCTTTTGATTTACGCTTCCTATTTTTTTCTTTTATATCTCTCCAAATGGGGGCTATTATTTCTCTTTATTTTCCACTACAAGATGCAATCTAATACCATCTAATCTACAAGATGTCATAATATACCATCTTTAGAATGTATCCCAAATGTAGTATCTGTAGATTTTTCACTAATAGTATACATTGTTAGATAATCTGTTGCAATGTTTCCTAGCCTCATACCTTTACTTTCGCAAGAAAAGGCAATAGTTTTTATTTGCTTCAGGATAAGAATTTGAAAAAATTAGAGTAAAATTTATTAGCTTGATCTTGCAATTTATTTATGTTTTCTTTTGTTCCATCTTGACTATCAATTAATGGCTTGTACAATTTTTCTAAGTCTAACTGTAAATTAGTTTCACCCATCTTTTCATATAAACTATTATTCTGTATTCTTTTCTTAAGATCTAAGAATTCTTTAACAATTTTATCTCTTTTTTCAGGATCTTCAATTTTTAGAAATAACATTTTGCTTTTTTTTTATGAAAAAGATAAAAAAAATACAGCATAAATCGTAATGTTGTGTTTTATGTTTTACGCTTTATGTTTTACGTTTTATGTTTTACTCTCTGTTTTAGGTTTTATTTTAATAAATTATTTTGTGTTTTTACATCTACATTTTTACTGAATCTACTTTGGAGTATATTAATTGCCTTATCTATTCATTGTTTAATTAATGCTTCTTTAGTTTGTTCATTAATTAATTCTTTTGTTTTTGTTCTAATATGTTCAAGTATGACTTAAAATTTTTTAAGTTCACCAAGTATTAAGTTTAATTCTTTATCATCGATATGCCCATCTGCTAAAGCTTTAGAAATATAGTCACTTATTGTATTTAGTTTTGAATCAGCAAGTACCTTAATCTTTTCATGCTTTTCTGCTTTTAAATTTAATTTTTTATTAACTTGCCCTCCTATTAATGATAAAACACCTGCTTCTAATGCTGCACCTTCATATGCAATAACTACTGGTGCTGCAATTATTGTTCTAAAAAGCCAATTCCAAAAGTTCTAAGTCTCATGCTTGCTAGTAATGCATTATCAATTGCTGAAATTATTTTTACAGCTCTCTTCTTTTTTCTCTCTCACGCTCTATTTCTTTTTGAATCTCATTAATTTTACTAAGACGATATATATGACTATCAATCATCTGATTTTCAGATGGCGCACTTGGTACACTTGGTGTAATATTTGAATATATATTATATGTACTCATTTTAATAAGTAAAAATAATTTTTTACACCAAACTTTAAAAGAATATATTGATGTGAAAGAGATTTTATTGTAAAGTCGTGTTGTGCAAGTATTTCATATTTATTCTCATTTATAAATACTGAAGGGTGCTCTAAATCTTAGTGTACCTTAGAATGAAGAAGTATTTTTATACTTCATCGGGTATATATTTGTTTATAAATTTATGTAATGGCGGATTATTTCTTGGCATTTTATTATACATATAAAAAAAATTTCGAGAAATCACAGAATCATATTCAAAAATGGAATATTAACAAATGGTGAATTTGGTCCTGATAATAAACCTGATCCTGTCGATGTATATCCATTTCCATTACGTAAGTACAATCCATCAACTATAGAACCTCCTTTACTCCATGATCTCAAATATAAACCATTTCCTGCAGCTGTCATTTTAACTCCTTTTCCATTCTTTTTTAAGTACACAATACCCCTTCCAGCAATTTTATCAACCATAGCTGATCCAGATGCAGAACATACTCCTGTTAATAAACCTGTTGCAAGTGCTGGAGCAACGCTTGATAATAAAAATTTTCCAGCTGTATCAGGTAAAGTAAAAAGTGCACCAATAAATCCTCCCTCTATTTAAGAATTGTGTGCTAGTTGTGTTTTACTTAAATTAATTATTACACCCGTACCTTTTTCATATGCTCTTTTAACTCTATTCAATTGTGTATTTGTTACAGCTAATACATGTTCACCATTAAGATCTGAATGTGATAACTTAATACCAGCTCCATAACCGTCTTCAATTGCTTTTTTAAGTTTTTCTAATTGCCCTTGCGATACATTTATTTTAATATTAGTATATTTACTCATTTTTATGTATAATATAAAAAATAACTTTAAAAAAATGACAAAAAAATTATTTTACTTCTTTTACATGAAATATGATAGTTATTTCTTCTCCTTGTAAATTCAAAAGATTTCCATTTTGATCAAGCAATTTTTTTCCATTTTTGGTATTGCTTTTAGTGTTACTGGTAAATAAATTAAGTTATACGGCTCTAGAGCAATTTTATAACCAGGACCTACATTTGGAAAAAATGAATATATAACGTTATCAGTTCCTCCATTTATATACAATGATCCTATTATATCACTTGTTACTCGTATACTATTAACATTTAATATCTTTACTATATTAGTTGATATATTGTAGCCTGCTGAATATATTTCACTGCCAAAACCAAAAACAGTTCTAACTGAACTTGAATTTGTAAAATCAACTTTAAAACTAGTTGCAATAGTTAAAGCTGATCTTAATGTATTATTATTTCCTTCAATTGTAATATTTGTAACTCCTGAACTTGCATCACCGTTTCCTGTCATAATCAATTGAATATATCTATTTATATCATTAATTTCATAACATCCATCTAGAATGTTTATACCCTTCCAACTTGATCAATTATTTGCGCTATATCTAAAATTGTTGTTTGAAGAATTAATATTAGGAAAACTATATTATGTCTCTAAACTAACTAGAGCCATTTCATATTCTCTGTCTTCTCTAAGTCGAATAATAGGAGCAAACGTAGTTTTTATAATATTGCTATTTCCACTCACTGATAAATAATATGCCATTTTTGTTTTTTTATATAGAAGATAATATTTTGTTTTTTATAATTTTTAAAATTCACAAGTTGGTATATAAAAACAATTTAATCCACTTCTATATTTTCTGTAATCTCTTTTAGAAGATAGATCTATAATAACAAATCCATGAGGCTCTGACCAAGCTTTCTTACAAAAAATTTTAAATTCGTCTTTTGGCATATTACTTGAAACATGATCATTATAAATGTGATTTAAATTCTTTGAATCTTGTGGAAATAAACAAATAAAATATGTATTTTCTCGTATAGTTTGCCTCGGTAACATAAAATAATTTTGTGCAAGATAGAAACAATCTACATTACTATGTCTTCCTCATATATAATATTTTTCAAATTTATTTTGCTTTGTTAATTGTAAATCATCAAATTATTCTTATGAATATCGAGATCTTCAGGATCAGGTACATCTTTAGCTGTTTCAAAAAACTCGCACTCCATAACCGTTTTCTCATTTAAATTTTTTGAAATGTCTTCAATTATAAGCTCGGAGTTTACATTTAATTTTTCTATTTTGTCTTGTAGCTTAAATAGTTCAAGAATAATTTCTTTTGGTAATTTTTTTTCAAAAGATTGTTTTAATATTTTGTATTCTGGTTGAAAAAGAGATTTTCCAAAAACTATTATAGTCTATCCAACCAGGTCTCAAAAGTAAATTCAATAATAAAGTAGTTTTTCCACAACCCGACTTTCCAACAATAATTCCTCTTATACTCTTAGGAAACAACTTATTATTAATTCTCTTATTTTTATTTGTATTCCATGACAAATCTATAATATCCATTGTTATATATTTAAGATTTTCATTTTTCTATATATATAAAAATGTACTGTGTCAAATGTAGAAACAAAACAAATACACTAAACTTACGAAATGTTGTGAGTAAAAACAAAAGAAATATGCAACATGGAACTTTTGCTATTTGTGAAACAACAAACACTAAATTCGTATCAGCAAAAACAGGAGGTGATTTAGTTGGCTCAATTAATTCAGCAACAAGTAAAATAAAACTACCATGGTCAAAGTTTCCAGGTGAAATGCATTTATCTGGTATGAACTTTGCAGGTCCTGGTACTAATTTAGATGAACATTTAACTTCTACTGACGCATATAAAGAATGGAGTAAACCTGTAGATAGAGTTGGTAATGCAGCTTACCATCACGATTTTGCTTATAAATACTTCGATGATACAGCAAAAAAAAATTTATCTGATAAAATTATGATCTAAGATGCTATAAAAAATCCGACAATACGTGAAAGAATTAAACGAGGTATTATAAAACCTATTATATCATCTAAAGTAAAGTTTGGATTAGGTTCTTTAAACCCATATGAATTAGGTGTTGAAAAAAACTACCAACAATCAGTAAAAAAAACATAGTTAAAGAATTAAAATGGACTGACAAACTTGCAAACGAGCTTCATAGGTCAGTTGTAAATCATTTCAGAAAAAGAAAAGTTATTGTAAATGGAATCCATGAAGTATGGACTGCCGATTTAGTTGACATGCAATCTTTTTCCAAACTCAATGACGGTATAAAATACTTATTAATGGTGATAGATGTTTTTTCAAAGTACGGATGGATTGTTCCATTGAAAAGTAAAACTGGAGCTGATGTTGCTAATGCATTAAGTAAAATCTTTAAAGTAAGAAGGTGTCAAAAATTGTGGGTAGATAAAGGCTTAGAATTTTATAATAAGCATGTTAAACCGTAAGGTGTTAAGTAATATTGGACTGAAAATGAAGAAAAAAGTTGCGTAGTTGAAAGTTGGAATAGAACAATGAAAAATAAAATGTTTAATTATGTAAATAAATACAACAACACAAAGTATTTTTCAATTAAAATGACACCAGTTGCAGCTAGCGATAAAAAGAATGAAAATATTGTTTGGTTAAATCTAAATGGAAATGCACGATCAGAGTCCGTAAAGCCAAAGTTTTCAATTGGTGATAGAGTTAGGATAGTTAAAAAGAAGGGAACGTTTGAAAAAAGGATACACACCGAGATGGACTGAAGAGGTTTTTACTGTGTCACAGGTTCAGTTCACAGATCCACCAACGTATAAAATAACTGACAATAATGGTAAAGAAATACAAGGTACTTTTTATGAATAAGAACTGCAAAAAACTGACCAAAACATATTGAGGATTGAAAAAGTTACTCGTAAACTCAAAAACAAATCATTAGTAAAGTGGTATGAATATCCTGATTCGTTCAACTCATGGGTTGATAATAAAGTATTGATAAGTCTGAAAAGTTAGTTATTTAATAGGACATGCTTTCTTTTATGCTTAGATTTACTTGTGAAATCAATTGAGCTAAAATCTAAGTAATGAGACTAAGAGATCACCTTATAATTATTATTTCTTTGTTGAAATAATAATTAAATTAACACAATGTCATGCTTGTAGAAGAGCCCATAATATACATGTTGAAAAATGGTGGAGATGTATCATATTTTCTAGCTCACACACTTTTTTAAAAATGATTGAAATAGTTCCATACTTTCTAGCTCACACACTTTTTTTGGAAATGCACTTTTTTTATGAGCTAGAATCCGCATTTCCAACTACTTTTATAAGTTTAAAATAAGTTTAATCAATCTTATATATTGTGACTTTTACTGGCGCGTTTATTAGGAAATAGTAAGAAACTAATTTTATTTATTAAAACTAAATTATAATAATAATATAAATAATAAAAATAGTAATAACAATAATGGGGGAAGAAAAAAAGTTTATTTGCATTGATTTATATTGTTTTTTTGTAATAATAGACAAAATGAGTGATGCGCGTGCATCAGACTTTTTCACATTTTCCTTAATAAAAGTTTAAGTAGAAATTAGAATCTGATATTCGCAAAAAATGTAAAATTTATTTTAAACTCGAAAAAAATTATTAAATTTGCAATACCGGATTCTGGTATTGCAAACCATAAGCGGTATGTAATACGTAACCTCTGACTATTTACAATATTAGATGTGCCGGCTGGTTGGGTATAAACTACTTAAATATCAATTTTATTTTTAATTGAGTTAGTACATTATATTTGAATTATAATAAATCAACTTTCTTATTTATAGAAATTGCAAAACAATGAAAAATTAATCAGTGTTTTCAGTTACCAGTAAAGAAACCTACATCCACTACTAATCACCTCACAATATCCTGTTCAATGTCTATCCTTGAAAGCATTACTGTTTGTGATGCTTCCCTTTCAACATCTTTACCATCTGCTTCATTGTTACCTATTTCTACACAGACTTCAGAAAGCTCCTCTATCAAAAATTATTTTCTAAAGCAGTTACAGTTCAAATATGCAGAAATCTCATACTGTGGAAGATCTACTCGGGTTATTAAGTTGTTCTATAATGAAAGTTTATCATCAGAAATACGTTTAAAACGAACAAGAGAAGAAACTTCAAAAAAAGAAGAAAAATATAAGCTAAAGAAAGAAACACATAAAAAAAAAAGAGTTCCGATAGATAAAAGTTTTGGTGATAATGATAACGACGATTTAATAGGAATTAGTAATGATATTAAAACACTTACAACTCTTGAATAGTTTAAACAAAAACTAAAACTATTACTTTTAAATAATGAACAAACAGAGAATTATTTTTAAAACTATTTATAAAAATATTATATTTGAAAAGTATTTATTAGTGCATACTTTATTTGTCTAGAAAGGTCTAATGTCTTTAATTATATACATTATAGTCAATTGTATTATAAGAAAGTAATTATATAGGTTTACAGTATTTATGGATTTCAATAACGATAATTTAAATTATTCTTTTTCTTGAGAAGAAAAAGAATAAATTTAAATTGTCAGAGAGAGAGAGAGAGAGAGAGAGAGAGAGAGAGAGAGAGAGGGGGAAAAAAAAAATCTTATTTTTGATATTAATTTTTTTAAATTTTTTGTTGAATAAATATCTTTATTTGTGAACTTATGTATATGTGTATATATATATATATATATATATATATATATATATATATATATATATATATATATATATATATATATATATATATTAGTAGAAAATCCACTATACACAGTGGCGGATCTAGCTTTTTGGGGGCCCAGGACTTAAAAATAGCAAGGGGCCCTAGCCCTACACGAATAAAGATTTTTAATTGATTATGCGATTAGTTGATTTTCGGTTCATTATTTAAATAAAATGAAAGACAATATTAAAGATTAATTGTTTTTATTATTATTATTCCTGTTCACTAACAATCACAAATATCGTAAATATTTAAGCATAATAAATTCATAACAAAAACAAGTTATTTAATTTTAAGATTTTTAATGACGCAGTTTTCGAACCTTTATTAGGGCATATTCCTTTCTAACCTCATCGTAGTTTAATGACTTTGTAATTTTATGTTCTATGGATAGAAGCATTAAATCAGCCAATCTGTCATCACTCATTGTATTTCTTTGCTTATTTTTAATATAGCTCATTCTGGAAAATGATCTTTCTGCTTCACAATTGGTTATAGGCATTGTAAGGAAAATTTTCATTACTGTGTACAAATTCGGAAAAGTATCGATAAGGTGTTTGTCATAAATTATTTTTAAAATTTCGGCACAATTAATTTGGCTTTGCTCGTTAACTACAATTATGTTAATATATTCTTTAAAATGAATGCATTCGTTTTTCAGCGTGGCAAACTTTTCAATATCCTCTTTATAAAACTTACATGCATTCTGCATACTGGATTCATCTATTATTTTTGTTTTCTTGTTTCCAATATCAAATAAGAATTTAAAATTCTCAGAATTTTCCTTGTATATTTTTTTTCTTTTTTGAAATTCATTTTGAAATTTGTCCAAAACGACATTTAAGATTTCAATTTTAAATTTGTTTTTCCCTGTTAAGTTGCTCCCACACCCTGTTGTACCGTTTGAGTATCTTAGTAAGGTAAGTATGGGTATTAAGGCCCGGCGGGTAATAAGGCCCACTAATCCAAACTTAGGGAAAAAAAAATTGTGAAACTTTTTTTTGACATTAAAATATTAGAGTTATCTGGTTTTATCACTGGCAGCAGAAAAAAATCAGCATTTCTTTACCGCGCGTTCGACAAAGCAAGATTACTTTGTTAATTTCGTCAAAAATTGCTTGTCTTATTTTTAACATACGTGTTTTTACATTTCAAAATATTTTATAAAGCTTCTATTTTTTTCAATTGCATTTGTTTGCATTAAGTACTTATTCGTTATCATTACTCATCATGTAATATTTATGCAAGTGTTGAAACAAAAAGATACATTATCGATAAACGTAACAGGTTCAAAACGGGTAATAAGGCCCACTAAAAATTGGCCCACTGAATCTGGTCCTTCACCAGCTTCAGTCATGCCGAGTCCTGCTAAAAAGAAAAATATGGCTATGGTCGGTTGCAAAAAAAGTTTTAACTATGTTGCTAAAGCCCTAACGAAAAAAGATTTTCAATCTTCTACTTCTAAACTTGTTAATAATAAGAATAAGGGCAAAGGAAAAGCAAATGTTTCTAAAGACCTGAAAAAAGATTATTCTCAATCTTCCACTTCTAAAGCTGTTAATAAAAAGAATAAAGGCAAAGGAAAACCAAGTGCAAAGAAAAGTAAGTCTGTAAGTGAGGATGTGAATGATTGGTTTTGTTTGTTATGCCAGCAAAAGTCTGTAGAAAGTATGCGACAATGTTGTAAATGTAAAGTATGGTACCACGAGGCGTGCATGGGGTATGATTCTGAAGATGAGGAAAATTTGTATGTCCATTCTGCGAAGAATAATGTTTTTCTTTGTAACATTTCTTTATTGAATTTTTTAATTTTCTGTTGTTATTCACTGTTGTATAAAAAATTGATTGTTTTAAAGTATATAAATATGCAAGATTACTTATTATTTTATAAATGTGAGATAAACTATGCATTAAAAGAATGTTTCCAAACTTTTTTCTGGTTTTTATTTATATTTTTTTTGCATTTTTTACATGGGCCTTATTACCCCCATAAGGAGGTAATAAGGCCCAATTAAGGTATGTTACAAAAACATGAATAACTTTTGTTATAATTATTTCCTCAATATGCAGATAAGATTTTTACATCAAGGAATGATTAATCTTAAGCAACAATCGAAAATATTTTTTTAAACTTAATTTTTAAAGCCTAAATGACCAAAAGTCTGTTAGGTGGGCCTTAATACCCATACTTACCTTATTATTTTTCTTTTATCTTTATATTCCGAACTAAGGTAATTAGTCAAAGTTTTTGCTAATATCTCGTATTGGGTCAATTCGGTGTCGATATTGTTTCTTTTTTCTTTAATGAATCCTTCAAGTGATGAAAGAAGAGCAGATTTACGTATATACGATATATATATACGTATATATATATATATATATTAGTAGAAAATCACTTCACAAAAATTTTTTTTCATTTTACCCTGTGTTTCATCAACAAAGATTCATCAGAAATGAATGATCAAATTAATAAAACTTCAATTTATACCAAAAATTAAATTACAGGAAGTCGCAAATGTCTTAACTACTGTAAATTTTCACACATTTGTGGAATTTATTGACATTATTATAAAAAGAATTCTTTAGAAATGATTACTTATGCTTTTTTTTAAATTAATTTAAGTTTTTTTAAAAAGGGTATTTAATGTAAATATTATTTGAACTCATTCATTTTTATAGTTTTTTAGGAGAAACTTATTTTCGTGCCTACATTTAGAAGTTAATTCCTATTTTTTGTTAAATAAGCATTCTTAATTTGCATGTGTAATTATTTCAAATTTTTCTTGTAGGCATAGTATGCATTTTTTGGAAATATTGTTATATGCAGGTGCTATTTTAAGGATGGACCAATTCAGTATAAAATCATCAATTTTTTTTTTTAAATTCCATATAAACTTTGACAGCACGGTGTCTTTTGAATACTTTTTATTTTTGAAAGATTGTTTATGATTGGCAAAACGTTTTTTCCATTCACCCTCTGTTATGCCAATATATTGTTTATCAGGTATATTCTTAGAGGAAACAACACACTTATATACCACATTATTTGATAAACAACTTCCACTCATTGGACAATTGTTTTTTTGTTTACAATTACAATTTTCTGTAATTTTTTCATTTAGGATTTCTTTTTTGTTTAACAAAGCATTATTGTGACCTTTTATAATTCTTTCCATATTTTTTATGCAACTGTAGGTGACTTTAATTGTATTTCAATTAAAAATTTTCTGTAATTTATTAGAGGGTGGGAAATGCTTATCGACCAATTTTAAAAACACTTTTTCTAGTTCTATATCCTTTTTTTGTATTCTTTTTTTCAGGGTCAAATTTTAGTTCAAAATTTTTAAAATCACTTTTTTTTAGGGCATCTTCAAATATTCGTTTAGAGAAATTGAATACATTTTCATCAGAGGAGTTTTGGTTTAGTCTGTTATTTATTGAAATCGGGATTTGTTTTAGAATTTGGGGTGGATGATTTGAGTTAATATTAATATACAATAATTCATCGTTTGGTTTTTTGAAAGGTTTATATGAATTTTCAGAGAGGTTAAATGTGACGTCAAGAAAATTCACAATTTTTAAATTTATGTTTATTTCGATTTGAAAGCCAATATTTAAAAAAAAATTTGTAATATCTTTTCTAATTTTATTGAGCTGTGGACCAGATTTTCTATGCATTACTATTAAACCATCGTCGCGATAAAGGCCTAAATCTTTTATATTGATTATTTTACTTAACAAATCTAAAATATATAGTCCAACAAATTCACAAATTTCTGCTCCGTCATTACTGTCCATTGTTACATCAAAGCAGTCATGTATGTTTTTCTTTTTCCAAGTTTCCTTATTAAAATAAAGTAAGGTTTTTCTACAATGTTTTATTATACGAATTGTGTCATCAGGAATAACTGTGTTGCTTTTTGCAAATTCAATTGTCTTATCTAAAATATTTGCGGTTATTGAGCGGTAAAAATCATTAATATCAAATTGAATAAATGTACAGTCATTTTTATTTTCGATTATGGAGAACCAATTTATAACATCAGTGGTATTTTTCCACTGTTGTAAATTTAATTTATTTCTAAGAATATTATTAATTTTGTCCAATTTAATTTTGCTTACATGTCCAATCTCACTTTTTGACTTATGATTGTAAATTAACTTTTATGTTTTCATTTTTCATGTTTTTTTTTTGTTATTGCTGTTGTTGGTTTTTGTTTTCTGGAATAAATTTTTGAAATTTTCTTTTAAGAAATAACTTTGAAATTTGAATATATATAGCATTGCATGACCGTAAGTTAACCTTCATGTTATTGTGATTAAATTACTTAACTTTTATTAAAAAATAACTTTGAAAGACGCTATTAAACTATTTTGCATTTTATATAAACTTTGAAACATTTTACTTTTTTCTCTCATCTTCAATTTTTAATTTTAGTTACAAAGTATTTATATAAATGTCTAGAAAAAACAAGGGACTTGGTGATAAGACAAACCTTTCTCCTTCTCGTCCTTGCCATCTTTATATATGTATTATAAAACACGGAACTTGTAAATATTTGTACGGCTAAATATATATATATATAAAAAAAAAAAAACGATGACATTGTATAATTGTGGTGTCCATGGAGTTAGAGGTGATCAGTGGGTGTGCAGTGAATTCAGCTAGCACACTTTCGTTGGGTCAACGTATTCAGATATATTGCAAACGTCGGCTATTTTTTCCTATGCAAATACAACATTGGTCCAATGTTAGTTTTATCATATTTATATTAATGAAAACCTTAATAACAACGCAGATAAAAAAAGTTAGCAAAATTAAACTGGTCCAACGTATGTAAAAGCATTGCAAAAGTTGGTTGTTTTTCCTATCTATATTCAAGTTGATCCAATGTATAGGGATCCACGTTGATCGAAATGGAAATGGATTAACGTTGATCCAAAGATTATAGCGCAACGTTAATCCAATGTGTATGGATTAACGTTGGATTATATAAATTGAATCAACATTGATCCATATACATTGCAACAACATTGGATTTTATATAGTGGATCAACGTTGTGTTTGCTCAAAAAAAACGCAGATATACAAGTATATGTTCGTATGATTTAAAAGAATTATTTTTCAGTCAAATATTTCAGTTGATTATGGAAATATATTTTGCTAATAAATTTTTCTCTTCGTACATAACAAAATATCAAGTCACAAAGAAAAACAAACGCAAATAATGCCTTTTAATTCAGATGCAATATACACAGTATAAACTAGTGGTTCCCAAAACAGTCTATATCGACCCCCATAGGTCTATGGCAACCTGCAAGGTTCTACATCAGCGAAAGACTAAACTTAAATATCAGGTAAGTAGGGGGTCTACCTAAAACCGAAAAACATGGCAAAGGGTCTACGACACAAAAGTTTGGGAACCTCTGGTATAAACAAACTGTATATATGTATAATTACATATATACAATTATATATGCGTATAAATATATAATATTTAATGTGTATCTGTAAATATACTAAATATAAAACAAATAAATTTAATTCCTATAAAAGTTAAATAAAACGTTATGCAAACGTAAAATATAACGTTAAATTAACTTAAAATACAAGGTTACGCCAGCGTAAAATACAACGTTGGGCCAACGTAAAATATTACGCAATGCCGACGTTGGGCCAACGTTGTTTTTGGTTGTTGGCGACGTCGTATTTGTAACCAAAATTATATAAAAGCAACGTTGGCGGTTGATATTAGGCCAACGCAACGCGCAACATAGTTCCAACGTTTTATTAACGTATGTGTGTTAGTTGACATTTTGTATCATGTAAAATGTACTAAGATTGTCTTTAAATTAGACAATGTTAAAGTAATGGAGTAAAAGTGTGGCAAGACTCTAAGCCTCGCAAAACTTTAGGATTTAAAATTATTATTGTTAATTGTCTCCTTATTATTTGTTTGTTGTGACTTCTACTAATCTTTAATGGTGTCGATGTAATTTTCTTACGTTTCAGATACGTCATTTTCGGACTTAGTGCTAATTCCAAATTTAAGTATGTTCATACTAATATATAAAAAAAATATTTTGCAAATTATTTCATTGGCTAGAGCCTGGGAACTAAAATGCCCCAATATGTTTTCCCCCACCGATCTCAAAATATAACTGGCGTATGCGGCAATTTTTTTGAAGCCAGTTCTGGCCTCCCAAGATGGCGACGGTTTCGGTTGATTACAAATGAAGAAATTTTTGTTACGAATTTATATGTCATTTACATATATAAATATTATGAAATGTACATGTCTCAAATATAATTTTTGGTTTTACATAACAATAATTTAAAAAAAAAGGCAATATTACATATTTACGTAAATTTCTCTATTGTTTAACAAAATATATTCTAAACAATAAGTTTGATAATTATTATTATTAATAAAGCAAGATATTATAATAATATCTTGCTTTTTTAAAGATAAATAAATGTTATTAAATAAGATAAAAATTTTTAGTTTTTTTAAATTAAGAATTAGTTTATTTAACATTAGTAAGAACAAAGAAAGGAACTAGTAGTTATACAAGATAACAATTTCCAAACAACTTTCGAATAATTATTTTAAGTTTGAAAAACTGAAATAATTTTATTCATATTTTGTTTATTTTTCATTTAACTACTTTCTTTTAATTTTAGTTTTACTATAAATAATTTGTTTAATATTGTTTATAATACAATTTATGCACCTTTTAGTTCTTAACTACCCAATGCTGTGTGCTAGAAGGTTAATAACATAACTGCATGCTAAATATCTTTTTAAAATAAACTATTATGAAGCTAGTTTTTCAAATAGATATCACAAATTTAGAAATGCTGCATGAACTATTAGCTGAGCTCTGTGAGTACACACAACTCAGGGGTTCCTTCTAGAATTTTTTTATTTAGTTATTTGTGTCTTATATTATATATATATATATATATATATATATATATATATATATATATATATATATATATATATATATATATATATAATATATATATATATATACATATTTATTTTTCTAGTTAATTTGGTAATTTGGCAACGAAACTGCCAAATGAGCCAAAAAACAAGGAAAATATATTGTTATCACTTATAGTTGAGTCAAACATGAGGAGCTAGATCAATTATTATTTTCAAGAAATCGACTGATCTCAAAGCAGCACTTGCTAATGCATTTTGAATTCCAATTTCATTTGGAAAGCGGCAATCTATTAAAACAACCAATTCATTTGGAAACACCTTTCTGTTTCTTTGCATATAACACTAAAGGTTGGTTTAATCAAACTTCCTATGTCTTTGAATTTTAAAAAGCTATTTTGTTTTAAATGAAAAGGGAGTACTAGTGCATTCTGACATTTAATGAGGATATTATCCAGCAATTTATGGGATCAAAGTTTTTTTGTATTCAAATAGATTGTTGCAGTTTGAAATATCTGCATTATCCTGATCACTAACTGTTGGTTTTCTCTCCAACAAATCATATTTTCTTATTAATTCAATTTCAGTAAAAGATATTTTAGAACTAAAATCACCAAAAGAATCATCTAAAACATATATATGAGTTTTATCTCTGATGTTGCAGTTTTCATTTGAAAATTAAATGGTACTTTGCATAAAAAGTTATTTATATATGAATTGTTGGCAATTGATATTGCTGTTAAACATTTCTGCAGATGTTTTTCGATTATACAAGATCAATGTTTTTCGATTATACAAGATCATTTGTGTAGCAGTAATCTCTTTAAGACTAATGATATTCTTTAGCAAATCATTTTCTTGAATTTAATGTCATATAATCAATCTATTATGCAAATAAACTCAACAACATATTTATAAAATTATTTAACAGCTATTTACAGTTCATTAATATAAAAAAAGTCAGCAAGCTGTAATATATAACCATAATACTTAACAGCAGGTAAGCAGGATATTTAATTAAAGTTAAGGAGATATTTCAAAGAGGAGGAAATGTTTTGAACATTTCTATATAAAGATATAGATAAATTTTTTTCAAACAAATGTATTTTTATATACATTTGTTTCTTCAATTGTATTGAGTGATTATCCTTCAAACTATAAGAAACTATTATTTACTTTTTATTTGTTTTAAAAGTCGTTATAAATAACTATAATTCAGACCTGGTTTTTTTTTACCAGTATAAGTGACACTTAATAATATTTTATTCAAATAGGTTATGCAATAATAGAATTCAAGTATAATATAATTCTAGAAGGAACCCCTAAGTATTTGTATACTCGCAGCACTCAGTTAACAATTCATGTAGAATTTGTACAAAATGGCATCTTGCTACAAAAAATAGAGAATATAGTAGTAGAGAATATAGAGGGTAGAAATGATTGCCGTTTATCATACTGTTATGTTATTAACCTTCTAGCATACATCATTGGGAACTAAAAACTATAAGACTTATAGTTTTTAGTTCCCAATACTTATACATAAGACTTAACTAAATTTGTAAATGCCATTTAATAATAAATTCAATTATACAAAAAAATAATTTCTTTTTTTCTCTAATATTTATAAAATTCATTTGTTTTCTTTTATTTTTAACAAATTTATAAGCTTATTTAACTATTTTTTTTTGTAATTTGATATAGCCATTTAAAATGTATATCGGTTTTACCGCAAGGAACTAAAATCGTCGCCATCTTGGGAGGCCAATTTTAGCTTCAACTTTTTTCGGAAAAAACAATAGAACCAGCTATCCAGTTATATTTTGAGATCAGTGGTTTTCCCCCTATCTCTAATCGCAAGGGCATTCAGGAAATAAAAAATTTTTATGCTACTTTATAATATATTTAAACTCTTTAATAGATTTTTAATTTGCAACTTACAATATGCAAAATAACAGGTTTTTAATTTCATTTATAATCTTTTAGTGTTCAAAAGTTATGATCAAGTAAAAACTGCCGCCTCATTTTGGGATGGGTGGAAAGCTCACATAATCATAACTTTTAATCACTAAAAGATAAGATCAAATATAAAACCTACTGTTATCAAATGGAAGTTTAACATTTGCGCTGCGACTTAGTCAAAATATATACATTGAATATACTTGATTTTTTGCCTCCCTTTTCATTTTGCAATTATTTTAACTTATTTTTAGCTTTCTTACCAGTATTGGCACAATATGAAATCTTTTTTTTTTTAAATAAAGTGCTATACCTCGTTTAAAAATATGTTGTCTACATTAGGAAATTTTTTTTTTGAATTTCACAATATTCATTTATTTCAATAAAAAATCTAGAATAACATTAAAAAGGTGGTCTTAATGACCTCCTTTGGACTACCGCTTGGCTTTAAATGAGCGCACGAGGCGAAGTTTGGTTATTATTATTTTATAAATGTTGTGAAAATTTCTCATGGGTAAAAAATTTCCAGGTCTACGATTTTAACAAAATCGGAAATTTCATTTTCAACAATATTAAATAGCTCTAACCATTAAGTAGCTTTAATGTTTAATTTGCCTTTAATAAACCGCTGATAAGAGATAAAAATCAAAAAATAAGTTCAGTGACTCCAAACACGTATGAGTGAGAATATTCGTACGTCATATTATAATTATATTATATGAATGGATTATTCGTGCGTCTTACATACACATACTACTGGTAAAAAACCGGGGGAAAAAACGAGTTTATTTGAAATTCCATTTCGTTGTTGTGATTTATTCATTCTTGAAAGCATTGAAAAAAGTTTTAATTCGATACGACTTTACTGAAAACAAACTACAAATTCAGTGAACGTTTAAAATCAAATCAAGGCTATACTACTTTGATTCATGAAGCACGATTTTAAATATATATACGATTAAAATCATCTTATAGTTTTATCATATAGTATACATATACTTAAATAGTATTATATTATATAGTATTATATTATAGTATACATATACTTATATAGTATTATATTTTATTTTATTATATAGTATACATATACGTTTTATTATATAGTATACATAATATAAATATTTCGTAATATTATATAGTATACATAATATAAAGTAACATTTATATAGTTTAGTTGCATCAAAAATAAAAATATTTAAAAAACGTAATTTATGGACGACCCTTTATATAAAAAAGAATGTTTTCCGGAAAATAGCGGTGATTGGAGCCAGGAAACAAAGATATCAAAGATAAGATAGGTTTGCTTTTCCTACCTCAAATTTAAAGGCAATAAGTTAATAATATATATATTTTTAACATTTTATACTAAATTTAAATTTGTCGATAGGTTTTAAGCTTCATTTAATATTGTTTAACGTTCAAAAGTTTTGATTTTGCAAAATATGCGCCCTCCATAAAATGAGAGATTGTAAATTTTACATGTTTATAACTTTCAAACACTAAAAAACTTTTAAGCGAAATTTAAAATCATTCATCTTAACTTCCCGGGTCCTAATCATCGCAGTTTTTTGCAAAGCACCTTTGTTTGACATAAGTATAAAAGTATAAATGTTTGGAGTTTCTTCCATGTCTCGAAGTTAGTTATCTCAAACATTGAAAAAGTCTGCATCCGCCCCATGAAAAAATTTACGTATAGCTTATTTATTAATTATTGATTGAGTTTTTAAAAGTTCTACTTATATTCTTTTAAAAAGAAATAGCATTCTTATAAAATTTTTAAATAACTTATCTAGCTAAACAATTTTTTCAAGCTCTCCCTCTCTTTTTTCCTCATACAACTAAAGTTTAATAAATATTTGAAGCGGGGCCCCGCTTCAAATTTTTTTTAATACTCTTATAGTTGTCTAAAAATAATTTTTTTTTTTAGACAACTATAAGAGTATTAAAAAAACAGTTTAAACCGCAGTACTATCCACATAAATTTAATTAAACTTGGCAAATTTGGTTGCCAAAAGCCAAATATAAAATTTTAAATATATCATGAAAAAAGTAAACCCTTGTATTTTAAATTGGCGATCAGTGGTCAAAAATGTAATATCAAACGTCTAATAAGCTTCTGCATTAGTGAAACTTTTAAACCAAAAAATGTATTATGATGCAATATATTTACCGTAATAGATTGTTATGATCATTTCGATCATAACGATTAATACAAAAATTTTTCATTTTTATATATGTCGACGAGTTTTCTTAGGAATGTAGTCTCTAAGACCTTACGGTCTTTTACAAGCCTCTGCATTCTTTTTTTATAAATTTTAAAGTTTATTTTTTTTATAATATGATTGTTTATAAATTTATACGTAAATTTAAAAAGATAATTAATATAGTAAAAAAACTTAAAACAAATTTTCTCTCCTCTTAAAAATACGCCCGTACTAACAAACATAAATACGTGGTCAAACATTAAAATTTTGCTTTAAATTTGGGAGCGTTAGGTCATGTATGAATGTTGTAATGAATTACGTGAAAGGCGTCTTGTCTTTACGGATCAAGCCAAAGCATACGTGATTTCAAAAGAACAACTTTAAGTGATCTGGGAAAATGTTTTCTAAGTATGCAGAAACAGTCAAGTCCAATATATTTAGCAACCCAGTTTCTGCAACTAGTGGTTCGAATTCCGAATTGAAATCAATTAAAAGTCAACGACAAGCTTTAATGCCAGCTGTTTCAGAAGGTAGTTTTTTTTTTTTAAGGTTTTTAGTTTCATACATTTATCAAATTGTCTCTCATATTTTATATATTGCTCTATCTATCTATATATATCAACACTGCTTCATAATAAGTTGTATACTTTTTTTGCGGTGTCTAATATTTGACTAAAATTATTGGTTAATGTTATATATTTATTTTTGTTGCACCAATTTTGTTATATCAGAGATCTAGCTAACATATCACACTAGTTCGAAATGGCTCAAAACTTAAACTTGAGTTTCCGAAGAAACCCTTTGGGGGGATTAAAGTGCAAAAATTGAAATCAAACTATTTCGTCCAAGAAAGAAAATTTTTAATTTTTAACATTTTATGAAGAAATTATGAATATAACAAAAGCATAATATTCATAATATTGAGTCTTTTTTATCACAATTAAGTTAAAATGATAAACACTAAACAATTTTAATTCACATTTATTCTTCCAAACAAATAAAAATCACATTGATCATTTCTTTTTACATTCTACAAATGTTTGCTGTTAAATTCGACCATTGATGCTTCCAATTTCATTCCATATTCTGGGTGATGAGAGGGCCCTTTAAATCTAGTCCAATGAACACTGAAGATATGATGAATAGACTTAGTTGCTTGTTCGCTGTAACACCCCAAAGACTCTTTTCTCTGAGCAACAGTCTTGAATGTGATAAAAAATCAAATGAACCTTTGGAGTGACACTGACCATTGTAAGTTGAAGATAGGAGCTTTTAAAGCTGTTTTTTATTTTATCAATATAAAATTTTATTAATATAGCTTTCATTCAGTGCATTGCCAAAGTAAGCTGTCACAACAGAATCAAATTCCTGAATGTGTTAATGATGGGAAATGTTTCATTAGCAATTTTTCTCAGCAAGCCGTTGCAATACATTAATGTTTTTCAAAAGTTTGTGACACTCATTCCCAGCAAATTGACCTCCATGAAAAGGCTGACATTTTATGTGAAGAGCTGATAGCCACTCATCAGCCTTTTACCAGCGGTCCTTCAGTGCTTTGTAGAGGTGATTAAAATCACCCAGGAGTAGATGAAGCTCCATTGGAGGAATAATATCTAAGACAAGCATTCCATCTACCACAGAGATAAGGGGATTATGAATGACATTTTTGAACTGCTTTGCTTTTTTAAATTCTTGCCAGCATTTTTAAAGGCTTTGAATTCTTCCGTAGCATTCCAAAATTGCGAAGATTGCCTTTGAAGGGCAGATTCTTGGAGTCTATATCACACCATGTGCATTGATGGGTACTAGCATGTGACTGCAATCCGCACAGGATGTTAGCTACTTTCATGTCACATGAAACAAAGTATTTCACATTGTTTGGTATAATTAGGTTCAGGATTGTTCTCAGATTTTCATAATTCTCTGGAACATCTTCAGCAATGGCTCCAAGAAAACTGACGTTTAACACTACTGTCCTTTCCAAGCTGAGAAGTCAATAACTTTCTTTTAGGTGGACAGAGTGGTTGAGATGATAGATCCTCCTGGATTCCAAGGGTGATTTTAGGGAAACCGCCGCCTCCATCTACGCCAAGTTTTACTATATGATCAGTAAAAACTTGTCTTCTTTTCAAAATTTCATCTGTAAATGCAGAGAGTTCTTTGCAGTGGACCACTCTTTGATGACTGATTTTATTCTGATCATGATGAACATCAATTGTTGTTTAAGTGAAGTGATCAGAAAGCTGCTTACCAAGTTGAGAGAATTTCTCATTGGTTTCAACTATTTTGGATTTTGACACTTGATTGAGAGTTGTAGCAAGTTTTTTAATTCCTGTATTTGACAATCCTGTGTTAGATTGCACATGCACTAAATCTTGGGCAGTCAACTCAGATTCTTTTTTGAAGAATTCCTTTTGACATGCAGGGCCTAAAAACGTAGTAGAAGTGAGAAAAATGAAGTAGTCCATTCTATGTAGAATTTTCTTTTACTTTTTATCAATTTGGTGCAAAGGCAAGTATTATTGTATTCCTTTAAACAAAGGCTTGTCCATGGGAAGTTGATAAAAAATCATAGTATTAATTTTTTGTTTAAATTTATAGGTGAAATTACAAATATATCTGTATTATAAAAAGTAAAATAAATCTTCCAAAACAATACCTTGTGTTATAGGCAATGGTCTTCCACCCCCAGATCTTCTTATTTTGATGGTTCCATGGGGAGATGTATCTTTTGAAAGAATTACAGATGATGCAATTTCCTCTCCAACCTTTAAATCTTTCGATGCAAGCAGCTTCATATTCTTATACTAGATTTTTTAGGAATGAGTGAAAATCTCAATAAAAAGAAAGATTTTTAACACAATAACATAAAAGTTAATTCCCAAACACTCAAATGTGCTGCATATAGAAACATTTGGATAGTATTTCCAGTTTAGAATTAGTCAAAATCATTTTTTTCAATAATTATGTCAACTGGCATTTATTTATAAAATGTTAAAAATTCAAAATCAATTTTCTTTCTCGGACGAAATAGTTTGATTTCAATCTTGCATTTTTTTGAATTGGGAGCATGTGTACTTTAATCCCCCCCCCCCCCCAAAGGGTTTCTTCGGAAACTCAAGTTCAAGTTTTGAGCCATTTTGGACTATTTGGACGTGTGATATTTACGGATATTGTTATGGGTATTATAGCTTATATAAATAGACTGTATTTTATATACATTTTAGATTATAGTTGTGAATTTGGATCTTCAAAATATTATGCTCTGTGTGGTTTGGGTGGAATTGTATCGTGTGGCTTGACTCACACCTTAGTTGTTCCACTTGATCTAGTCAAATGCAGAATTCAGGTAACATGGACATTTTTTTTTTTTTTTTTTATTGTTTTAAAAAATAAAAAATGTTTATAATACTACAGTAATAATAATACTAATAGAAGGGGGGGGGGGGAAATAATTTTTAAAAGTATAATTAAAAAATAATTTTATTATTGCAATTTATAGTATCAACTTTTTAATAAATTATCTTCATCAAAAGAGAGTTCAAAACATGTCATTTTAATTTTAGGTAGATCGGGCAAAATATAAAAGTATTGGCAATGGTTTTCGTGTGACTGTTGCTGAAGAGGGGCTCCGCGGACTCACATTAGGCTGGGCTCCAACTTTAATTGGTTATTCTATGCAAGGATTGTGTAAGTTTGGGTTTTATGAACTTTTTAAAAATGTCTATAGCAGTATGATTGGCGAAGAAAAATCTTACCTATATCGAACTTCCCTTTATCTTGCTGCTTCTGCAAGTGCAGAATTTTTTGCTGATATTGCTCTTGCTCCAATGGAAGCTGTAAAGGTTAGAATGCAGACATCTCCAGGGTTTGCTAGGTCATTGGGACAAGGGCTCTCTAAGATTTATACATCAGAAGGCATTTCAGGGTAAGACCTTTTTAGCAATATCTTTTTAATAAAACACTAATAATGATGATAAAGAATGTAATGAAAGAAATGAAGGATTTTATTTTTTAAAGGTTTTATAAAGGTCTGCCTCCACTTTGGATGCGACAAATACCTTACACAATGATGAAGTTTGCATGTTTTGAACGTACTGTCGAGGGACTTTATAAATATGTTGTTCCAAAACCTCGAAATGAGTGCTCAAAATCAGAACAGTTAGTTGTTACATTTGCAGCTGGATATATTGCTGGAGTTTTTTGTGCTGTAGTATCTCATCCTGCTGATACAGTTGTATCAAAGTTAAATAATAGCGCAGGCAGTACTCCTATTCAAGCAGCTAGAGAACTAGGAATGAAAGGTATTTTTATAAATATGAGTATGTCTTGTGTTTCTTACATTTTTTTGTATCTTTAGTAAATTGTATATAATTTATTATTTAAATTAATAATAATTAAGTTAATCACTATATAACTATTATATATACAAATAAATTATATATATATATATATACATATATATATATACATATATATATATATATATATATACATATATATATATATATATATATATATATATATATATATATATATATATATATATATATATACATATATATATATATATATATATATATATATATATATATATATATATATATATATATATATATATATATATATATATATATATATATATATTTATCAGGAGTAAAAATAGATTCCAGACATTTGGATACCCATTTTCTATTTCCATTATTGTATGGGAGGGCAACCAAAAATTGATATTTATTATTTCTTTAAGTGTATATTGATTTAACACTTTGAAAATTTTATAGTATAGTTTAAGTATAATTGTTACAAAAGAAGTAAAGGAACTAAAATTCTTTAATAAAATTTTGTTTTTTTATCATACCATTTTATTAAGTTTTTTTTTTTTGGTAAGATAGAAATTGATTGCAGCAGAGGCGGGTTTGTCTTCATCCTATAGACTTCTTGCAAATAAAACAAGTGCCCTACTATCTATTTTAGTTTAGACTACTAATTGTATTTCAAATGTTGTTTATTAAGAAAATGAAATAAAGATTTTTTTTTCTTATTTTGTATCTTATAACAATTTTACAGCAACAAGGGTTATGGAAAAGCTCAACTTAGATAAAATCTCTCACATTAACAAACATTTCTCATCCTCTCCTAATTAAAAAATTATTTATATACTAACTCATTCTCCATTCTTGACAAAGCATCCTCTAAATACAAACTTAAAATCAAAGAGAGTATTTATATTGAACTTTAAAAACCTTCACTCAACATACAGGTAAAAAAAAACTATGCAATTGCATTATAAATGCTGCCTAATTAAAAATTTTTATGTATACATATTTGTAAAAATTTTTGTCATTTAATCTAATCGTTTCAGTTGTAAATGGTGAAACAAAAAAATTTCAAAAAAATTTCAAAAACAAGGTTTTCAAAAAAATTTTAAAAGATTTATTTTTCAAATTTTATTTATTAAATTAGTGCTACTCAGGCCATTTCGAAATATTTTATAATAGTAATAACAAATTTGCATTTTTTTATTGTCTCAAGTTTAAAAAAAAATTTTTATTTAATTTTCAACATTTTGTTGAGTGATTTAAATGCCATCTAAGTTCCCCAACAAGTCCATGCTCATTTAACTCTGTTCCATAATTTTGCTTCTTGAGTACTTAATGATGAAATTTTATATTGCTATCTAAATTTTCACAACATTCTTAAATCGTTGGAATATTTTAAGAACTGAAATTTTAGTTTAATAACTCATAATTTTTTTTTTTAGGATTGTGGGCTGGTCTTGGTCCTCGAATTATAATGATAGGTACATTGACTGCTCTTCAATGGTTTATTTATGACAGTGTAAAAGTAGCTTTCCGTATTCCACGACCACCACCTCCAGAAATGCCTCAAAGTCTTAAAGATAAACTGGCTGTTAAGCAACATTAATTGTGTATGTATTTAAAAAAAAAAGCCAAATTCTATAAAAAATTGTTTAGTTTATGTTTTATAGCTTGTTTTTAAATTAAAATATTTCTGAATTTTAACCTTGTTATTTCTCATACTCAAATTTAAAAATCTTACCAATAAATCGCAGGCTCGGAGCAATAAGGTTGAAACTGACATTTGTAACTGACACAAAACGGAGAAAATGCGGTCTGAAAGTCGAGATTGCTTGCATAATTTAAAATTTTCTGACAATGGGTACAAAAATAGTTATTAATATTCGTTACTCGCCTACAGATTAGTACTACCCCAATGACTATATCGGAATATATATTTTCGTCAATTGCAATCTTAGACCATTAACAATGTTAGACGCGGCTTTTTCGTAAATCGTTGAAACCAAATTTTTGTGCGTATGTTACGTGACGTCTTTTTGTTGCAAAATCTAGAAATAAAATTTTATTCAAATTTTTCAGGAAAATTCCTTTTATTCAAATTATATAGAATATACTTTTATGGGATATGCTCTAATAAAGACTAAATATAGTAATTACTATGTTATTTCTTTAAAATTATTTATTCATTACTATTGTAATAAATAAAAACTCTTCTCCGTGAAATTATATATTTTTTTGTATAATTGTATGCACCTTATTTAAAATTCATCAAAAAGTGCAAGAGTAAACTCGACGTGTAAAAAGTTATTTATTATATTATCTTTTAGACTAGAGTTTTATAGCTAAGGCCGCGTCTAGAGTTTTTATGGTCTATGATTGCAATGTTAGTCCTCCGCGAAATCATTAGTAAGCACTTGAGTTACCGCTATGCGATTATTCGGTAAATTTTGATAGCCGAGTAATGTACCTGAAACTGGAGCTATAAAAAATCAAGGTTTAAAAAAGCGCCGCCTCAAGGCGGTGAGGCGTGCGCTTTTTTAAACCTTTATTTTTCGAAAGCAGCGTGTTGAAACGAACAGACGCTTTTTTTCTACAGCATGTAAAATTATAAAATATTTTACAAATATGGAAAATTCGTTTATAAATATAGAAAAGTTAATTATCAAGAAATTGGAGGAACAAAAAATATGTATACTGCAAGAAACAGAAAAGTTGTTAAAGGAACAAGAAAAGAGCTTTGCGTCGATAATGAGTGCAAACTTAAAAATATTAACCGAAAGAACTGAAAAAATCGAAATTTATGTAAATAACAATAAATTCAATGTGATAAATATCCAAAAAGACTTAAGCGAAGTTAAAACTACGTTAAATTTTCAAGAAACAAACCTAATAGAAAAGATAAAACAAATTAAGAAATGCTATGATATAACGAGTTGAACATTTTGAGCAAAAAAACAATCGACTTAGAAAATAGATCTAGACGAAGTAACCTCCGAATAGATGGAGTAGAAGAAAAACCGAATGAAACCTGGACTGATTGTGAAGATACAGTTAAAGATATTTTTAAAAACCAACTTTAAATAAACAGCGAAGTAGTTGTAGAAAGAGCACATAGAGTAGGAAAAACAAGAGATAGCAAAATACCCAGAACAATAGTTCTGAAACTCTTAAACTATCAGGACAAGAACAGAATTCTAAATGCCGTTAAAAACTTGAAAGGTACTGGTGTGTTTATCAACGAAGATTTCGCGAAGGAAACGATCGAGAGTCGCAAAAAATTATGGGAAGAGGTCAAACGATTGCGCGCTGAAGGTAAGTATGCTATTATTAAGTATGATAGAATTTTATCCAGAGAATTTAGAAACCCTATCCCTTACACTAAATTTTAAAAAGAAACTTTTTTAAAATGAATGATCTGATAAATTAAAAAAAATAATAAAAATGGCTGGAATAAGTGATTTTGAATTTATAAGATTTAATTTTACTGAATTGAATTCTGATGAAAATATAAACCTTAATGTAAAAAATTGCTCCGATTGCTTATATCACTATCCATGCGAATGAGAAGGGTTTCTTTTTAAAAATGTTAATGACAAAAATTTAAATAAAATTAGAATTCTACACGTAAATTTTCGAAGTCTTAATAAAAATTTTGAAAAACTTCTTAACTTGTTAGATGAAACAAAAAATCGTTTTAATATAGTTTGTTTAACTGAAACGTCGATTTCGAATGACTATTTTAATTTTAATTCCACATTTTAAATTAATTTCGCTCAATAGACAAGTAAATAAACGCGGCGGAGGAGTCCTTATTTATGTGAAGGAAAATATTTTTTATTACGTTAGGAATGATTTAAGTGCTTCTGATGGCGATAAAGAAATTTTAACTATAGAAATTATAAACAATCAATCACAAAACATTTTATTAAGCTGTTGTTATCAACTTGAAGAAGAACTTGAGCATTTTTTTTGAACAAAGTATTTTTAGAAAAGGTATTAAAGAAAAAAAAGAGTTTCATTATTGGGGACCTAAATATGAACTGTCTTCTGTATAATGAAGATAACAATATTAAAAACTTTTACGACTCTTTTTTTGAAACGGGTGCAATTCCTTTAATAAATAGGCCGACCAGAGTTACAAAAAACTCGGCATCTTTGATTGATAATATCATTACAGCAGATATATTCAACAATGATATTCAAACGGGTATCCTAAAATCTGATATTACTGACCATTTTCCAATATTTTTTACACTTAATTCAAAATATGAAAATAAAAATAAATAAATCAAAATTAAAACACGCACTTTTAACCATACTAATATAAACCAGTTTAAAAACCAATTATCGTTACTGCACTGGAAGCATATTAACTTCAATGACAATGCAGACAAAATTTAAGATAATTTTTTTGAAACCTTTTACTCCGTATATGATGAAAACTTCCCTATTATTGAAAGAACAATTACTCCAAAATATGTAAACAATCCTTGGGTAACAAAAGGATTTAAAAAATCATCCAAGATAAAACAGAAGCTGTATATAAGATATCTCAAAACAAAATCATCTTCAAATGAGAAAATATATAAAGATTACAAATATCTATTTGAAAAAGTTCGTAAAAATTTGAAAAAAAATTACTACTCAAAACTCCTAGATAAATTCAAAAATAACTCAAGACGCATTTGGCAAGTAATGAACAAAATTAGTGGTAGACAAAAGAAATGCTCAGGTTCTCTCCCCCAGATGACTATTGTTGATAACAAACGTATATGTGATCCAAGAGATATAGCTCATGAGTTTAACAAATTTTTTATTGACATCGGTCCTAAACTAGCAAATAAAATTCCTTTTACCAAAACAAAATTTAACGATTTTCTAGTACAGATGGGTAATTGCAATGGTTTCAACGAATTATATTCAAAACTATCTTTTCAAGAATTTGAAAGAGCATTCAAATCACTTAAAAAAACAAAGCAAGCGGAGCAGATGACATAAACGGTAATATAGTTATAGAATGTTTTGAACGATTAAAAGATATTCTTTTTAAAGTATATGGAGCGTCTATCCATCAAGGAGTATTTCCAAACCGATTAAAAATTGCAAAAGTTACCCCTATTTTAAAAGAGGGAGATCAAAAAAATATCAGTAATTATCGTCCTATTTCCATCCTCTGCACATTTTCAAAAATACTAGAACGCATTATGTACAATAGACTATACAATTATTTTCTTTCTAATAATTTGTTATACGTCAACTAATTTGGTTTTAAAATAAACAACTCTACGGAACATGCAATTATCCAATTTGTACGTGAAATTTCAAATTCTTTTGAAAAATCTAAATATACTTTAGGTGTTTTCATCGACCTATCGAAAGCATTTGATACTGTCGATCATCAAATTTTGATACAAAAACTGAAATACTATGGAGTAAATTACAAAGTCATAAAATGGTTCAGAAGTTATTTATCAAACCGTAAACAGTTTGTTTTTAGTAATAACAATTATTCTAATGAGTTTCTAAATATTTCATGTGGCGTTCCCCAAGGCTCCATTTTGGGACCACTGTTGTTCTTGATTTATATAAACGACCTAAATAAAGCCTCAAATTTAATGAGTATCATGTTTGCTGATGATACCAACTTATTTCTTTCCAATAATGATATTTACAAACTCTTCTCTAGCATGAACGAGCAACTTAAAAATATATCAAAGTGGTTCAAATGCAATAAACTAACTCTAAACAGTAACAAAACAAAATGGATTCTGTTCCATCCTGTCTCAAAAAAAGCTTATTGACCCCCAAATTTGCCCAAAATTATTATCGATGATACTGAGATAAAAAGACACTATGTCACAAAGTTTTTGGGTGTTTTTCTTGATGAAAACATCACATGGAAAGCACATATTGACTATATTAGCACAAAAATTTCCAAAAGCATTGGAATTTTATATAAATCCAGAACATATTTAAGTAAAAAAAGTTTAACCCAACTCTACTACTCATTTATACATAGTTATTTAAATTATGCAAATATTGTATGGGGAAGCACAGAAAAAAGTAAGTTACGATGTCCCCAGTGGGCACTTTTTTAAAACGTTTTTTAGACGTTTTTATAAGGTTTAAACCTAATAAAAACGTCTAAAGAACGTTTTAAAAACGTACTGTGCCCACTGGGTCTTTACCGCCGTCAGAAGCATGCGATCCGTTTAATTAATTTTGCGGACACTCATTCCAAACCTTTATTGAAATGAAAATTCTCAATATATATGAGCTTAATGTGTTTAATGTCTTGTGCTTTATGTATTTGTGGAAAAATGACTTATCCCTATCTGTCTTTAAAGATCTCTTTTGTGAAAAACCAATAAATAAATATACACTTAGAAATAATTTTCTCATATATGAACCTTTTTGTCGAACAAAGTTTAATAAGTTTTATATTGCTTATCGCGCACCGTATCTTTGGAATAAGATTACTTTGTCAAATTTTGATATATTTCACACTTATCCCACTTTCAAATATAAACTGAAAAATTTTATTTTATCTATTGAGGACGTAGTTAAGTACTTCTAATTGATACTTTGTAATCTTTGTTTAGAACTTTTATTTTATTGTAAAATACGCTTTATGAAAAGTTTTTATTTTTGTTTTTATCTTATATATAAATGATATAGATTCTATATATAGTAACGTCAGATTTATTTACACGAAATTTTATTTTATTTATATAGCATCGTCAGATTTATTTACACTGTTTATTGAAATTTTTTCATTCGTTTTTGTTTTGCTGTAAAATGTCTAAAGCTGTAAAAGGTTCTGATGATAAGATCATTATGATCTTCTTTCAGATGCCTTGTTGTTTGTTTGTAAAATACGACAAATGTAAACGAGCAAAAAAAAAAAAAAAAATTATTTTTTATAGCGTAATCATTAGTAAGCACTTACGTTACCGCTATGCGATTATTCGGTAAATTTTGATTGCGATATTTAAAGCCGAGTTATGTACCTGAAGCTGGAGCTATAAAAAAATCAAGATTTAATAAGCGTCGCCTCAAGGCGGTGAGGCGTGCGCTTTTTGCAAGGTTTTTAAAACTTGACTAAAGATAAGATTTAAAAAAGCGCAATTCTTGCCGCATCTACGCCTCGCGCTTTTTTAAACCTTGATAAAAGTTCTGTTAGCTGCTTAGTATCTTCTAATCGCGTATAGCTATAGAGAGAAATAAAAGAAATAGAAGCAAAACCCCGTAAAAATTAGAAAAAACAACTCAGAAATAAAATTAAAAAGAAATTATAATTTAAAAAAAATAATATTAATAAATTAGAATGAGTTGAAAAAAAAAATTAGAATTAGAAAGAATCTAGAAAAAATAACTTGAAAAAACTAATAGCAATGTGAAAATAAAAATTAAAATATACTGAAAGATATAATAGTTTTTTTTCGTTGAACATCAGTAAAACTAAATATATTTTATTTAATCAACCAACTAAATCCGATAACTTGCCTCTTCAACTTCCTCAACTAATGATAAATAACTTTATAGTAAAAAGAGTCGTATCAATGAGAGTAATATTTGATGAACATCTTAATTGGAAAAATCATATGCTCATTCATAATAAAATTTCTAAAACAACAGGCATTATGCATAAAATAAAACATCTACTAAATAAAAAACGTTTAAAAGACATATATAAAACAAGCATGTAGATTATATTTAATGTGCGTATTTATATTTAATGTGCGTATATGCGCCCACGCTAAGCCGTTATTCCAAAAAATAATGTCTATGAGTTAAACTTAATGTCTTTGAGTTAAACCTCTTCCAAAATTTATTACTTATGTTTAAATATTAAAATGACATGCTTCAATATTTTTTTAATAATCGCTTTTCAAAAATTAACTATAAACACTTCCGTTTACTACTTTATTTTGCCTAAATCTAATCTTAAAAAAACAGATTACTCAAGTTGATATCGAGTACTTTTTTATGGAGTTTCTCGATGAAATATGGAAGTTCTTGATAAAAATATGATAAGTATAACCTAAATAAATTCTTTTAAAAATGTTGTTAGAATGTATTTGCTTGACTTACCAGACACAAACGTATTTTTGTATTTTTAACAGAAAAATAAAAAAAAAATAAAAAAAACTCATATTATTTTGGATTTTTGGGGTTTTCTTTTATTATTTCTTATTATACTATAAAATCTTGTTTTATTTAAGTTCTTTTTTTTTTTAATCTATTTATTTTATTGTAGTTATTTTATATTGTTTTATAATATGAGAAAGATTATAAAGTGAACTTGTGAAAGAACAAAAAACACTTTACGTTTACTACAGGGGCTTGATGATAAGAGTACTCCTTCTACTTGCTCCTGTCATTCTTTTATTTTATATTTTATTTTGAAGCTTGTAAATGAGAACGTTGTAAAATGTTTATATATGACAAATAAATAATAAATAAGTTAAGTATAGGTATGTTGAAACAGAATATAAAGACGAAAATTCGCTGAAATTTCAATAGTTTAAAAAAAAATTAAATATTTGTACTCTTTACAAACTTATACTACAAATCTAAATTGCAGTTTTAATTTCAACTATAAAGAACTAAAAATTGCAATAAAATCGTTGAAAATAAATAAGACTCCAGCTATTGACGAGATTTGAAGCAGTATAGTACTAATAGTTCAGATACGATATTATAATATCGTATCTGAATAAATATTAATTGACTTCAGCATTTCAAGGATGTGTTTGTTTGTTACTAAAAAGATATTTACAACTGTTGTGTGGTAACAAACAAACACATTCTTGAAATATTTTTATGTCCCCCAAATGTTCCATTTTTGCGCCTCTGGTGTTTTTAGTTTACATTAATGGTAAAAATTGAAAATGAAGAAATCGAGAGAACCCAAGCAACTCAATTTCTAGGGATACTTATGGATGAGGGCACCTCGTGGAAAGCGCATCTAAAAATGTTAAAAGCAAAATTCCAAAAAACATTCGGATACTCTACAAAGTTATACTTTCACAAAAAAAGTTAAAGCATCTTTATTTCTTGTTTATAGAAAGCAATTATGTAATTACCCCAGTAATGCAAATATTACTGGGGTAAGTAATCATAAATCTAAATTAGTCACACTTTATCAAAATCAAAAACACGCAGCTAGAATAGTTTAAAATAAGGATAAATTCTCACATGCTGAGCTTCAATTAAAACTCATGAAAGTATTAAACGTCTATACAGCAAAATCTAAGATTCTAGGTTAAGAATTTTTGTTCTTATTTTAAATACTTGATTCCTTTTTTAAGAACCTGATTCTTATTTAAAGAGCTTGATTCTTGTTTTGAGAACTTGGTTTTTATTTTAAAAACTTCATTCTTATTTAAGGATATTTCAATAAAAAACATTATTCCGAATTTTATAATATCATAATAATATTATAAAATTAGGAATAATAATAATAAGACCGGCACGATGATGGGGGAGGGGAGGCGAGGATTTGTGGCTAAATCTAAAAAACAATTTTATTTATTTATTTATTTATTTTGAGTCGGCAAAAGCTGTAATGGCACCCCCATCCCCCACGTAACACGTAACTTTATATATATATATATATATATATATATATATATATATATATATATATATATATATATATATATATATATATGCCCTACCTTTTAACAGGTATTCCTAAAAAAATCATTAAATTTTGAATGGGATACTCAGACAAATTAATCTTATATTCAGAGAAATTAAAGCTACTAAATTTTACCTCTTGTTCCCCCTCCTCCACTATCTGATAGACCCTGCGTTCATGATTTTATGTAATCAAATAGTCTAATCCTTTTGATTGCCATTAAGACTAAAATACCAACCAGAAGGAGTCATATACTACAAGAATTCTATAAAATTAGCATTTAATAAGTGCGATTTTTGTATCTACGAATCTGCTAAAATCTAATCTAGTATAAATGTGTATCTTTTGTAAGGGTGTAGTAGTTGCAAAATAATATAAGTGTTAAGTGCAAGCATAAGTGCAAACATGCATACGTGCGATTTGGTTTAAAGAGCTCTAAAGCTCTGCACTTTTTTTATAATAAATGCATATAACAAAAATGAATATACTGCCTAGCGACGTATCAAGGATTTTTTGTAGGCCAGTGCCGTGGCTAAAGGGTTTGCTCCCCCCACCCTCCAAATTATTAGGACCTAAAAAATTTCAAAAATCATCAATTAGGCACGGTGGATTACGAGCTTTTAAAATGGCTGCAGTTCTTAGCTACATAATCTTTTTTTATATGGCAACTTTTTTTTTAGTTTATGATTGCAAAAATTTATGTTGCAACCATATTATTGATCTGACTCAATAAATAAATGTTTTTTTTTTTTATTAGTAAATAAATACAATTAAAGCTATAAGAGAGTGAACAATCCAAAATGTGGACTGTACATATATGAAGAGTCCAGGGGAAAAAACGGCATAGTCACATTTTTGTAGTTTTGAGATATTCAATTTTTAAAGTTTAAAACCATTCACAACATTACTTTTAATCAAACACCTAATTTTTTTTCACCAATTCTCAAAAATGTCCATTTCTTTAAGCAATTATGAAGTTAAAATGGTTCTGGCTTAAATATTTAAAAAATTTTGTCGCTTCATACCTGGAGTTGTGTCCAATTGGACATTGCCGTTTTTTCCGCTGTAAATTACTATGCAAGTTTCATCCTTGTTTTTTATTAAAATATTAGGCACTAACTATCTAAAAACTTATAATTAACATTAATTTAACATTTATATTTTTATTTTAAAATATCTGAGAGCTCCTTAAAATATTTTTATTTCAAATTTATTCTTTGAATTATCTATACAACAACGGTTCTGACCGTTTAAATGCAATGCACAATACTAAAATCATCTTTGTAGTTTTTTGGAATAATGCAATCTTTTTTTTGGTAGCTGAATCCAAGAATTATTGAATTGTTTTAAATATTTTGAACATCAGGAACAGGGTAAAAGAAATGTATTGCTCATGGATAAAATTTCAAGAAATCCTGTGTTTACTCATTTCTAAAAATTATGATTTTTTTCTTTTTAAAATAATGCACACTCAAAATAAGTTAATGTCTACCTGACATCAGATGAAAAATAGTAAAGATAAATGGTCATTGTATTTTATTATATAAGTTGGCCACATAAAACTGAAGCCTTCTTACCAAATAGACTACTTTTAGGTCATAAAAATTAAAAGGTCAATTTAAAAAAATATTATATTACTCAATTTGAACTAAGAAACTCACATTCATTCATACACACAAATTAACATTCTATAAACAAGGACTATACAAAATAACAATGATTTATGAGGAAGATAAAATAATGTTATTTTATTTCAACAGAACTGTTTAATAACATTAATTTTTATTTATTCAAAATAGTCAAACTCCTCTTGTCCATTAACTTCATTTTTATTGTTATCATGTGGTAAGGAGTCAAAGTAGTCAGGTCTATTAGTGAACTTTTTAAAAACCTGCAGATCTTTAAATTTAGCCATTGATATGCACAGTTTCTCAGAGTATAAGTTTAAAGGTTCATATGGAGCATTTTTGCTTTTGCCTCTCATATTTGAAGTAATGGTGCTTTTTAAAAAGGCACCATTCCAAGAGTCTCTGTGATTCATTGTTCCTGAATCATTTTTGGAAAAAAAAACACTTTTCTAAGACATCTAGTTGGAACAGGACATCCAGCCTTATAGAAAGGTTTTAAAAATTGTGTCATATTTTTCACCATATCCTGCCTGAGCTCCAAAACATTGAAAGGAGCTGGATTCTTGCGAGAAGCTTTAAAAATATCAATCTAATCAGAATGTATATTGACGTGTGATTTGGTGTTAATGAGACTCATGTCTTTATCACACTCCATGTAAGAATGCTCTCTTTCAGGAAAGAAAATCTTTATTGAGTCAAATCTTTTTTTATGCTAAACTAGATAATCCAGAAACCGAAAGGCTGTATAATTTTTATTTTGGTCTGCACAAGAATGACAAAATAGCTTTAATTCCGTGACATCTTGACTTAGGTGATGAATAAAATAATCATATAACATAGATGTCACCTCATCTGCCCCTTTTTTGGCTACAGTTTCATCATAGCCATAGATAAACACATTTTTGCTCGAAAGCACACGGATGTTAAAAGAAAGAAATGAAAGTTTTCTTCTGTAATAAAAATCATTGATTGAGTTATTAGGGACATTTAAATTTCTTTGATAGTCGAATGCTATTGCTTCAAATGTTGAATCATTAATTGCTTTTATCCTAAATTCTCTTTTTCTTTGATAAAATGTTTCTGTTTGTCTTTGATGCAAGTCCCTTTCAGTTTCCGACTCTTTGAGCTTTGCTTGCAAATCAGGGTTTATTAAATTATCTTTAGCAATGAGATCTATTCTCGTTTTAAGCTCATTACACTTTGAACAAGTGTCTGTACGAGGATATCCAAAAGCAATGTTAAAATCATTGTTAAATATTGTCCTGTATGTCTCGTAAGAAATCTTGCTATCTGGATAGATAATTTGAAACATGTTAAACATTTCGTTAATGTTCAAATCCTCAAATAAATATAGGCGTCTTGTTTTATCTTGCGAGTGGTGAGGCTGCCTACCCCTAAAAGATGAAATGTGATCTCTTATCTTCTGAACCATTTCATCTGTCAGCTTAGGAGGTCTATTTGTATGTTGACCTCTTCTGTCCTTTGGTAGCTCACCTAAAGATGAAAAGATGAAAAACAATAAGAAAATATGTTAAATAATTTCTGTTCATCAAAAACTCAATTAAAGATTATAATCTTAAAATAGCATGCTTGATAAATAATTAAGAAACTGCTTCAATTTATTTACCATTTCATATAGATTACTCCCTTTTATTTAAATCGACACTAAAAGCTTAGGCTTAGGGAAATATTATGTTAATAACAATATTATTGTTAGTATGATTATAATAGAAACTAATCCCTTTTATTTAGACTAAAATCAAAGCCAAGGCCTTTCCAATTATTTTTATAATTTTAAAATTAATCAAGATTTTAAGCATTAGATAGGCCTATTGTCTTTTAGTCTAGTAGGCCTATAGCCTATAGTAGAGCACTAGACAAGTCTAATCGAAAGTAGAGGCCTAATAATGTTCGCACAATATGAATCATAATGTAAGGATAGCTTTTGTTAATTAAATTATATGTAAAAACACTAGATCTTATTCTATATAGTATAGTCTCTATGCTAGGCGTACCTGTAGTTGATAAACTCCATTTTATTGTCTTGACCCTGCCTTTCTTGATGCTAAGGTGACCAATGTCCTCCTTTTTACGTAGCAGAGCGCAGCGCCAAACGTAATTAAAATTTAAATTTATACGGTGTTCTCTTACAAAAATAGAAGGATGTTGGTCACCTTATTGATGCCGAAGATGGAAAGAAAAGCTTTGAAGCACACCTGGGTAAACTCATCACCAATATTCTTAAATACTTTGTACTTGTAGCTGTTATCATTCAAGTCTTATATATTATATAATATATTGCTTTTAGATGTTATTGTTGTTGTAATATTGAGTGATTTTTTTATTTTTTTGAAATAAACTTTGAGAATTTCTGACTGCACAAATTAAAAGTTTTTTTTTCATTATTATTTTCTTTATACTTAAATATTTTTTGGTTGTTGCTTAAATTTAATTTTGCTGTAAAAATGTATTTTAAAATTAGGGGTATAAAAATGTAATAAAAATCAAAAGAGTTTCTGTTTATAGGGTTAGTGGCGCTTTTGCAGTTTCTCCCCCCTCCCCTTCCCTTTTTTTTAATTTTATTGCTAATTATGATAATTTTATGCTGATGACGAATCGTATAAAAATATAGGTCTGAAAATTAACAGAAAGGGCTCTAATTCGCTGTTGAAGTTTAAAAAGTTACACTAAAAAACGCTAATATTCGCCATTTTTAAAAAATGTTTTACATCAAAGTTTATATTTCGTAATCAATCGTTTACAAAATCTTTTTTTAATTACGTAAACCGGTTTTTATTGTCATCAAAATTAAATTATAAATAAATGTTTTTTTGAAAATATTTTATATATTTTTAATTAATTTTTTAAAAATTAATTTAAGATTTTGCTCTTTAAATGCACATAAATCGACTGACATTTAGGGATTGGCGCAATTAAATGTACATGCATTGACTGACAAATAGGGATTAGCGCAAATGAATGTACATACATTGACTGACAAATAAAGATCGGCACAACTAAATGTACATACGTCGACTGACAAATAAAGATCGGCACAACTAAATGTACATACATCGACTGACAAATAGGGAACGACACAACTAAACGCACATACATCGACTGACAAATAGGGATTGGCGCGATGAAACATACATGATTTGGGACTGGGTTAGGGTTTGGGCCAGAGATAAATCAGAAAATGCGCTCAGCATTTTTTTAACAGTTTTGCTTAACATTGTTTATAAAAACCAGGCTTCATCTTTGAAAAAGATTTTATTTTTCACAGAGTATGAAAAAAACGGCGAATATTAGCGTTTTTTAAAATTTTTTGTACTTCAACAGCGAATTGGAGCACTTTCTGTTGATTTTCAGACCTCTATTTTATACGATTCTTAATCAGCATAAAGTTCTCTATCATAATCAGCAAAAAGAAAAAAGAAAAAAAAGAGGGGGAGGGGGGCAAGGGATAAACTGCAGTAGCGCCGGGTTAGTTTTATGATAGCTATTGTTATTTTTTTGATTTAAGAATTCTTTTATAAGCCCTTTTTTTGGAGAAGGAATTGATATATGGTAAATAATTTATTATAAACTCACGAATAGATTCGCCTCCTTGTTTGTAGTATGCCTTGTTGTTTTTACCTTGTTGTTTGTACCTTGTTTGCATTAATATATATACTTATAATTTCAGTGAAATACCGTATAAACTACTTATCAACCAATAATTTTTTAAGAATATCTTATCTAAAAACGAATATTTAAAATATTATACCTTCAAGAATATCGTTCTAAATCTAATATTCTTTAATTTCTATCCAAAATTATCAAGTTGTATGCTCTTGTTTGTTGTACATATTTTAAATTTTTCTGGAGTCATACACAAGTTACCCTACCTCTCTCAATCTGTAATTTCTTTACTTCTATAAAAAGTTCTCGTTATTATCTTCCATCTTTTAGTAACCTTAAGTTATATATCCTAAATCATTGTTCAGTTAGTACGGCCATAAATCACAAACCAATCCATAAAATCATGGAATAATTTACCATATTTTATTCATTGAATAATTTTTTTTCCTTTCAATTTAAATCACTAAACTCTACTATTAAAACTCGTCTTTATGCCTTTTTTGGAAAGATACTGTTTGTAAAATGTTGGGCTCATTGTGGGTTATTATTATTATTGCTTTTGGTATGGTTATATGTAAAATAAATATTATTATAGCATTATTTTACTATTATTCATATCAATATTACTTATTGTTATTGTTTATAATATTATTGGTATTTTAATATTGTTATTGCTAATTTTTTTTTTGGTTAGTTCTAGTGCTATTTCTAAATATCCATGAAATGCATGTGTATGTTTTATACATACACACACATGATATATGTGTGTTTTCTATTTAGCAATTGCAAGTTTCCAAATATACGCAATGTAAAGTAAGTAAAAAAACATTGCTTTCAATTAGTAAATTTATTATTATTAATTAATTTTGCTTTTCTACATTCTTTTATCCTTATTTCTATAACATGATCAATTTAAATGCTCTAGAACAAAGTTATTAGAAATTGGGTGCTAAATTTGCTCAAAAAAGGACGTGGGTAAATAAATGTTCAGTTGACAGAGTTGATAGAATTGCAACAGTTTTAGAAAAGTATCCATGTTTCTCTACTGTGACGGTGGTACTATTTTTTTTTTCATTGTTGATTTTATATTTTTATTGGAAAATATCTGACAGTGTTTCAAAATCACAAATCCTTTCTAATGTGTGTATTTTTTCAAAACTCCAATGTCCTAATGGGTTATCCTATATTTATCCTCTGCTTTTTAAAATTATAATTTATTATTATTATTATTCAGTGATCAAATACAAATACAATAATCTATATATAATTTGATGAAGAGGTGCTACACCAGGCCCGTCTATGCTGACGAACATGGAGATACAGACGCTACAGACAAAGCAGCAATTGTATCTATAAAATTACTTTCTTATGTTGTTTTTGAAAGCGTTGATGGACTGAGCGTTCACTGCTTCTTGCAGTGAACGCTCAGTCCATCAACGTGAAAGATTGAGGTCGGCAAGTTATTGCTTACCTCATTTTTCCTAATTCCGATGGTTGATATATCTACAATAGCATATTTATGTAAGCATTTGCTCATTTTTTTTGCTTATCTAAATTGGTATGGCTTTTTTAGAAAAAACAAAGAATAATGAATGAAAAGATTGCTAGTCAGGTTATTTGTCAGTCAATGTATGTACTAAAGCTCCCAGCAGCAGGCTATTTCAGTGTGATGTCACACTGCTCACCTAAATCAGCATGTATATATATATATATATATATATATATATATATATATATATATATATATATATATATATATATATATATATATATATATATATATATTAATACATATCAAAGTAAGGATTTCTAACATTTTAAGATATGAAAAGATGTTAATGTTAAATTTTAGGAAGCCTTCGATTGAACCTAGATGAGTAATTCCACGTCAAAACAACCAATTTTTTTAAAAAATGCAACCCTATGTCCTTAGATTTTTTTTATATTTTTATCATAGTTAGTACATTATAAAATAAGATAAATCCCAAAATTTCAAGGTCTAACTCCCAACGGTTCGTGAGTAATGGTTGTTTTAATATTGGCTACTATTATTGTTTTGGTCATTTTCCGCCATTTTTAAATTTACATTTCTCCTTATAAAACCAAGTCTATAAACATTTGAGTTCTAAAAATAAGTGACTTAGTTAATTTCTAGATGAGGAATTTGAATATATAAATAAAAAACTCATTTTATAATTAAAAAGTACCTAAATATCAATTATAAATGTTAAAATAGTGGACACCTGCCCCAGTAAAATTTTTAGGTGTGCAGTAAATTTTTTAAGCCTAAAATTTCAAATTAGATCATTGTATGTTTGAAGAACATTGTGTGAAAAAATCATTTCTGCCAAATACATAGTTTAAAAGTTAAATGAAAAATATTACAAAAAAAGCAAATATAGCATATTTCGCTTATCGTAGTATTCAAAATAAATAAAAATGATGCATACTTGAATTGATATACATTTTTTAATAATATATCCATTAAAAATTATTGATTTACAAATATATACTTATTAATTTTGTTAAAATATTTTTTTGAAAGTTCATATTTGTCTGATATTATTGTTGGTGCACTTATTAATGTTATTACATTGGTGATTGGTATCCATCAATAATTATTCCTTTTCGGCCAGAAAAACTGTTCAGATGGACCGTGTGGATGCATAAACTTTATTTTTATATCATTATATTCTTCATCTTTTTCTTCAACTACTGCAATTCACCAAAACGAGTCATATGTACATGCGTAATATTTGTATTTCTGCATTAGCTCAATATTTATTAAACTTAAATTTTGGTAATTTGATTTTTTAGTTATATTAATAGATTTTGGATTTATATTGTTACTAGTTTTTTTAAATAATATAGATGCTTTCGAAACTGGTATGCAATGGTGAAATCCTCGACTTCCTGGTATTGTTTTACCCTTCTCAAATCGTTTGTTTTATGTAGCTCTAACATTAACCATAGTTCCTTTATCAACTTTAAAGAACTTTATTGTGAGCGTTTTTTGAGTGCAAAATTCAAACATTGCATCGATTGTTAGTATTTGATTTTTCTTTGGACGTTTTTTTGCTGTTGTTCGTTTTACTGTATCACCTATGTATGTTCGTTTTACTGTATCACCTGCATCACAAGAAGATTTGCCATGACTGGTTGCAAAAAATATCCATTCAGCTTTCAATAAAAAATCTTCTGAGTGATGGCATAGATTTTGAAAATTTTTATACTGTCCTCCACATCCATCAGAAAAGTAATACAATTTGAGAACTAAAGAAGTGTTTCTTTGATATAATTACATAAAAAATATTTTAAATCAAATTACCTTTCATTTTTTTTATGCACTTTATAAACATTACAACAGTTGCTATTTTTCTTTTCAAATCTTTTTCCAAAGTAGTGAAAATGGTGATTACAAATGCTGAATAGTTCTTCACAAGCACGCAACTCAGATCTCCATAAAATGTTTTGACGAGTATCAGTGTCTAGGTCATGTAGTAAAAAAATCTCTTTATTTCTAGAATATGAGGTTTTATGGCATTCTGACTTCAAAACTTTACCAATATCACATGAAATCATTTTGATAATGAATTAAAAAATGTTATACTTGCAAATTTAAAAATGCACAAGTATTAATTACATTATTTATGTAGAACTAATTGCAACATTTAAATTAGATGAATATGTCTGAATTCAGCAATTAAACTTATTTTTTCAGCAATTAAACTGATAATTGGAAAAGACAAGGAACCAAAGAACAAAAAGGAAACAAAAAATACATTAAAACTTTCATAACTTGAGAACCACTTAGATTTAGATTTAGGTAGGAATTATCATTTTTTCCTAAAGTACTTTGGCAAAAATTGAAAAAAAAATCAGAGAATTTAGGGTTGTATGGCCTGGTTGTTTTGAAATGGAATTACGCTTAGGAAAAGAAATAAAAATTGCACGTTTAATTCAGGAGCGGATCCACGATTTTTTAGTGTTTGAGTTAAATAACTTCCAGTTATTTAACTCAAACACTAAAAAACAGTAAGTTCTATATTCCAAACCTTTGAATGTTCATACCCAGTGGGCACAGGACCTAAATAAGACGTCTTTTGAACGTTCAAAAGACGTCCAAAACGTTCAAAAGACGTTTAAAAGACGTCTTTTTTACGTCCTGTGCCCACTGGGTACTTATGTCATTTAAAGATGTTTTGCAAAAATTTGCGCTGCAAAGAACTTGGGAACAAAAATACCCTAAAAATTAGAAATCTAAAACGTGGGGGAAATTAATTTTTTGAAATATGAATTCTAATATCCTAAACTAGGTAGAAATTTCTTTAAGGTAATAAAATTTCATTGAAAAATAATGATTTGTTTAGAAATCATACCTAATTAAACAACCCCCCTCGTTTTGAGGGGGTTGTAAACTTTACATGGTTATACCTTCTAAATGCCAAATGATTTTTTGACAAAATTTTAAAAATATGTACAATTTTTAGTCTTATTTAAGTAAGTAATTTTTCTGTTTGGAAAAATCAATTCCCTTCACGTTTGGGCGGATGATTTCTACTTTTTAGGGTATCTTTGTTCCCAGGCTCTTCGCAGCGCAATTTTTTGCAAACATCCTTAAATGACATAAGTATGAACATTCAAAGGTTTGGAGTATAGAACTTAGCTGGAAGTTATTTAACTCAAACATCAAAAAATCGTGGTCCGCCCCTGCAATTATATATACATTTATAGTACAAAAGTAAAATATTTACAAAACTTTGTATTTGGCATAAATGATTTTTTCACACAATGTTCTTCAAACATACAATGATCTAATTTGAAATTTTAGGCTTAAAAAATTTACCGCACACCTAAAAATTTTACAGTGGCAGGTGTCCATTATTTTAACATTTATAATTGATATTTAGGTACTTTTTAATGATAAAATGAGTTTTTTATTTATATATTTAAATTCCTCACCTTGAGATTAACTAAGTCACTTATTTTTAGAATTCACAAGTTTAAAGGCATGGTTTTATAAAGAGAAATGTAAAATTAAAAATGGCGGAAAATGACCAAATCAATAATAGTAGCCAAAATTAAAACAACCATTACTCACGAACCGTTGGGACTTAGACCTTGAAATTTTGGGATTTATCTTATTTTATAATGTACTAACTATGGTAAAAATATTAAAAAAATCCAAAGACATAGGGTTGCATGGCCTGGTTGTTTTGACATGGAATTACTCAGATTTGAGTTTGTTAAATTTATTTTTAGATAAAATAAATCCTTATCGTAACAGACGATTGAGACGAGGCAACCGTTATGCGTGGCAAAAAGATTATTTTACGAAGTTTTTCATTTTCTGACGCCGTGATTGAACTTATTGGAATACACTATGTAATGGACATGGATTATGACGCCCGTGTCATGACGTCTTACACATTTTACATTATATTTTACACTTGCATTATATTTTATTTAAAAATAAAGTCTTAACAGAAACTTGTTTGAGTCAGATGATAGCCTATGGGTGTAGTATTGCCGCTATAAGCATTAACAATAACTGGACACTCCAAAGAACAACAAGTTTTATTTCAACGATGAGAGTTGTTTAAATGTTTCAATACTTTTTGAATGTTCTTATTTTATATCATCCTAATTTTAAAATATTTCATTTTTTCCACAGAAAAAATACTCTTGTAATATTGTTTTACAGTTCACGGAAAATATTATTGAAGCAAGAAAATAGAACTTTATTTTAAGCAAAAATGTCCTTGAAATAAGAAAAAAATTCTTATAAATAAAAATAAATCTTAAAACAAGAAAAATAAGTCTTTATTTGAACAAAAATATTCTTGAAACGAGAAAAAAAATTCTTGTATTAAGAATAAAAATTCTTGGAACAAGCTAAAATATTCTTACATGATGGACAAGTCTTTTTTTTCTTGTTTTAAGACTTTTTTTGCTTAAAACAAGAATCGTGGGTTTTGCTGTGTATCAGATAAACATATTCTAAAATTAAATGTTTATACTAGAATATAAGCTAAGACTTGTTCATTTTTCAAAAGATTCCGTCGAAAATAACAAAAATAGATATGACGCAGGGGAGCAGAAAACTTTTATGTACTATTAAAAAAGAAAATATCTATCGTTTCTATTTTATATCGTGACCATTATTTGTACAATAAATATCCAAAAGTAATACTCAAAAATATTAAAAAAAAAAGAAGTCTTTTAGTATCAAAGTACAAATAACTTTTAATGATGGTAAAGCAATTTGCATAACAATTGGAAACTTTTTTTGAAGCAAAAGTCTGTATAAATAAAAATATTCAATTCTAGATGAAGTTATTAAAAATGAAAAGAGTATTTTCCAAACATCTATTGTCCTTCTTAAGCTAACTGTTATAAATACATTTAAGTACATATTTTGCAGACCAGTTTATTTGAAGAAAAAGAAGGAATGTACTAATTAAAGTAGAAAAACGGTTGAGATTTGAGATTGAACCATTTGAGACTGAACCATTTGTAGTAAGTTTGTAGTCAGAATCGACGTTGACTTAAATTATAAAGTATAATTTGGGTTTGACTAAGTTTGATGGAAAGGTTGTTAATGCACTGACAAGTACTACCTCTTTTAAAGCTGTAATGTATGTTCAGCAGAGCCAACAGAGATGATTAACATTAAATAAATTGGATTTAAATCTACGAATAAGGAAGCTTTGTTTTTTAGCCTTTTACCTCTATACTGTTGGATAAGATGCTTTAAGTACATTCTTTACCTTGGATATAGTTTAAAAACTAGGTCATTTTATTTTTGTTGATATGCTAAAACAAAGAAGCACTAACAATGGTTATACTGCCAGAAGTATAACCATCGTTATGCTTCTGGTATATTTAAGCAATCGAATACCTTCTCTAAGATAACTGGTGTAGATGTTGACATCATTTTTAGGCTAAAAACAGTTTTAAAAGCAGTTTGTTTAGGATATGACTTAGATTCTTTTCAACAATATTATAATGGCAAAATTTGTTATGAATATAATTGGTATGTTAGTGGTAAAAGAAATGGAAAATGAGAACGAGAGTGTTTAAAGCAAGTAATTTATTTATTTACGTTTTAATAGTTTTATTAAGTACTATATTAAGGCTTTTATTAAAGATTATATTAACAAGAAATATATCTAAAGCAATGCATAATAATCACGGTGCATAGGAACATACTCTAAGACCTTGCAACACATCCCCAGATATTTTTGATTATCATTAGAAAACATTTCCTCATTCAAAAAATGTAAACGACAACTTTTTTTAGTGGGGGCCTGGGGAGAAAACACACATTTTAGGGCAGTGCCCAGGAATTTTGTTGTTCAAGATAGGTAGCTAATAAGCATGGGGCATACTCAAATTTTTAGTATGTTGACTTGCAAAAAATTAAGGTAATTGAAGCTAAACCAACCCCGCCCCGATCCCTAACTGCCCCCTTCCTAGAACTACGTCTCCTTTAATCGTAAATTTTTTTTTTGTTCTATCATAAAGTAGATCAAAATTCATCGACAGATTTCAAATTTCATCAAAAAATCTCTTTTCGTTTAAGATTTATAACAATGCAAAGCCTAAAATTACCCCCTGAAATAACCTTAAATGGTCTCAACTTTTAAACGAAAATTTTTTTTTGATGTAATTTGAAATCTGTCGATGAACTTTGATCTAGTTTAATATAAAACAAGCAAAAAGTTGAAAAGTGTTTTTTGGAACCATACCCTAGGGGGGATTTGGGGAATCTTCTTGAACACCACAAAATCATGCCCATGCCCCATATTTAGATTTTCAGAAATATTTGTGATAGATTTATCAATTTTATTTTTTAAAGTTTTTAAAATTTTTTGTTTAAAATTAAAATTTACAGACGGATAAGTAATTTTTATTACTTTCTATTTACATTTTTATTGAAATAAAAACAAAGCAAAGCAACCTTTAATTATTAACAATTAGTAAAAGTTAGCAGTTGCTAATTGTTAACAGTTGCATAATAACTCTTTGCACGCGTTGATATACGAACTGAAAGCATGTTTTAGCCATTATATTGACATGTGTTTATAGGCATTATATTGACATTTGATTGATATAACCGATATATCATGCCAATATTATCAATCCATATCAGAAGTTTTTATTTAAAGCATTCATTTAAAATGCCTAAACATGCAAAAGAACATAGTGATTTTGTAAAAAAATTTTGCATTTGCTGCTTCAGGAAAGGCACGGATTTAAGACCAATAAATAATGCTGAAACAACTTATTTAAATCTAAATAAAAAGAAAAATGACTACTCAAACCTTATCAAAACTATATTCTGGAAAGATTATTCAGCGTATAATCCTGACCTTCCTACCATGCTTTGCTCAAAATGTAGAAAAAAGCTTGCAGGGACTGATCCTTACTTCATTATGCGGCCGTGTTATGAAGGTAATTATAACTATATTGATGTTTAATTTACTTCATTTAAAATTTAGTTTCGCTATTTTAGTTATTATAGTTGTCATACAAGTGCTATAAAATTTAGACCTGAGTACCAGAGTTATTAGAGGGAAAAAATGTGAATGTTTTATTTGTGAAAATGGGCGCAAATCAAAAATGGAAAAAATATTGGCCCCAATGGTTGATTGTGTTTCGGGAAAGCTTGTTTATTAAGGCGCTGAAGATGTTTCAAATAAACCTGCAGAAAGACTAGTTTGTCAACATTGTTATGCCCAAGTGGGACAGGGAATTCCACATCCCTGTACGAAATTAGAAAGACAAAAGAATTTGACTGCGATTATAAAATCAACATCCCCAACAACGCAAGGAAAAGTTCTGTCCAGCTCTATCAAAGATTTCAGCACAAATGACTCAGAGAACACCTTAGTTTTGAAAACCTTTGGTCCGAAGCAACTTACTGTCTCTTTCGGAAAGACTGAGGTTAAGAAACCTTTCTTTTCTTTAGATAAATTGAACAAACTTCAATTAAAACTACATTCCAGGTAAATTTTTGTTGCTTAAAAATACTTTTAAAAATAAATTTGTTATGAGTTTAAAGCCAATTTTTGTAATAACTTTATTATGATTTATAAGTAATCGCAACATGATTGAAGTTGCACGATTTCTGAGAAGTGAGGCAGGACGAAAAAGTGTAGAATCCGGTTTCAATATTAAACTGATTGAGAACAACGAAATAATTGGAAATTTATTCAACTGTGATAAACTCCCATTGTTATTAAAATTAAAAGAAAGCGAAGAGGTAAGTAAACTATTTCCAAAAAAATTATTTTATAGCTAGATTGCAATTTTTATTATTCATTTTGATTTTTTTTGAATGTATAGTTAGTAGAAAAAGATACTCCTATTGTGTATTGCAATGATATTGAAGAACTCGTAGCAATGGTACTTCATCACAGAAGTCAAGAAACAAATGATGTTGATATCAAATTAGGTGTAGATGGAGGGCAGGGATTCCGAAAAGTTACACTGTCAATAACCCTAAAACCAGAGTTAAAAAATAATAAAATTCCAGAGAAACCGAGCAAGAGTGACGGATATGCGTGCAAAGATTTTAAAGATTCAAGCGTCCACAAAACTATTATATTGGCCATTTTGCCTTCATTGAACGAAAAATACCATAACTTGCGGTTAATATTGGATAAGCTAAACATTTCATCCTTAGATTACACAGTATCTGAAGATCTAAAGATTTTGCTTCAAATGGTTGGAAAACAAACTGCAACATCAAAACACCCTTGTCCGTATTGCATGACGTCATCTCCTGACTTTCAAAAAGCTGATCATTATACTCTAGAGTCTTTGTGTACATTGTACGACCAATGGATGGCTGATGGTGCAAATTTGAAAAAAGCCAAAAAAATACACTAATGTTGTTAACTCCCCTTTATTAACAGGCAACAAAAACAAAAAAATACTAGAACTTGTAAATATTCCTGGACTACATATACTGCTAGGTGTTGTAGACAAAATTTTAAAAGAGATTGAAAAAAATTTATTTGAAAACAAGGAGTGTGGGTTACACTTTGTTAATCAATATCTGTCTAAAATAAACATCTGCAGAGTGTCCTACCAAGGGCAGCATCGTTTAGAAGGCAATGCTTGTCATAAATTGCTTAAAAACAAAGACAGCTTTGAACTGTTTTTTCAAGAGTTTAGTCTTGGAGTTTCCGCTGCCAAATATATTAAGGTACTTAGAGATTTTGAAAAAATAGTCCATGGTTGTTTTGGAAAATCATTATGCTCCACGTATGTTAAAGATCTAGAGGAGTTCTCTACGAGCTATAGAAATCTAAGGGCTACAATTCCTTTGAAGGTACACATAATTGAGCAGCATGTTATTGAATTTATCAACATGAAGGGTGGAGTCTTTGGTATGATAAATAAATTTTATATTTGATTAAAAATAATTTATAATCTTAGTAATTAAATACTCTATTTCAACAGTTGAATCGTAAAATTTGCATAATTTACGACAAATATTTATTAAATAAACTTGCATTTCTTTTGTACTTCTTCTGTTCTATAGGCTTAGGTTACTGGACTGAACAAGCTCTCGAATCCATTCATCAGGATTTCAATCAGTTTTGGCGAATGAGAAAAGTTGGAGAGCACAGCCCAAACTATATAGTGGCGCTGAAAAACGCGGTTGTTGCTTACAACTACAAGCACTTTAAAGTAGCTTTCTATTTGCAGGAATGTAGTTTGTAAAAAGTAAAGTGTTAAATCTCCTATGAACAAACGTTTAGTATGACTTTGAAATGTAAAATATTAATCATAATGTAACCATAAAAAAGAGTTTTTTTTTTACTTTAATAAATAATTGTAGCAAACCCTTCTCGACCCCTTATAGCCCTCCCCAGGGTATGGTTCCAAAAAACACTTTTCAACTTTTTGCTTGTTTTATATTAAACTAGATCAAAGTTCATCGACAGATTTCAAATTACATCAAAAAAAAAATTTTCGTTTAAAAGTTGAGACCATTTAAGGTTATTTCAGGGGGTAATTTTAGGCTTTGTATTGTTATAAATCTTAAACGAAAAGAGATTTTTTGATGAAATTTGAAATCTGTCGATGAATTTTGATCTACTTTATGATAGAACAAAAAAAAAATTTACGATTAAAGGAGACGTAATTCTAGGAAGGGGGCAGTTAGGGATCGGGGCGGGGTTGGTTTAGCTTCAATTACCTTAATTTTTTGCAAGTCATCCTCATTTGATACCAGTATCAACATACTAAAAATTTGAGTATGCCCCATGCTTATTAGCTACCTATCTTGAACAACAAAATTCCTGGGCACTGCCCTAAAATGTGTGTTTTCTCCCCAGGTCCCCACTAAAAAAAGTTGTCGTTTACATTTTTTGAATGAGGAAATGTTTTCTAATGATAATCAAAAATAAAATCTCTGGGGATGTGTTGCAAGGTCTTAGAGTATGTTCCTATGCACCGTGTAATAAAGCTAGTTCAACAAAATAATATCATCTATTTTTGATATTTTGAAATATAACAAAAATGATTATAATTTTTTGACTGAAATAGATATTAATTGCTTAAATAATGAATATTATAAACCAGAAGAATTTAAAAGAGAAAAACTTAACAAAGACTTAAACATTTTACGTATAAATATACGGTCAATGAATAAAAATTTTGAATCATTTAAACATTTTTATTATTCTTTAAACTTTCTTTTTGACGTAATATGCATGGGCGCCGGTAGGTCTTTCTACAAGTTAGAAAAAGGAGGGGGGGGGGTAAATAAAATTCAACAGCGATATTTCAATAACTACATAAATGCATCAATTAATCAAGTCATTTTATTAGACCAGTGACAACAGAAAATTAAAGAAAATGTAAAAATAAAAACACAAGAATTAAATCATTGTTATTCAGTAAATAGAAATTGTAGTTCGTCTGCGTTTACTGCCAAACTTATTTACAATTTGTTTCATAAATTCAGATTTTCTGGAGCATATTTTTTCACAATGCACGCTCAGCATGCAAAGCCCAGACAAACGCTCATTGGACATGGTTGATTGTAGCCAAGTCTTCACGCGCCGCAATGTACTAAATGATCTTTCTACAGTACATGTTGTTTTTGGTAGTGTTATTAAAATGAGCAAAGCTTCACCAACTGCAGGGTAGAACACAGTCCTTGGTAGTAAATCTGTGAATTCGTTTATTGTGTTTTAAAAGGATTGAATGGCCCAAAAATTAAACCAAATTACACTATCGAGTTTAAAGTTATCAATTTTGTATACTTCATTGACAGTTGACATTTTCTCAATGAATTTTTCACGAATTAAAGTTCTCATCTTTGCAGGATGAAGTAAACAAAGGTTAAATTGAGCAATGTTATCTTCTAAGAACCACGTTCGAAGCGAATCGATTAATGAATCGAGATATGGGATATACATAGCCTGGCAAAAGCATTCCTCGGCATTTGTATCCGTTGCTCCACAATTGTTTCGGTATAACTGCCTTGAACATTGCCTTGGTGGTGTTAGTTGATTGTTCAACTTTCCAGAGCATATCTGCCTTGTTACGGTGTAGATTTGAAACCAAGAGCAATTCGTAAATGTGTCTCTGTACTTGTGGAAGGTCTAGCTGAATGGCTTGAAGTGCTTGAGTACAGGGTTCCATGAGAGCTGAGTAAAATGAAATGATAATTAGTCCAAATAAAGAAGTTGTTGAGCTGGATGCTAACAACAACTGATGTGCCAATGGACGTGTGTTTCCGTTTGCTTCGTTAGATAACACATTCAACTGGGTAAATAATTTGTCAAAATTATCACAAAACACTCGTATGCTCTTATACTTTGCAGTCCATCGAGTCTCGCAGAGAAGAGGAACGTTGGGTATCATTGACCTTCTCTCAGGACTTTCACGGATAAACGCAATAATTGACTTGATAGCACCAATTGTATTGCGAATTTGCGGAAATGCACTCAGATTATTTACAACCAAGTTCAGTCTATATGATGAGCAATGAACAAAAGTCGCCTTTGGATATTTCATTCTGATTCTTGATTGGACGCCGTTATCCTTTCCTGCCATGGTTGAGCAACCATCGTATCCCTGACCTAACAGACAATCTAAACTGAGACCTAATGATAAACACTTGCTTAATATGGCGTCGGAAATTGAAGCTGCAGATATGTCGTTTAGTGGAACAAATCCAAGGAATTCTTCCCGAATCATTTGCTCTTTTGTTGGGTTTACAAAGCGTATTCCAATGGATAATTGTTTTGTCCCTGAAATATCGGCTGTTTCATCAGCTAATACTGAGAATCCAATGGAGTTATTTGCAGCTGAAACAATATCATTTACCAGAATCTGTTCAGATATTTTGATCAATTCTTTTTCGGTTTGATGTGATGTATATTTTTCATTCTTTGCAGCAGTATCAAGGTGATTTTTTATAATCTTATCACCAGCCTCAATTCGAAAGTTCAATAGCTGATGCATATTTCCTTTACTTCCTTCCTTCCCTCGCAGAGCCAAATCATTTGTTCCACACAACAAAATCGTTGAAAGGATAGAAAAGAGTTTCTGTCTGTTTGCTTCAACAATGCGTTTTTTATAAAATCATCAAGCTGACATACAATTTCCTTATTTGGATTTCTTCTCACTGCCATGAAGTTTCAGCATCTTGTTGAGAACACATATACCATGACAATGACATGCGATTTCGAGCACATTCGTTAAAATCTTTATATTTTCTAAAGGCTGAAGTAATAAATGCACCTTGAAAACCTCGATGTACTTTTTGTGGGAAAAGAATGCAATATATACAAACAGTACCTTTTAGTTTTGAAGAGTACGCAAGCCAAGGAGCATATCTTTTTTGAAATCAAAAGTTTCATGAGGCTTGAATGGTTTGGTTAGTATATGATACTTTAGATCATTATTTATTCTAGCTGTTGCCTTAATATAAAGTCCAACATCGAAAACTACCGTTATCATTTTTACATTCTGATGATTTATCTGCAATCATAACTTCTGACGTTTTCTGCATGTTTCCGTTGCACGCATCATCATCTTGTTGCTGTCTTGCATCACAATGGCTTTCACTTGATGCCACTACCGGTTGAGGAAGAGTAATGTGTTCTTATGATTTTTCGGAATTATCTGTAGCTGCAACACGTTTAAAATAGTAATCCAAAATATTACTACTTTGTCGTTTTTTCAGTATTCTGAAAAAAAAATATTGTAAAAGCCTAAGTTTAGAACAGTCCACAAAATTAAATAAATTGAAAAAACTTTTTTTCTAAAATTTTTTTATTATATCAATCATGTATATTTCTGAATAAAGATTTTACATTCATGGTTGTTTACAATTAGTTAAAAAACTAATGTGAAGTAAACACCTAATAATGCTAAATTATATAATGATATAATGATTAGTTAAAAAAAAATTAAATGATTTATTAAATACAAATTAGACATATTCCAAAAAACAAAACAAAAATTAAAATACAGCAGGTTAATGCAAGTTAATCAAATTAAATAAATATAATATTCAACATTTAGCTAGCAAAAAACACAAGGTAATAGTATTATTAAAATGAATATAACACAATAAATTGGAAAAAAATAAATAGAAATACAATACAAACAAGAAACATTTTGCCAACAAACAAAAAAACATCAGCATAAAAAAGTAAATGAAACAGACACATTAAAAAATAATTTAAAAAATTTGATCACTCTATTTAATTCTTTCTTCGTTAGTTCGAAGTTTATTTGTTTGCGTAAGAACTTTGTTATTGTAATTCAATTCCTTTACTATTATTATTATTATTATTTCCTTTTTTTTTTTCTTCCTCTCTTCTTTTTGGTTTTCTATACTTCTCCTTTATCTAATGTTTTTTTCTATTTATTCCTTTTTTATTTTTCTATGATCTATTTCTACCATTTTTTTTTTAAACTTTCATTCAAACATCTTTTTTTTTAATTATAAAATTTATAAAAAAGCTTCCGCCATCATGGAAGTCATTGCATTTGGTAGTAGTATTTCATTTAAAGTGTAGTCGTTTACATTACGGTGAGTAAACTATAATTGAGTTAAGTTGATGAGATATCGAAATAAAATCTTTTAATAGTTAAAAGCAATTTTGTGAACATTAAAATTTGTTATTTTGCTTTTCCAGGGTAGGGAGGGGGGGGGAGCACCAGAAGGGGCAACTGCTCTCTCTCCCCCCCCCCTTGCCCTTGCCTGCCGGCGCCCATGGTAATATGTACATAAGAAACTAGGAAGATGCAAATTTGTCCATGTCCGAAAATTCCCTATACAATTTAGATTCATTTAAAATGATAAGTCAACCACATGTAATCAGCAAGAGAGGTGGCGTTGCAGTATATATTCTTGATAAATTTGAATTTAAAAAAAAACAACACATTTTCAAAAACAAATAAACATATTGAAACTTTGTGCATTGAAATCGTTTTTAATCTCCTCATTGTATCGACCACCATGTTAAAACAAGTTAATTTCCTTAATTTCTTTAGAAATTTTATGTCTCAAATGAATAAACAAAACAAGCACGTTTTCTTCGCAGGAGATACAAATATGGACGCATTATGCTATGAAAAGTTTGCAAACATAAAAAACTTTTTTAATTTACTATTTGAATTTAATATAATACCCACCATATTTAAGCCTACACACATTACTAACCAACCATCTTCTGTGATTGACAATATTTTGACAAACAGTTCCCTAAATACTTAATTTGAATCAGGCCTTTTTATTGCAGACTTTTCTGATCATTTTCCGGTTTTCCATATAGCACGCGAAGTACTATCTAATATTGACTATAAAAAATGCTTTGTGAATAAAAAATAAAATAAAAAAAGAATTAGTACAAAGAAACTATATTATTAAAAAGCAAGCAAGCAAATACGCATAATCCTGAAGCTTTCCTTTTACACCAGCATATACCTTGAAATATGTGAATAATTCTTATAAACCATAATTTTATATATATATATATATATATATATATATATATATATATATATATATATATATATATATATATATATATTAAAAAAAAAACAAGAACTTAAGACATAACAAGTGGCACAATCCTTTTCTAAGATCGTCAAGCCCATAATGACAAACCTCTAATTGTTGGGTAAGCTTATCAGTAGCAATCTTTAAAACTTCAGAAAAAGCTGAGAGCTACATCGTTCATCAATAGCTTTTGCTTTAATTTATTTTTAAACTCATTAAGCGTAGAAATTGTTTTAAGATCATTAGTTAATATTTTATTCCATAATTTCGGCCCTCTAGTAGAAATTGAAAATTCGGTCGCCGCAGAATAACTTTTGGGTTGAATATAGCTGTTGCTTACAATAACTTTAATTAAAGCATCAAAAAGAAAACAAAAACTTCACGTAAAATTTTTGAAATCAAAAAATAAAGATGATGAAAAAATCTACAAAAATTATAAAAAAATTTTTTAACATAATATAAAAGAAGCAAAAATAAGATACTTTTCTTATCAGCTTGTTGAGCATAAATTCGATATAAAAAAGGACTTGGGCTGTTACAAACCAACTAACAGGAAGAAAAAAATAGAAGCTTACTTGCTTACCACAAAAATTAATTTCCGATAAAAAAATTATAACAAGTGAAACAAATATATATAAAGAATTTAACAAATATTTTGTTAATGTAGGCCCCTCTCTTGCTTCTAACATTGCGCAACTCATTAAAACATTTAATATTTTTTGGGGAGAAAAACCCAATACTAGTATAAATAATTAAAAGATAACTAAACTTTTAATAAAGCAATTATTGAACTTCAACGCAATAAGTCATGTGGATATGATCGTATTTTCCAGTAATGTTGTGGACAACATAAACCATTATTTTATTTAATATTGTCTTCATTTGAAAATAGTATATTCCCTGACAAACTTAAATTAGCCAAAATTAATCCCATTCTCAAAAAGGATGATTGCAATAATGTATCTAACTACCGACCTATTTCTCTACTATCAGTTTTTTCAAAAGTATATGAGAGAGTAGGGTGGGGTGGGGTAATATGGATAGAATTTTAGATATATTTTTTTTAATATAATTTTTTTTTTAGTTAATTACCACCATAAAAATTTTTGTTATTTTTCTTTACATTAAGGGTGCATACAATAACTTCACAATGAGTAGAATATAAATATATTTTCAATAACCAACTTACTAATCCTTTTTTAGCAACACCTTTCATATACTCATATTACCCCACTGGTGGGGTAATATGGATACTCATAATATATTTGATACATATATCACACTTATTGCTTTTCATGAATTTAAAAGGTTAAACTTTATTGGTTATGACTAGCAGTTTTTTTTTTCTTACTGAGACAGTCTTCTTTTTAGTTCTGTTCTTCTCTTTTTCTTGCAACCTTGCGACAACATCTTGAGCTGTTAAAACTCTGCCCTTTTTGGCTAGAAGACTTCGATACATTGTATACAGACTTCTCTTCGTTAACAAGCTGTATGACAGTCATTAATTTGCTGTGATTGTATGTACCAATAGTCTTGCATTGATATTTCATTTCAGGCATGATAGTTTATTTCAGTCTTATTATTTTATCTAAAATATTATAAAATTAACTTTAATTATATAAAATATAAAATTTAATTATAAAGTATAATTTTGTGACAAAATTCTATAATGTTAATAGGATTTTATATATATCCATTTTAACCCACTATCATTTTACCTGTATATTCATTTTACCCCATTTTTGATTTTTGTTTATTTATCAATATGGGTTAGAGAACTTATAAATTAAATTTTACATGTTGTAACATAATGGTCCAACTAATAAATTTACATTATTATTCTTGGATAAGTAATATTCCTGAAGTCTGCAGACAAAAGTTTTGAAGCGTAATGTTTTTTTTATTTTTTTTTAAATAAAATATTTTACATTTTAACTATTCATGTAAATCAAATATAAACGTTGTGAATGCAAAAAAAAAGAAGCTAATTATGTGTATAAACTGTTGGAAGTTTTCAAGTTTTTCAAGTTTTTTTTTTTTTTTTCAGGTTTTAGCATTATGTATGGATAACTAACTCCATGCATACTTATTGAATATATCCATATTACCCCAACAATCCATATTACCCTACCCTACCCTAATTTATAATAGAGTTAATAAGTAGTTTACATTAAACAATTTATTATACAAATATCAGTTTGGATTTCAAAACAATTGCTCTACTGAACATGCTATTATTAAACTTGCGGACAAAATATATAAGTCGTTTGATAGTGATAAACTGGTATTAAGAGTTTTTATTTATCTTTCCAAGGCCTTTGATACAGTTAACCACAGTATTTTACTTTCCAAGCTAAAATATTACGACATAATATACTCAACATTTAAGTGGATTCAAAGCTACTTGTCTAACAGAAAGCAATTTGTATTATTAGAAAAGTCAGGAGCCCTTGATATTACGTGTGGAGTTCCTTAGGGTTCAATCCTAGGTCCATTATTGTTTTTAATATATATTAACGATATGCATAAAGCTTCCCAAAAAACATCTACATTTATGTATGCTGACGATACAAATTTATTTTTTAATCATCCTGATGCAACGACTTTGTTTGAAACTATGAATATTGAACTCGAAAATTTCAACCTCTGGTTCATAGCAAATAAATTATCCCTAAATTGTGAAAAAACTGGCTTTACTCTTTTTCATAAAAAAAACAATCAATTAATCTTCCGTTAAAGCTGCCTAAACTGTTTATCAATAAAAATAAAATTAAACGTGAAAAATAAACAAAATTTTTGGGAGTACTTTTTAATGAAAATTTGCCATGGAGAAACCATATTGGTCTTCTTGAAACAAAGGCGTCTTTTCTCGAAAAGTAAATCACGTAATAAGCTTTACTTTAGTCTTGTACATAGTCAGCTTTTGTACGCAAATATTGTATGGAGCAGCACCCATATAAACAAATTGCTAAAATTGCAAAGTCTGCAAAACCACGCATGTAAAGAAATTAATTATTTAAATATGTTAGTAAACCCGGCCCCAGTGATGAAAAGCATGATGGTTCTAGATATTGAAAAACTTAACACATTGTAGATATTAATTTTTATGTATAAGTATAAAAACAAACTTCTACCAAGCGTTTTTTCAGATAATTTCTTGATATCATTTTCTGAAAAATATAATCTGCGTTCAAATACCAGGTATGACTATCACCTAGGGAAAATTAAATCACAGCAGTCAAGTATTTTAATTACAAACCGTGGTCCATCAATATGGAATCATTTCCAAAATAAAAATATTAAAGTCCTAAAAAGCATTTCATCATTTTAAACGACAAACAAAAATGCATCTCCTTAATTCCTGACACATTTTATAGTTTATAGTATTTGTTTTCAGATTTTAAAATTTTTATTTTTTTTTCTTATTTTAATATTTTTTTATAGTATTTGTTTTCAGATTTTAAAATTTTTATTTTTTTTTCTTATTTTAATATTTTTTTGTTTTCGATTTTTTACACTAAAAAAAAATGAGTTTTGCTTAATTGAATTTTTATTTTACTTAAAAAACTAAAGTGTTTATTTTTTAATGAGTTACTAAAGGGGCTCTCGGAAAAAGTTGTGATGATAAACGCATTATCCTCACCTTCTTTGAGACCTTGACTGATTATAACAGTATATATATGTATATATATATATTTTTTGTAGTTATTTTAGGTGCTCCCTAGTCTTTGCGGTCTTGTCACGGAGCACCGTGGGAGAGTATTTAACAAGAAGTTCACGCCTCCTTCCGTACCTATGTCACTTATTTGGCTTGAGCTGGCATTGAACCTCGAACCTCTGAGTTCTGAGCCAGAACTCTTACCACTGCGCCACGGCTACTCAAATATATATATATATATATATATATATATATATATATATATATATATATATATATATATATATATATATATATATATATATATATATATATAAAATAAAAAAAGAAATTAAAAACGTTTTTTATCAAGGTTTTTTATGTTTACGATGTTATTTATTTTATATGAAAAATTGCATTATTGTTTAATCAGCGAAATAAAAGTTAATAAAGTTAAAGTGATGTTTACAAACTTAAAGAAAATAATTTACAGATTTTCCAATGCAGTAGAGCTTTCCATTGGAGTTTATTAAGAAGGACTACTGGATTCAAAATTTATCACGCAATTTAACTATCTTTTTATTAACCACTTCTTACCAACCACTTTTAATCAAAATGAGTATTCTTAATATATACCAACTAAATGTTTTTAATGTTCTTTGCTTTATATTCAAATGTAAGATAAACTTAACTCTTATATCTTTTCAAAATTTATATGCAATAAAGTCCTAAAACAAATACGATCTAAGAAATGATAATTTTATTTATCAACATTAATTTATACAGGTTTTAAAAGATCTCTTATACCGCGGAGCTTTTCTGTGGAACCAAATAGTTTCAAAAATTTTGATTTTTCCTAAAGTTGGAAATTTTCTACTTTCAAAAATAAACTGAAAAAAGTTATTTTCTCAATAGATAATATATTCGAGTTCTTTTGATCTCGTTTCTGTTTTATAAGTGTTATCTAAATATAACATTAAAATTTAAAATATTTGGTTCTTTTTTTTATTGTATTGTTAAACGGTGTTTTATATTTGATATAGCTAATCTTATTTGCATGTATGTTTTCTTAAACGGTGTTTACTTTTCATTATATATTTTTTGAAATAATTAGTTTATTATTATTGTATTGTTAAATGGTTCTCGGTGGCAGGATCTTACAATCATCTTTGAGTTTCCGCGTTCTCATATATTATGTACAACGACATTTTACAAGATAATATTTTTAAAAGTACACACACACACACACACACACACACACACACACACACACACACTAAATCTTCATGAGTCTTTTTTTAAATTTTTTTATAATAGTTTATAAAATTGCCATCAAACATTAAAGTTTTCTATAAATAGTTATAATAGTAATGCTTTGACTCTGGCAACTCTATTTTAAGTCACTTTGTTGATTTCTGAATTTTTTTATTTTATTGCAGATATTTCTTTTAATCATCGTTTTTATCAAAAGGGGAGGGGTCCGGTAATAGTTGATGACATAAATTTGGGTGCTAGTGTACCGAGTGATTACGTCTGATTACAAGTGGGAGAGGAAGTTAAAAAGAGAATAAAAAATTAAATATGTAGTTTGCGAATGATTACTTAATTAAAGAAGTAAAAAACTCAATTATTTGAATTTAAGTCACATAATTGGGTTTTTGAGGAAAAACACTATACTTTCAGAATCTCGGTTTTTTTTTCGTCTTTGTTCTCAATACACGAGACAATATTTTTCCAAGCCGAGATCTCGTACGAAACCGAGATAACCCGAGATAAAACCGAGATAAACCGAGATTTTTTCAAAAATGTAAAAACTATGAAAATAAACTAAAATTGTCCGAAAAATTTGTGTTTTACAATTTTTTATTGTTATTATATTAATGAACCATAAGTTTTCTAGATTTATCGAATTATTGTAGAGTCTTGAAAAAACTTTTCAAAAGACTTAAGTCATTCAAAGTTGCAGCTATCGTTCTCTCCCGTTTCTTATTACGGTGGTTGCTTGAAATTGAAAATTTTTGTTCGCATTGAATCGACGTTGAATCGCATTGAATGGCTTGATTAATTTCAAAGCATTTTCTAACATCCATAACTTTTCTGGTTTGAATCCAGTCGTAACGTAGCTGTTAAACTCATCAGCAGTCAAATTATTAGGATCAGTGACTTTGACTTGTTGTCGGGCATTGGATTCTCTTTTCTTTCTAGGTGGGTCTTTGAGCTTTGCAACAAAGTTTGAAGTTGTTCGCCGTTTTTAGAAAGCGAGCATTTTTCTTCGTTCATTCGCGAGAACTTTTCTTCGTTCGCAATTCCTCTAACAAAAATTCTAATGCTCCTTCTGCAATTTCAAGTCAGCATCGTCGCCACTCATGGCATCCATAGCCATTTTACATGGTTGAAAAGTTGCTACTAATTTAGGAATGCTTGTCTCTAAATAATCAGGTCAATCATGTCCAAATGATTTAAGAGTTTCTTTTATAGCTGATCATGTCTTTGAAAGTTTTCAACATTTTAAATGCATTGTTCCATCGAGTTCTGACATCAAGAACTAGCAATTTGAATTTGATTCCAAGAGATTGAGCATTTTCTTTAGGCTCTTTGACTAATTTAAGCTTGTATTCGATTTTTTTTACAATAGTTCAAACATCTTCGAGAGTTTTAGTACTAGGCAATGCAGGATCGTACTCAAATGCTTCCTCATCTTCAATGTTTTCTTCATCAGAACTTGCTTCAACTTTATTTTTGTCTTCATCTTCTTCTTCGTTTGTTTCTAAACTAAGCACGCTTGGTGCGTTGCAAAAACTCTGAGATGTTTATGCTAACATGTCACTCTCAGTATCTTATTCTTCTTCACTTTGGTCTGATAATAAATTCTTGTTTACTCGATTGATATATGTAATTATCTTTTTACATTTTAGTACTCGTATCACACAAAGATGCATTCCATGATAATAGCAAATGTGATGAAGTCATTGTGAGAGACGACCGGATTTAGTGCAAATGCTTGCACCTTCCATAGTTTGACCAATGCAATCTCGGTCAGGATCAATGTCGAAGGATATTAATTCATAATTTTGCAACCTCAAAAGAGTTTTAGCATCACATTCTTTTCCCATTTCGATCATACCAAGATTTAGATTGTAATTGTCCAAAAATCCAGATAGTCCAAAAATATGGATGCTCATAACTTTAATTTGTTTAAATGTTGCCTCATCACTCACATAGGAAAACTTTCCTCCATTGGATTTTTTCAGCGTTATTTCCTTCATCACTTAATTCCTCGCATACGCTAATGAGCCATAAATTGTCTGACGAACTCTCTCAACGTTTTTGGGAGCTTCAACCTTTGTGTAATTTTCAATCAGCTTTTGCACTAATGGATTCGCAATTTGGTTGAAGCTTAGTCCGATATTAAACGCTAGCTTAGCAATAATTTTGTCAGTCAATGTTCGTTTTTTTATTTTATCTTTTTTATCTTACTTTGCCGTTTAATAAAATTTACAATAAGAAAAATCGTACATTTATAATAAATGGCCGGAGCAAGAAGACGCATATTGTCTTATCGCCGAGCCCCGTTTACATGTCGCCTTTAGTTTATGAAACAAATTAAAAATTGAAAAATTTAAAATTTTACAGGTTGAAAATTATATTGTAAAAATACAATATATTACAAATAGTAAATCGTATAATAAGATACATATTTTTTCTTTTACCTATTTATTTTTCATTTTTATAAAAAGAAAATAAGTAACAAACAAAAATAAAAATAAGTGAGTAATGATGACTTTTTTCAGTTCAATTATTTTAGGTACTAATTAAAAAAATTGAATTGTTCTGGGGAGAAGTTTAGAAGAGTATTATTTTTAATAATATTTTTCAAAAAAACTTTCCACATAAATGGTCCACGGTATCGAATTTGGAATGAACTAAGTATTAAATAAGATCTTGGAACAACCCATTTATTAGTTGAAAACTTTGTAGGGTATTTATGAGTAATTTCGGTGAAGTAAGAGTGAAATATATTAGGAGATAAACCATGTTTTGACTTAAACATTGTAAGCATAACTTGGTATATGTTAAGTTTATAAACATTGAGTGCATTAAGTTCCATTAAAAGAAATTCACCATTAATAGTTCTGTTGACATCAAAAATAATTCTACTTACATATTTTTGTTTGCTATAGATTCTTTTAAGCTTCCCATAATGGGTACTTCCCCATTTCGCAATTTTCACTTCCCCACTTTCACATTAAAAAACAACTCAATCATTTTTGAATGAGATTGATGATGCGTTGATATTTGGATTTGTCAGAAGAAGGAACATGGCAATATTAATGGAACTTCCATAAATGAGCGTGAATTTGTTTTGTATTGTAGTCTGTTCGTTTGCTGAATTTTTCCTTCACAACGTCAGGACACAATGTGCATTCAACGTGAAACTTGTCATTTTTCGAAATTAGACAGTAGTTTTGCCATTTCAAGTAAGTTCCTCTCGCAATTTTTTCCATTTCAATATTTGAATCTGTTCAATTTTAAAAATCATTAAAGTTGCAATAGCTATACCAAATATCATGAATTAAAATTTTTTATGAATAAATTTAATAAACACTTACTTTTCAGTTTAATATAGTCTTTTCATCTTTTTTATGCGATAAATCTCATTATCAACAGAATCATAAATGAGAAAACATTGCACTGCAATTACAACTTATACGATTTTTAAAAACATTAAAACTGAGATAACTGAAAAGTATTAAAAATCTTTAAAATTAGCGCTTTTTATTTTTCACCTGTTTCCTTCGGAGAAATACGTGAAAAATAGTTCCTCGTGAGATAAATTTACGCTGAGGACTCTAGTTTACTCAAAAACGTTTTGACTCTTCTCTCATTAAAAAACGAAAGCTTAAATTTTGAAGGTTTTCAATAATTTTCAGTAATCTCGGTTTTTAAATTTTCACATTTGTTTTCTCGGTATTCCGAGACTGAGATAGAAAAATGACTGAGATTTCCGAGACCAAAATGTCCTAGACGAGCGAGATCTAAAAGTATAGAAACATACAATAACTATTCATTTAATTTATATTTATATGAGATGGTTATATAATTTTGCCGTTTTTCTTCAATTCGAGTTACTGTGCGTCGTCCCTGTGTATTAATGTGCATTAAAAAAAAAAGAATTATTGCATAAAATTAACTTAAACCTAAATAAATGAAAACTGAAAAAATGAAATTTTTTTTTTGCTGTTTTAAAAGTTTATTAATATTTTTTTATCGGCCATCACTTAAATAGTAATATTTTACCAATTTATCGGACTTTCGATTAAATTATTTTTTTTTCTTCTGAGAATTATTGTTCTTGTTAAACTAATTAATATGTCAACTTGTCTGCTAGGGGGTAAGTCGAGTAGCTTTGAAAAAAAATTAGTAAAACTGAAATATCAAACACAAAGAAACAACTTTGATAAAAAAGAATTTTATCGTACATTATATACATATATTTTTAAAATTAGTATTTTCGAATCGGAGTTCAAACTTCAAGATAGTTGCATGGCCTACTATATTACACGGCCGTGTATGTTACATTTTAGAGGCCGATTCTAAGAGGCCTATTATAAAAAAGATGGCTGCGCAACTATAGCGAAAACATATAATTATATCTTATCTAGACTAAATAGATAGTATAAATATAATATTACGAATAGGAATAATATGAAAAAGTAATCACGAAAAACTGGCATTTTGTGCTTTCATACTAGTGATTTATGTATTTATAAACGTATATATCTATGTATATTATATATATATATATATTTGTATCTATAATATATATTTTTATATATTTGTACATTACACATTTAAATTGACAGCACTGGAATTTACAAAAAAAAAAAAGGTAAAAATTTGTGTTTTTTTTTAATTACAATTTTTTATGTTACTATCTATTTATATTTGTTTTTTTTAATATTATTTTTCTCTCTGTCTACTTTTAAAACTTATAACAGCATCTTTTCGTACAGTGGCATTGATTATCTTCTGTTTATTGTAAAAAAAAACATTAATTATAATTTTGGAAGCAAATTTAAACCCCCATTCTTTGTGTAAATCGCAAGTAAAACAAACTGTTGGAAAGTACTTTGATAAAACAAAGCTTGATACATCTTTGACATTAGCACCTTGTTTAGATATTAAATTTGAAAGATTATCTAAGATTGCAAAACATCCACATGTGAAATCCTTAAGTGAAAGTGAAGGCACAGTAAGACTACCTCGTGAAAGTATTTGTAGATATTGACAAATATTTATATTGCTTGCATCTGTAGCAAGCATAGACTTGCAATTGCTACATTTGCTTCTTTTCATTAATTTCTTTGCTATGTAACCAGCTATTGTTGTTGCAACTTCTTCTGTTTCAGGTGATAGAGTTAATTCTGATATCTCATTTGAGTTTAAATCTAATGTTATTAGTAATTTATCATTACTAGGGTTATCATAATTGTTCTTTAAATCTTCATCCCAAAAATTTACATTCTCCTTAATTAAAGTCCGACATGCTAAAATAATTTCTGAATGTTGAACTTCTAGTAAACTTACTAGAAATCTCACACCACTCATCTGTCGATATTGAGAAAATCTACGCTCTATAGGGTCACTTTGAAGTCGTGAAGTAAGCACATACAAATATCCTTATTCGATAAGCTCGTCTATAAGCATTGCTTGAGAACGCAGGGTTGTGATAAGAGAAGATGATGTTTGTTTTGATAAAGTGAAAAATGGAGATTTCTGCCAAAGTTCAATCCAATCAGCTAGTTGCCTAAAAAATGTGGTTTTACCATCATCAAAAATAATTGCATTACCAAGTTTATTAGGACTAAATTGTTGTTTTGAATTTGAAACAGTCCACCATTTTTGAAAAATACTTAAAAAACCATAAATGTCAGTTCGTTCTGGAAAATAACTTTTAAAACTTGCAATTGTTGTTTCATCGAAAATCGAAAGTGCAAGAGAAACATTTTGCTTTTTATTACCAGGGTGGAGACTTTGATATGTAATTTTGGGAGCTTTTTTCAAATTACCTTGAAGTTGTTTATCTTTAGAATGTAGAAGATGAAAATCTCCCCAAGTTATATAACCAGCTGGACAATTATAGACATCATCTTTTATATTATAAGTAAATGATGGAAAGACAAATTTTTTGCAGTGTAATAAATTGTTTCTGATATTTTTAACAATATGAACACTATCATAGAATAAGTATATTTTAACATTTGGACTATCAGGATGATAAATAAATAAATTTGACTGATTACCAAATTTAGAATGAAGTAAACTAAATGCATTTACATTTGCTTGATGATTGTCAGTAACAACTCCTCGAATTTTAAAACCAGATAAAGAAAGAGAACTAATAGAATCTGATATTTGCTCTGAAAGCCATTTACCACTAATGGTAACTTCGGGTACTGCTTTTATAACATAAGGAATAGATTTCTTTAAACTAACAATCATAAATGAACAACTCCTTTGTACAGAATACCATTGTCATCTGTACCCACATAGACACCACTACAATATTGTGCCTGTTTCTGAAGATAAAATTAATCTACAATTAGTATTATATCTTCATGTATTGAACCCTTCTCACGAAGGGTTTTAATAGCCTTTATTGCATCAACTCCACCTTGTTTTATTTTATTTAATAAAGAAATTGAAGGTAAAGGAAATGATTCAAGTAAAATTTCATATGCTTGTTTAGATGTATATCTTAATAATAAAGCATGTCTTATCATATCTGCAGAATATTGCGGTTGACCCTTTGCTTTATAGTATATTCTACTGTTTATTTCTTCAAGAAGTATATTTCTATTAGAAGAAGCTATGTTTTTTATGTACGATGCAAGATTTTCTAGCATACTCAAACTAGTTAACTTGGCATTATGACCTTTAGTTAACCATGCTGGAAGTGGAACATTATTTCCTTTGTATTGCAATGCTACACATAAACAATGATCAATTTTTATTGATTCAAGAACAGAAGGAAAATGCGTTAAAGGATCAAATATTAAATTGTAATAAATAACACAATTTAGATGTTTTTTAAATTGAAAACCTTCTGGTGAATGTTTACTGTTTAACTTGTTCCATTCAGTTATTTTATCATTTTCAGAAAAAAAACTAAGTTCATCTTCTTGATAAATACGAGTTTTAGGTGGTCTTCTTAAAGCAATAGGTGATGGTAGTGTGGAAGGCCGTTTTAAGCATTCGCTTGAGAAAATTTCAGGAATAGGGTTTAAGTTCCAATTTAACTTGCATTTTATACCTCGAATAATGTACTTTTCATTAAAATGCTTTTCACATAAGACAGAATTTGGTGAAGGCACCCAATCACTACGGTTTACAAAACGAATCCAATAATTTAGCAACTGTTGATTTTTCAACGGAAAATGAAAAGAAGCAACTTTTATATCTTCTAAAGAACTGTTGTATCCAGTTTTACAACCAAATGCAACACATTTGTTAACCATAATATTCAGCTTTACTAATAATAACAAATTGTCTAAAATAGCATTAGCATATATATATATATATATATATATATATATATATATATATATATATATATATATATATATATATATAATGTTTTTTTAATATTGCACTGTCATTATTTTGTTGCGTAAATAGGCCTCTTAGAATTGGCCTGTAAAATGTAACATACACGGCCGTGTAATATAGTAGGCCATGATAGTTGTATAAAATAATATTTTTATATTTTGACACTTTCTTGCGAACTTAATTTTTTCTCTTCTCTTTTATTTTATACACTACGTCATTAATATGTGATAATAAGTAATTAATATAAAATATTATAAATTATAGATGCGTATATTGTTAACCAAATTTCAAAACATGAATGAAGTAAAGTAATTTTTTATATATTAAAAAATACACGTTTTCAAAAAACAACTATTTGCGTAGGGAAAAAAAAAAAAAAAAAATCTAGAAAACCTAAAAAAGCAATAATAATTCAAATATGTTAAATAATAATAATAAAGTATGTTATAGTATTTAAGTTTTTTTAACATTTTTTTTTATTTAATCTTATAATCTATAACAACTCTTTGTTTTTACACAACACAAAAGAACAGTAATGTTCATTGAAAATTTCTTATGTCAATTTTATCAAGGAAAAAAGAAGAAAACTTTTTGGTTACTGACTCTTTAAGATAAAATGTTTTTTTTTTTTACTGAATTCATGTATTTAAGGCCAATTTAGCCGAGGAGGCTACTCTTTTTTTTTTATTATAGTGATTTCAACCCTCTCTCAACTCTTTAACTCCGAAACACACACATTGACAAACAATGCTGCTGCGCGGAGGTTGATATAAATAAAACATGTAATATATTTTATAATTATTTTTTAATTGAAAAAAATTTATAACAATCGAATTTAACTGAAAGTCAAATGAAATTTTGCAATTGTTATTGAATTTAATTGAAAGCCGAATTACTATTTAAAATTCGGCCCCAGTCGAAGCGGAAGTCAACATCGCCTTTCAGTAAACATTTTTAAGCAGACTTTGCAAATTAACTTCAATTTTATTATTATTGTTAACAAGGTTCATACGTTAGTATTATTTCAATAGTTTATACTTTATAACTTATCTTCAATTTTATGATTATCGTTAACAAGGTTTAAACGTTTGTATTATTTCAATAATTGTTAGACTATTACAATATCGTATTACAGTTTGTTATTACTGCGACATTTTACAAGAGTTTCTGGAGATAATTAATTTCACATAAATCCATTAAAATCATGTAGTTGCCAGCTTACTAAAGTCCTCGTACTTCACATCTTCGATGGTGCTTCCTTTTATTGGTCCCTTAAAAATATAAACGCTTTTATAGCAGAATTGATAATAATAATATATTAAATCAAATTACAAAATTATAGTATATTCTTATAATATACCAACTTTTAAATCTTTTAATTATTATAAATTAATGTTAAAAATATATATATATTCGAGTTGCAATGAACGTCAAAAATAATTAAAAAAAAAAAATCTAAAACCTCATTTTCGTGAATAATATTAAAACAATTTTTACGGAATTAAATTAAATAATTTAGTAAACAGTTTTTACGAACTAAATTTCTCTGATGTAAAAAAATTAATCAATTAGGTTTGAGAGTCGTTTATTATAAAAATTAGGCAAAATCAGTGAAATTTAATAAACGAATGAACTTTATGAATCTTAATACGTGGGTAAACTTTCCAAAAGTTAACAAACTACCTCTCCTTTGTATTAAGCACCTGAGAGTAAACGCTTAAACAAAAACAATTTAACAAGGTCAGAAAAATATTAAAAAAATCTCTAAAAATTGACTGGTTAAAAAGATATTTTTAAATTAAAAATGTATTTAGTTAATATGTTTATAAATTTCTTTTTAAAAGTTGCAACCAAATAAAATAAGTACATATTTACAAAAAATTTTATGAATAAGTTTTAACCCGTGATTTTTAAGAAAGCTTAAATTTCAACTTTTTTTTTAAAAAATTTGTTCCAACTAGTTTTTAATCTTTTTAAATTTAATTTTTTTTGTATTAGCATTTGTATAAGGATTACATAAAGGAATCTTTATATATACAAATATGAAAAAAATAAAAAAATGCAATTTGCTAAAAAAATAACAGAATAAAAAGCCAAATTTGTAAAATTCGAAATTTAAATTTTACAAAGATATTCAAGAACACAAGCATTGTTAAAAATTTACCAATTATGAAGTAGCATAAACTACTTAAGATGCTAGTGCCAATAAATAAAGCATTACTCTATTAAATAATCTATAAATGATTACTCTATAAATGATTGAATTGATTATTTCTATTTGAATCTAAATACATTTTAATTCAAAATAAACACGTGCTTTTTACAATTCTTTTTGGTTGCATGACCTCTACTTTTGTAAAATTTTCAAACACTTAAAAATAATGCAATATAAGTAGTTGCTTGTTTCTGTTAAAGCAAGTCTTGCATTATAAATTCTTTTAGAGACAAGAAAAGAATCTTGAAAGTTAATATACTCCATAATTCCACACTTCTGAAATATAGCCATATCACTAATGCTACACTGATATAAAATTTGAAACATGCTTATGCTTTTTTACAGATAACTATTAAGACTTTGTTTCAACCCTCCAAGTTTGTCATCGAATCTTTAGTTCTTCCTTTTTTGTTTAATTACACCAGCTGACAAACTTTCAAGATAGCATAAATCTGATGAGAATAAATCCTAATAACATTGGTTTATTGCATTTTTATATTCATTTTCTTCTGAATTGGTATTAAGTTTCTTTGCAATTTGTATTATGTATTCGCATTTCGATCCCAGAAAGAATCCCATTTATTAAATCTACTTTTAGAACCGTAACTTAAAAAAAATTTAGGACCATAATTCAAAGCGGTTCAAAAGTTATTACAGTTTAAAGTTTCATTAAACGTTGACGTCATTTTTCAAAGTTTCCATGTTTGTATCTAGCAATTTTATGCAGTTAAAATAGTTGTGCGAAATAGATTTGTGAAGCCGTAGAGCCGCTGTTTTTTGGTGGAGCTGTAGCTGCAAAAATCAAGCGGTTCGCGGTTCTCGTATTTTTTAAAGTTGTTTTTGTTTGCTTGTGAAAAAGCCTTTCATATTGTCATATGGTTCATATTGTCGCGTTTGATTAGTCATCGATGATCAAGTCAATGATTGGTTAACATAAATTTATTGCACTTATATATCAAGTCAGATAATGTGGTTTAACGTTTTTAATTAGTTAAAACAATTCAAAATTCTGCGTACCTCTTAATAAATCAATTCGTAATTAGACGTAATTAAATAATTTGAACACATGAAATTTAAACTTTTTTATATAAAGAAATAAATGTATATTTACTCGAAATATTTTTCTTTTTAAATGTATTATACAACAGTAGAGATGGTAATACATTTACCTTGTAAACATGAAAGTTGATTAAAAATTAATTGCTGTAATTGGTTTGGATTTGGGTAGGCAAATGTGATCAAAATAAATATTCCAAAATTTGCAATTATTGTTCATAAAATCCGATACCCCAGGGGCGTATATTATTGAATGCCCCTGGGGTACTTTTGGGCAACAGGAAAACGTGCGTTGCAGGTATTTTGAAAGCTCAATTTTTTTCTTAAAACGTATAAAAATTGATATTACATTCGTTCATATAAACTCAGCACTTCCTCTCATTTTAAACAACTTTTTTAAGTGCATGAAGTTGCTACATGCAAACTTGTAAAACTTTAAAAAATGTCAACATTTATGAAACTTCTAAAAGCAAAAACTTTTGAACTATTTTGGATTATGATCTCAAATTTTCAGGTTTTTCTTATGAAAAGATTCGAAGATATCCCTGCAAATTTCGAGAAAATTTAAAAACTCAACTATTTCAAGTATGTATATATAATTAAATTGTAATTATAAAATTAATCAGAGGTAGAAATAACAAGCCAAAAAATATATTTAAAATAAAAAATATACTGACATCCTTGAGTTGAAGAGTAGCTGAAAATTTCTCTTGATTGATTCCAAGCATTGTTGCAGTACAACCTTGATGTAGCCCGTTCACAATTTTAACCTCTTTGCCTATTTAAATACAAATATATACACATACGAACATATATATCTATATATACTATCTTTTAAATCTTTTATTGAAATAAATACTGATTTGAGTTTACAAAAACTAATAGTACAACATTTTGATGAGGTGTATTAAGAATGTACTGTGTGTTTTCAGGTAACGTATAGAGTAGAACTAGCACCGGACTTATTAGCGTCATTACGAAGGTGACAGATAAATTTTTGTTGAAACGTATTTAAATACATTGTCGTTTTTGCTATTCTAGTCTTGAATTTGAAAGTGAAATGTGAGTAATCGTTCTGGTGTAGACTAAGTGTGATTGAATGGGTTGAAATGTTCAATACTCGTTTAAGAGTACTGATGCATACAGCATCAAGATGTTCCTCAATTGGAAGGATGCCATAGTTGGTTGCATTATGAAGATCAATATCATCTGCTTTAAGGAGATGGTTTTGAAAAACTTGAACCTGGGATTTCGTTTTATTGGTTGTGGAGGTGAGGACAACTGCATTGTAGGTAAAATGGCTGAGGCAATAGGCAAGGGTGCATAAAAAAAAACAACTCTTTTTTACTTCTTGATGAAAAATTATAGTTTGGTATAATAAAACAGTCAAATATTTTTTTGTATAAAATAACATTTTTGAAATTTATATAAAATTTTGCTTTTATATGGCACAGTTGTAATTTTGACGTTATATATATATTTTTTGATATTTTAAATATTTTTTGATAGTTAAAGTAATGATTAAGTTATGATTATTATTATTTTATTTGTCTGCTAGATCTTTGTATTGAACAGAGTCTCGGAAAAAATCATCAGCGTTCTATACACAGTTAGGCAAGGTAAATAAAAAAACTAAAAAACTGTAAACAGAATGAGCAAGGAAGACATAAAAATGGGAGTGAAAACCAAAAGATTGATTTTCCAGAAAAAAACTAGTTCAATAAATGCTTTTTGAGCATGAAGGAACAGTAAAAAAGGATGCAACTTTGCTGAATTACAAGTCACACCAGATTAAGTTTTGGTTGATCGAACAACTGATGATAGTTTGGTTAACCAACAACCATAATAATATTTGTAGAAAAGAGAAAGAGAAAGCAACCTTAAGACAGTAGGACAAAGGCCCAGGTTTGACAGCTAGACGACAACCAATTGCAATTACAATGTGTTTTTGAATCTTTTGTTCAAAAGTGAAACGAAATCAGTTAAAGAATCAGTTAAAGAACTAGCCAAGATATGACAACAATTTCTTTACAATATTTTTAGAAGGTATGACAATAAATTTTAAAATTTTTTTTAACTTTGCAATTAGATTTTTATTTTCCATAAGAGATCAGTATTGAAAAATAATCCAAGTAGACATAAAGGAGAAGGCTCAATATGTACCATTACATTCTTTATAGAAAAACATTGATATGTCAAGAGCAATACTTTGTCTGAGTGCTTCAATCTAATGTACAACAGAATGTTTCCATTATAACAGTTAGAATAAGCAAAAGAACAAGAGGATCAAAATTTGTGATTATTGATGAAAGTTTTTGGACCAGATGATGATATTAAAAATGAATCCTAGACATTGTTAATTAATGACTCAAAAACTTTTCTAAAAATAGCAAAAAGACTGATTGGGATGAGTAAAAGAGCATAACAGTTCAAGAAGAGTTATGAGGGTTGTCAAAAAAGATTTCTAATTGTTTTTTTTTCCTATTGTTGGTGGTAAGTAACCACCAACACAAAACTATCATTAAAAGACTACTTCTTAATTTCAAATAATTAATTTTGCACTAACTAAAAAATTTTGAACAAATATTTTAACTTAAGTAATACAAAATTAAAAAGAACATACTAACTTATTTCTTTAAATCACCCTCTGCTAAACATGATCACACTAACAACAAATTATTACCTTATTTTTGAACTTTTTTTTTTTTTTCATTTTGATTATTTTTCTTATAAATAATTTTATTACTTATAATAAATAACATTAAATAACAAAATTAAAAAAGAAATAGTAGAAAAATAGTATAATATGACAAAACATTTTCTTTTAGCAAAAAAAATATATTTTCCACTTGTTTTGAGTCCTAGCAAAAAAAATACGTGTATTTTTTAAAATCTTAACAAACTGTTTTTTTTCACTAAATAATTTAAAAACCAAGAAAACTTAACACTCTTCCAATCGAGTCAACATAAAAAAAAAAAAAAATTTGGTGTCATTAAACCAATCAAAAAACTATTACTAACATTTATTAAACGCGTTATTTAGTTGTTACCAAGTACAAGTACATTTCCAATATCGAGAATAAGAAACCCAGCATTAAAAAAGTACATTGAAAAAAAGGCGACAAAAAAAGTTTTATAAGTGTGACCAGGCATAGCAATTGATTGCCGTTCCCGCAAAAATTCTACTTTTATTTCTGTATTCAATGTTCTTTTGTTTATTAAAATTCTAGTAATTAACTTATCATTAGTGACAATCAGTGATAATAATATAGAAATATTTAAAACTGCTTACACTCACTTAAATCATTTATACAATCACTTTAAACGCTTATAAAAGATATGACTAGATAAATTTTTTAATAAAGATTTTCTGTTTGAAATGATTTCACAGATTGGCTTTGATATAAAAATCAGTTCAAGGTATTTTTACTTAGTCTTGCTTAGTCATTATAATATCTTTTTTTAATTCTTTCTGAAATGACTGTTAACTCACCAATAGCAGGTATTACAGTTTCCAAATGGGTCTGATCAAGCTTCAAGGTATCACCAGAATCAAGTTGTATGAATGCTATAAATAAATTTTTCACCTCCTAAAATATGTGAAACAAAAAAATAAATAATAAATAAATTAAATAAACAAAAGTAATAAAAAAATAAACTAAAATAAAAGAAGAATCATAAATTATCATAATTATAATTATCATAAATAACCAAGGGACAGGGTTCTAGACAGACTGTGATAATGTTCAATGTATTTTGATGCTGTTATAGGCAATGTCCGAATTCCAAATTTAAACTACTTGACATAATTTATATTAATATGTGCAAAGTAACCTAAAAATACTTAACAGAATAATTTCCATTAAACAAAATGTATACAGTAATATTCTCAAGTCAACATATCAAAGTTAACATATTGTTGTGATTCAGGTAATATCTGTGTAAAAAAAAATTAACTGATTAACTTATCAACCTTAAACAACTCAAAAAAACATTAAACAGACAAAAGACAAGTCTTGTTTTATAAAGAAACATAAAACTACTAATTTTTGAAAACTTTAAAATTTAAATAGAATATAGAATAACATTACCTGACAGACAATATTTATTATTTCGAGATTGATACATTTTTTTAGGATATTTAAATGCTTTTACAAACCAATTTCTATGATGGAATTAATAACCTGTTGTTGTTAAATCATTTTAAAATCAATAATTTGTTTTATATTTGTTAGAGTTAACAAACTATGCAAAGTTTATAAAAAAATATTAACTATCCAAATAAATGTTGTCTAGTTGCCCAAAAGCATCTTTTGTCAGTCATAGTTTAAAGTAAAAATTTCTTCAAAGAACTCTATGGTAGAATGCTAACATCAAACCATGATGTTTGAATGCATTCATAAGGCATCATATTGAAAAGAAAAAAATAATCTATGAATCAGCAGCTGAAATATAAGAGATCTCCTTCCAATTTGGACAGAACAAATACAAATTCTTGTGAGAACTGAGTATAGTGCTATATTGCAAATTGAGAATCTTTTTCAGATTTGGCTGATAAGAAAATAATTGCTACTATTCTTTAACAAGAAAAAATGACTTAAAGAAGCCTAAACTATCATTTGATGGAGAGTAAAACTAATTGCAATAAATCATGCTCTAAAATATACTCACCAGAGTGCTGAGAGTATTATATTAAACAGTAAAAGAGAGGTGATAACTTTTAAACTGTTTATCAAAAGGTTCATTAAGATACAGGTGTTATATCATGGCTACTATTATACAATGCTACTACTATTATGCAGTGAAAGTTAAAAATGATTTCACTCCAAATTCTGGAGTTGTAACCTTAAACTATTGTGATTCTGTATATTTAAGGAATAAAAAAGTACACTGAAAAAGAAAAAATAATGATAAATCAAAACTGAGTGGGGTTCCATGGTTCAATTGAAAGTCTGTTTATAAACAGTCAACTGAAGATGAAGATGACAGCTTTCCAGCCTTAAATAAAATATCCTTGTTTTTTTAATGTATAGTAACTGCGCAACATAAAATGCCAGAACGCTCCTATTGTATTGCAGTAAAACTTATCTAATGTGAGGGTATTAATTAAAATAATTTTATATTGCAGTAAAAATCATGATATATCGGGGTATTAATTAAATACCAGGCCATCAGCACACACACACATATATGAGACTACCCCTGCTACTTACTTAATACTCCTGCTATTTGCAGGGATATTAATTAAATAAATCTAGCAGTATTCTGATTTTTACTTATTTAACATTTAACAATTAAACTTAATGTATTATTTAAAATTTATGATTTCTCAAATTCCTTATTTCAATAAATGTTTCATTTATTTAGCTTAATAAAGTAACCTTATTAAATTAATTTACACTTTTAGAAAAAAACAAAAAACAACAACAACAAAATAATAAAAAAACAACATCGAAAGAACGATTCCTTTTTACCTTTATAACTCCTTTTTTCTTGTAATATTTATCTCCAAGTTTTTTTGTTATGATTTTAACAACTATTCCCTAAAATAAAGTATTTAGCTGACAATGCATAAACTTATTAATATTTACAGATCAAAAATGATAAAAAAATAAATCAAGCTTTTTTGTGACAATGTAATAACATGTTTTGCTAAAAATGAAATAAAACATTATGTTGACAAGTCAATAAAGCAAACATTTTTGCTGGCAAAGCATAAATTTAAACTTAGATAGGCATAAAATTTTATCTACTCAATTAAATATTTACCAGACAAAATATGATATATGATATATATATATGATATATATACGATATATATATATGATATATATATGATTTATATATATATGATATATATATATGATATATACATACGATATATATATATATATATATATATATATATATATATATATATATACATATATATATATATATATATATATATATATATATGATATATATATATATATATATATATTAATAATAATATGATAAATACATAATACAAACATTTAAGAAGTAAAAACTGCATTATTTAAATGTAGACATTTAAAAAAAGCGGATTAGGTTTCTTTCTTAAAGGATTATTTATGGTACTATATCTCTAAAGTTCATTATATCTCATTTTCCTATTAAAATAATTCACTTTGTTATTTTATTTTTAAATTTTAATACATGACAACTTTTTGAAAGTTTTTTCATTTTTCCATTTACTTTCAAGCGTATTTCAAGTAAGTACCATTGGTAAGTGAGAAGAATAATCTTTAATTTTGTTTCACCAATATTTGTTGCAAAAGCATTCAAATTTGAACTCACTTAGGAATTTCCAGGACAACAAAGTTTTATTTTTTGTGGTGAGTATATAATGCAAATAATAAGGAGATTTAAAACCTGATGTTTAACTAGCATCATTAAAAATTATTCTCAAATTTAAGAATTATAGAAAGTAAGTATTTGTGGATAGCACAGTTCAATTTGTGGATAGCACAGTTCAATTTGTGGATAGCACAGTTCAATTTGTGGATAGCATAGTTAAATTTGTGGATAACACAAATAAATTCATGGATAGCACAGTTAAATTTTGACTTTCTATACTCTTGAGAACTTCTTTGAATAATTTTAAACTTCCTAGTAAGAGGATGAGTCTAAATGAATGAAGTCACATACTGTAGAAGAAGTGAGATCCTTTTCAAGTTCAAATGCCTTCAGAAGGCATTTGAACTTGAAAAGGATCAGGATTTGAACTTAAAGCAATCAGAGTGTTGGCTTCTTATCAAGACAAGAATAACTAGTAGTATCACCAGCAAACAATGCCACCTTAGATGTGAGAATTTCAAGGAGTAGTCTGAAAACAGTTAATGATATGCAATAAAGATGAACAAAAATAATGAAATCAAAATGTTACTTAAATATTGCTGCATGATTTGCTTATAAAAGCATTAACAAATATATACATTAAAACAAAAAATATTTTGTATATATATTACATATAAATAAAAATATATAATATTATATATATTTTATTATATATCATATAAAAATGGTAATAAATAAACTATAATGTTGCAAATTTTTATTTCATTTTTGAACTAATGGCTCCCAATTTTTTAGGTCCAGCTGCCAATCTTTTTGCTGCAGCTCCAGCTCTGGTGACACTAAATATCTTTGAAAATTTCAATTACATACTTTGTGTATTATCAAAATCATTTTTTGGAAAAACTGGTTCCTTCATAGATATAGAATAAATGGAAGGCCATCCCAAAAATTAACTATACAATTAACAAATTGAATAGAAAATTTCAAATGAAGAGAGCCGAGGAGCCAGCAGCTTTTTAATGACTTGATTTCTTTTTGAAAACTTTTGGCTGTGATTCCTTTTAAAAACCACTGGCTCCCATGGCTCCACACCCCTAGTTGGAGGTTTGAGCTTTTGTGAATTTACTGTAATTACAGAAATGTACAGAATGAATGCTATAAATTACATAAGAATTATAAAAACAAACTTTTTTTTGTGCATAAAATATATTACTTTTTTTAAAATACAATTTGATGCAATTTAAAACACATTTCCAGGAAACATTATTTTTCTATGCATATACATGTAGAGGTTTATGTTTTGAAATGCAATGACTTCATTGAAAGGTTTTAATGCATCAAATAATAATTTGAGAATTCCAATAATAAAAAATGTACTTGAAAGCATGCCTAACTATTTAGTCTTCATACAACTATAACTTTAAACAACTATATTTCTATAAATAATTTCTTAAAATTTTTAATTACTATACAATTAATAACAAATTTAAAACACAACAATTATTAGAAAAATATATTAGATCATCATTACCTCTGTCAGCCAGTTTTCCTTCCTTATAGCAGTTTTCTTTGCTAATTTCTTTTTTTCTTCTTCCTGGAAAAATAACAACTTTCATGAGAAAGTAGCATAAAAACTTTTTCTTTAGGTTTGTTTTTAAATAAAATTTTAAAAATATTTACAACTTAAACTTTTTTTTAATCTATTTACCACAATTTCTTCTAATGCTGATTTCCTTTTAACAGGTTTTCTAAAAAATAGAAGACAATAAAAAAGAAAAGAAAGTTTCATTTAGAACTTTTATTATCACCTAACTTGAACACTTTATTTAAATTTATTTTAAAAGACATTCTTTATCTAATAATGAGAGAAAAAAAAATCTCACTCCTTGAAAACTTTTATGGATTCTTGCTTGATTGGTACTTTTGCAGCCAGTTTAGGTAGATCAATCGAACTGAAAAAATTATAAATAACTTTAAAAGTATTTAAAATAAACCATAATATTTAAATCAAAATAAAATTTTGGCCTTCAGAAAAAAAGATCAGCAAAAAATTGCTGACTTAAAACTATTTTAGGTCAGCACAAAATTTAGAAACGAGGTTTTTAAATTTTGCGCTGACCTGATCTAAATTTGTTTATACTTTAATAATTTTTTTAGAATTAAAATAAAATATTTGGTTTGCTGTTTTTATTTAATTATTTTATTCAGAATCTAAACAAAACATTTTTATTTTAATAATTTTATATAGATTTATTTGCGCTCATTTTGCCTTTTTAATTTATTTAAAATAGCAATTAAAATAAATTTTCAAAATGTGAACATTAGTCTTCTTGTGCACAAGAGCCTAATAATGTTCACAGTAAATTACAAATAGGTCCACAGTAAATTAAAAAAAGACTGTAGGCATAAAAGGCAAATAAATATTGAGACGTTTATACACAATAATAATAAAAAGCTTATACACATCTAGATATAAAATATTTCATAAAAAAGCATTATTATTTACTAAAAGTAATATTTTTACCACAACAGCATAAAAACTTGATCAGACCACAAGTTGTAGAAGAGTTTATATGAGAAATATATTTAGCAACAGATGCAGGTGTGATTTGGATGCCTAACAGTGGACTAACCTGTTTCTTTGAGATGGAAAGAATTCGGTTATTAGATTCAAGAGATGAATTTAAGAAAAAGTTCTACGCAAATAGTTTGGCCTCATCCTTTTAGAAGTAATAAAAGAAGACTTTATTATAAACATTGTTTTAATTTTCAGAAAATCTCAAGAGCCTAATTTCTGGGATAAAAAAATACAAAATTTAGTAAAGAAGTGGACCTAAGGACCAGAGAATACTTTTTGCATCAATTTCTTGCAATAATAAAAAGACAATTATTTTCCAGAGAGTTGCTTGTGTAGAAAAGATATAAAAATTGATACAATTAAAAAAACGCAGCGGCTTTGAAATTGATGTGAAGGAATCAAAGTCTCTATACCTGCCTGAATACATGAGTTTATAAAGAAGTTGTAATTTTCAGCAGGGTGAAAAGAGACATCAGCTAAAGAACCAGGACTAAAAAGATCCCGTCAGCTGTAGGGTAAAATTGTGACAATAAAGTGAATCTGATGTAAAAGGAGTACAAAATAAAAGCTTCAGTGACATCATGGCATAACCTAAACTTTTAAGGAAGAACAAGGCATATATATATATATATATATATATATATATATATATATATATATATATATATATATATATACATATATATATATATATATATATATATATATATATATATATATATATATGTATATATATATATATATATATATATATATGTATATACTGAGCACAAACTAGGGACAAATCAAAAAGTGAAAGTAAGTGATTAGGATTGCCTGGAGTCACAAAGTTAACTGTCTGAGTTGAAAATTATGAAAGATAAAAATTTTGAGCTTAAGAGCCAAAAGGTCATTGGTACTAGATCCAAATCATTCATTGTGATGATCACCCATAATAAAAATATCCAAAAATGAATTGGTCAAATTTAAACTAATCTCACAAAGAAAAATGTCTAGTGAATATTGAAAAAGATAAGATTCAACAGATTAAAGTTACTTTAAAGACATTTTTTGATATTTTACAGCCAGTGATAGAACTAGTCTTTTTGAGAAACTCCACTGAATTCAAAAAACCTTACCACCAACTGGCTGCAGATCTTTTAAACTGAATTTTAGAGCTGTACCTTTGTTAAGAGATAACAGTAAGAATTGCAAAAAAAATTTTTTGAAACTCTTACAGTTTCTCTTTTAGTTTTTAATTACTAAAATTAAAAACTTTTTTTATAAATGGAAGATTGAAGAGTTTTTTATAACTTTAAGCATGATAAAAATAACGATCAGTTAAAAATTTATTATTCAATATATTTAATCACATTGAACTTTAATCAATGGATGTTCTCAAATACACTGAGCATTGTTCAATGGATGTTGTCAATCAAACTGAACAATATGTAAAACTGTTTTAAATATTCTTTTTATTGTTATTCCTTATTTAATTCAATTCAATTAGAAAAAAGAAAATTATAAAATTTTTAAAATAAGCAGCAGTAGACTTGTAGTAGAATTTTTGTTCACAATCAAAAGGTTTGATGTCCACCCTACACCTCTTGAATGTCCACCCTACACCTCTTGAAGAATTATGTAGCTGACTTTTTTTAACAAAACACATGTTTTAAAGTTTAGGGTTGAGAGAGTTACAAAAAAAAAAAAAGAAAAGAAAAATGAGTAGTCTGCTTGACTCTAAAGTTCTCTCTGATCTTTAATCCTAGTTTTTAAATGTAAAAAAAAAAAAAAAAAAAAAAAAATACCGAACAACTTTATCACTTGTTGACGATCCTGGCTTGCAAAATGAGAACTGGACTAAAAACGTTAGAAAAATATTATAAGAATGACAATAATACAGTTTTCATAAATGTTTTATTCAATTAATAATTTAGTTCCCACTAACTGTCAATTATAACATGAGAAATAAATTTTTTTCGTAATATATTTCATAAATATGTTCTCTATAAGTTTTTAAATCTTTTTTTTTTAATGTAAACTAGAACAATATTATTCTCAATAAACAAATAAAACAAGAAAATGGTTTAAATTACGGCATACAATTATACTTTACAAAGAATAACTTATATGCAGAGGTATCTTTTAAGTTAAACTGCTATTGAAAGAAATAAACTTGTTATACTATAACAATTAGAAACATTACAATTACAATTAAAAAATGATTCTGTCTAATCACACTTCACAGCAAATATTATTCAACAAACTTATAAAACATATAAGGAAACATAACTTATATATGATCTAGATAACTTATATATTAAATCTTTAACATCATTAGATCTATGTACATTATTAAATGCATATATTGATATAAAATTGAATAGATGTTCCAAATATATTTTGACCGCTTTATCTGACCCAATACTAAAGCCCATAAATGGTATACCACTAGTATTTAACTTTGATAATTGGCTTGAAGGTTCCCCCAAAGCCCTAAAACAAGTGACAGACCCCTAATATTGAAAAAAAAAAAAAAAGAATATAAAAAATTATAAAAAATTCAATAATAATAATAATACTTAACATTAATATCCATCAAATCCATAGAATTACTAGTAGAAATTAGAAAAGTTAGTTTTTCATACATCTTAAGTTTAAAAGTAATATTTTACTTAGAAAAAAACAACACGATTAAAACAAATAATTCTTACTAAACTGTAGTGGAAGCCTTTCATACCAACAAAATGTTTCTAAACTTCATTTCAATCAATTGAGAACAGAGCTTCTTGAACAACCAAATTCAATTGTATATCAAATTTGGGACATCATTGACAAGTGTATTTTCTATCAATATAATTATTATTCTAATCAAAATGTGCCACCAATTTAATATTAAGACCTAACTTTATTTAATCTGTATTCCTAATCTGTCCTTAACTAATTTAAAAAAAACATATAATTGTATAAAAAAAATTAAGAAGCATGTATATAAATAGAAAGCTGACATTACACTGACACAAACAATTCATAATGCTTTTAAAATACTAAGTAAAAATAATTCGATGTTCTGTCAGATTTAAAAACGCAATATAAACATTTATATTAACTATATGAGCCATTCATTTTGAAAGTGGCGTAAGTCACTTTGTTTTCAAACATAAATCTTTTAAGGTTTGTGTTTTAACATGTTTGTTATACTGTTAACTAGCAAAACTTTTTTCCAAAATATCTCAATAATTTTCAACACAACTGGTTTAAATTATTTCACAAATGAATAGATACATTACATTGTAATTATTGTTATCAATAACTTGATTTTTTTGAAAAGTTGACTTAAGCCATTTTCAAAATAAATGGCTCATTTGTGAAACGCTGCAATTGTGACATACTTTTGCTCATCACTGGATAGAATGGAGAAAGTGTACATATTTTGAAGCTCAAAGTGCCACCTTTAAAATGATGTACAAAACTCTTGTAATGTTAATTTTGAAATAATGATGTAATGGTCAGATACAAATAGATAAATAATATTTGTCAAAAATTAAACAAAAAATACAGAAAGTCTTAGACAGTCACTGCTTAAATGTGATACTATCATATGTATATATATATATATATATATATATATATATATATATATATATATATATATATATATATATATATATATATATATATATATATATATATATATATATATCTACTCTAGCGTATATAGATAATGTTACTAGTTTTTCCTATCATTATAGCATACAGTGTTTCAGAAAAAAACTAAGCATATTGAAAGAAAAGATTGCTGTCCCATGCCAAGCTTTCAGCTGATGTAGCAACACACATTTGTGGCAGCAGGCTAAAAGATAGTTGATGTATGTACTGAAGCCCCCAGTAGCAGGCTATTTCAGTGTGGTATCAGAAGTATTATTTAAACACACATTCATAGTTATTTAAAGTTGAACGCAATATATAATTGTGAAACCTATTTCTTCTTCTTCTTTTTTCAAACTTAAAACATTAACTTATTTAAAACTTGATGCAAGGACTTCCATTACAGTTTTGTAAGAATAATTGACTACTGACTATGTCATTTGTGGAATTCACAGCAACAGCAACAACAACAACAACAAAAAGTAAAAAATAAATAAATAGGATTATAATAAATATTAGAAAACAAGCAAACAAAATATTTATAATATTTTATAAAATTAAAAAAAAAAAATCTTGTTTTTAACAGGATACCTCGCCAAAAATTAGTTAAAACAATAACTGAAAATAAATATCATTATTTAAGTAAGTTACTGATGTTTGATGTCTTGTGAATAATTTTAAACTGTTAAACAATGCATACAAGAATTAATGGCTAAAGCAACCACATAAAAAGATCATCAATTAGTTGAACTGTAGAGATTTATAAAAATGAAATCAATTTATTTGGAGCCAAAAACATAACATTTTAAAAGAAGACTAAACAAAAAACCAAAAAAACAAAAACAAAAAAAAACAAAAAACACAAAATTTACAATTGTAAATATAATATTAAAATAATGCTGTTATATTTATATAAAATGAGATATAGCAAAATTATAAACTATTGTTATTACCATATCTGATTAGGATTTACTTGATAAATTAACGGATAATAATTATTTTGTTTTACTTACACCAAACATGATTTACACTTACACCAAAAAAAACCCCTATTAAATATACTTAATCTATTTTGTTTTCATTTTTCAGGAATGTTTCAAAAAAAAAAAAAAAAAAATTTCTCGTGATTTTAATTAAACCCAGTATTTTAATAATGTTCAGGTATTCAAATAAAATGGTTTGCGTAATCAATAAAGATCATTTTTTAAAACTCTTTACAAACTTTTTAAAAACTGTTTAAAATAATATAGCATAGTATAGCAAAAAACAAATCACATTTAACAGCAAGAAGATAAACAATGATAATATTTAGGCTTGGTCAGAAATGGCTTGTGATCGAATGCTATTGCTGGCCAAGCAAATTATTTTTTTTGTTGACGACTTGACCACGACTGTTTAGATATTTTGATGGTTTAAGCATTTCAGAAATGAAAAAAGAAACACTAAGCTAACCAGTTTAGCTTAGCTTTTTAAAGTTTCTTTTTTTAAGTCTTAAACTAGGAAAAAATTAAAAAAACTAAAAAATACAAAACAATTCCTTACAGAAAAGAAAATATAAAAGCTATAAAATAAAACTTAAAAAACTCAAACTTGAAGCGAAAATTTTTGTTAAGTTTTTAATTGCGTTTGAAATAATTTACTTTAAAACATATCTTTTGAAATTTTTTATTTAAAGTTATGCAAAACGCTTTTACAAATTACTTCTGACGATTGTTTAATAAATGAACAAATTTTATTTAAATTGTTAAAAAGTGAAATTAAATTATTAAAAAGAAAAAGATATAATACTTTTAAATTGTATAAACATTTTTTAAAATAATAATGTAGTCTTAAAAAAGTAATTTTTAATTATTTCATGAATAAGTCTTGTTTTAAAAAAAAAACTTTTAAACAATTCTTAGTAAAAATAGATACAAAATAAAAATAAAAAAAATAAAAAATAATAAAATAAAAATAAAATAATTTCAATGTAACGGAAAGATTTCAATTTTACTTATTCATAATTTAAAGTACTTAAAAAAAAAATCTTTTAAAAGATTTTTGGAAAGACAGAAAAATAGTTTCAAATGTTTAAATTTATCATAAAGAATACATGCCTACTAAAAAATGCGTTTATTTTAAATGATCATTATAAATAATATTTTATTTTATTTAAAGCCTTCGTATAAAATAAAAACTGTAGAAAAAATCAACAATTAATTGTTATTCATAATTTAACAATTTTTTTAATTGCATATAAATTATTAAAACAACCATGGTCAAATTATAAAGAAAAAAATTATAAGCGTGGTCAGTTACAGAGTGCGATCGCACGCCATTCCTGTCCAAGCCTGTATATAGTTAAATAATAAACTGTCCTCTCTTGTCTGTGAATTTGCTTATAAAGTTCCAAAAGTTTTTTTTCTCCCTATAAAACTTTACTCCTGAACTCTACAACCATTTTTTCTAGTATCTCTAAGAACCATGCCACCACTTGATTTTTCTCCTTAAAATATCTGTATGCTGCTTTCAAAACATTACACTCATCCACAATGTTGTCCTATCTGCTATTCAGATTTTCTAAAACTTTCTAAAAGTATTTTTAAATTTTTTTGTAAGCATGAATTTACTTTCATGTTGTCGAAAATATTACTTACTAACCTTTTTCTAATTTTTCTTATGCTTTTTTATTAACACATTCACTTTGATTCAAAAAACAACCTTCCTTGTACACTATATATTTCATTAAATCAAAATGAAGTTGAACTTTCCCCCCTTTTTGTTCTCTCCAACTAACTAACCAAACACAACTAACCAAACTAGTCTGCATCTGCATCAACATGCTTTGGTCAAGCAATAAAAAAATAATTAAAAATGAAAATAAATAAACAAGTTAGAAACAAAGTACAAATAATTAAGTAAACTAAAGTTAAAAAAAAATCTAATAACTTAGATGAAATAATAGACGAAAAGCAATCTAAGCTGAAAACCTAAACTGAAAAACTAATGCATTTTCTTAATTAGAAAAATCTCAAATATTAGACAAATATAAAAAGTTAAAAAAAAAAAGGAAATTTCTTAAAAAACAGAAAAACAAAAAATACCTTTCTCCTCCTCATCAGATCTTTTTAACTCTGTAAAAGTTGCTTCTGTCTAAAATAATAACTGTTATATAATCTCATTATATCTCATTATGTTTTAATGTTTTATTGCATTTGATGGCATACATCCATGTGTTTTTCATAGATGTTTTATAATAATATAAAAATACAAGATATTTATAATTATTAAATTATAAAAAATAATATAACATAATTTCTTTAAAATTTAGCTAATTTTGAGACAAAACTATCAACTAAATTTAATATTAGTACTCAATGTGAAATCTAGGCTTCTTATGTGTTTTTTTTTTTTAATTTAATTGTTATGGATACCTAAATTTGCCTAGCAACAAGCTTTGGTAGTTACAGTTTTTCTATTTGTGCTATGCAAATTATATTTAGCACTCATTAATATGATATCAGTGCTTCATATAATAGTGATATATTTTTAAATTGTTGCTATGGATACTTAACTTTACTTAGCAACAATTATTTAGCAAAGATAAAATATTGTAATTAAAAACATAGATGTGTTTAATAATATTTTTTAGAAAAGATGAAAAACTGTATGACATTAGGAATAAACATACAGATGAACATAATAAACATCTCAGTAAGTCTTACAAGTAATTATTCTTTATCTGGACATTTATACGACTATAATGTTCACATTAAAGCGCCTGAGACTCTTTAGAAAATATGAGAATTGTAAGAGACATTTATCTGATAATTGAATAACCATGAAAAAGGATCTTATGAATACTAAATAGTGTGTAGCGCTAATTGGCCTGGAAAACATTGTTGGAGAAGAACAAGAATTTCACTAAATATTTTTGAAACAATAAATCTATTTAAATCTAATAGAAGGAAGATGGTAATAAACAAACTCCCTTTCATACTAAGATTATGTATATCTTGACCTGGTACCAATTGTTTGTATATGGCCTGACCTCTTGCATCACCGAAACTGATTTAAATATCTTAAAATTAATCTTCATAAAAAAACTTTGTAAAAAAACATTATTTTGTAAAGTGACCAATCCTAATGCAGTATGATTCAAAAGAATCAGTATATTAAATGATACTGAACTGAACTGTCAACAGCCAAAGTTTCCATATCTGAATTTTTTTTAGCATCTGACATTATTATATGCTGGATAAATTTTACTGTGGCTTGTACTTACTACTGTAGATCTTACAAGTTGAAACTTATTTTTAGTCTGTCTACTATCTAAAAAAAAGCAAGGACTTCATTAGCTGAAAAAGTTTCTTCACTAATAGATTATACCCTACCACCCCCACCTTAGGGGTGGGGTGTGTGGGTAGGGTGTGACTACTGACCAGACCACATACAGACCACTGATCATCTATAATAAAATAGAATTTAAAAAAAATAACGCTTTCAATTTAAAATTAATTTAGATATTTAGATATTAAGTATCTACATATCTAAATTAATTTAGAGACCTTCATTTGAGCCATAATGAAGGTCTCTTTATTACTGCCTCTTTTATTTGTGCCCCGATCTACTATAAAGACTAGATCAAGTAGAGGGCAACCAACCATATCTTTCTTTTATTAAGAAATGACTTATAATTAGTTGCACTCTTCACATAGTAGATAGATTAGAGGGGCACTGGTTCCTAGTAACACATTCAATCATTAATAATTGAAAAATATTGTTATTTAAAAATGCTGGCATTTTTGGTAGTTCAGTGTAATGGTTTTTATATGCTGTTAAATTTAGATCAAAACAAAGTGCTAGAAAAATTTACAAGCATCTCAAAATGGCTGAAAATTTGACTTTTTAGATGGATGGGCATGTTGCTTTTAGATATATTTGAGTTCTAAACTGCAACAAGGTGCCTATATTATGCCCATTTATTGCAGACAGTAGTAGCTAACCAGAAAACTTATCTGTAGACTTGTGGATGAATAGAGAAATGCTACAATTAGTTTCTTTTTGGCATATTTTAGCAATTTTAGGATTTTTTTTTTAAAGTTGAGGAGGTCATAATTTTTCTCTAATTTTAATACAAGTTAATAAAAACCACTTTTTTAAAGTTCATATTTTTAAAGCTATAATTTCTGAACCATTGTATTTGGAAGTTTGAAACTTTAAATTTAACCTATCACATGATGCACATAACAATAAAAAACACTTTTTTAAAGTTCATATTTCTAAGGCTATATTTTCTGAACCATTGTATTTGGAAGTTTGAAATTTCAAAATTTAACCTATCACCTTTGCGCATAACAATATATAAAAATCAGAAAAATTAGAGATTGAAAAATCACAATGACAAATGAAGAACTAAAAAAACACAAAAGAAATTGCTAATTTAAGGATATATATTCAAAATTAAGGATTTTATTTATTTACTTGGTTGAACTAGTTGTTAGAAGACATTTTGAACTTGAGCATTAGAGTGTCTGTTTACAATGTTAAAACTATTTGATGATATCATTATTATTTGCTTAGCTTTGCGTAACCAAAGAAAACCAATATGTTTAGACTGATTTTAAATTAATCATCATAACAAATCTGTTTCTACATTGATAGGTTATAAATATATATATATATATATAAACACACACACACATATATATATATGTATATATACTCATATATGTGTGTATATATACACACATGTATGTGTGTGTGTGTGTATGTGTGTGTGTATATATATATATATATATATATATATATATATATATATATATATATATATATATATACATATATAAATGAGAGAGAGAGTGAGAGAAACACGCATACATATATAAATTATATATATATATAATATATATCTATGTATATATATATAATTTATACATACATATACACACATAAATACATAAATTTAACTTTAAACTCTACATTAAGCACATATAGAGTACAAAAAAAGATAGATTAATTTTTTTTCCCTTTAAATCCAAAAGTTAATGTTTTGAGGTACTTCCTTTTCACTTGTTTCTTATGTTATTTTAACTGGATAAGACAGACTCTTTTTTTTAATACTTATATAAGACTAATGACACTGGTTAATAATATTGTTTGATAAATCATAGTTTTGCTTTGTAAATCTTGAACAAATCACTGTTACAATAATGTTTGTTTACATTTTTACTTTCTGCGCGGGCATAAATTTTATATTGAAACTGTGAAAAGGTCTGTTGTCTCCCATCAATCAAGTTAAGCTTTTTTAGCGCATTTTTAATATATTCTCGAAACATTTAAAAAGCATGGCTTTTTAGATGTTATAAGAACATATTCAAAGGACATATTTAGTTTAAAAAAATAACATATTTAGTTGTGGCAGCCAAGTTGTCACAACTATGTATTATATGCGTGGTCGGGAATAGTGTGCAATTGCACCTGTTTTCTGACCAAGCCTACTTAATCAGAAAACTTTTATAAAGTAAGAGATACATTTTTCAAAATAAACAGTTAACTATAAAGTGCGTATATGACAACAAAAGCAGGTTTCAGTTAATATAGAGTATGCAGGGAAAAGAAATTAACTATATGTGTTAAGATAGACCTAGAAAAATGATTTTCAATATATCAAAGTAGTTTAGTGTAGAAGTAGTAAAGAAAATCTTTTTTTAAATTGAACTAGGAGTAGAAAAAAAGTATAAAAGGAATTTGTATTTTTAAAGAAAATCATTTGAAAAATTCTTACAAATAATTTAAACTTAGAGTGACTTTTTTATGAACAGTTATACTTCTTTATTAACAAAAACTTTCTTTCAAAGTTGTTCAAAGAAAGTTTTTGAACAATATAATTGCTCAAGTATAAACAATTTTTAAGTTGTTCAAGCAAAAAGTGTATATGAATTAGTCAAAAATATTTTGAAATCAACATTTAAAAGAAGTCATAAAAATATTAGTATCAAAGTGGATAACTGTTGAGAAACATTGAATGTTGAATGCATACAATAATATTGAATGAAACAATTAAAAAAGATCATTAACTTAAAATCTTACCGGTTCTCCAAGTGTTTCCTTTGCTCTTTCAACTTGCTTTTCAACAAATTTTGCTAAATATTAACCATTAAAAATTTAGTTACTTTTTACATTTCTTATTGTTTATAACCTGTTTATAAATCTAAAGAGAACTAACCTATTCTTTCTTGATCATCAAGTTCCTTTTTCACTTTGGCCTCAGAAGCCTAAAAATTTTAAGTCTTTGATTACTTCTTTAATAAAGATCTACTTTTTAAAGTGCTATTTGTTGTTGTTATGAAAAAATTCATAACAACAACAACAAATGATTTTTTTTATCATTTCAAGTATGATGTAAGATGTAACACAGGTGTATTTGTAAACACTAAAATTTTAAGTAAATTTTTTTTTGATATTTTAGGCTACATGAATGTTTAAATAAGTATATTTTTATCATTTTATATTTTTTGTGTGCTAATGTCACAATAGTTTGAATAATATAAGAAGATTTTCTAAACACTTTATCTAGAAATACTTGATAACTGCTATTTCTCATTGACAATATTAAAAATATGAGTTGTAGAAATATAATTTTTCATTGACAATATTTAAAATATGAGTTGTAGAAATATAATTTTTCATTGAAAATATTTAAAATATGAGTTGTAGAAATATAATAAGCAATTTATTATCATAAAAATAACTACATAAAATCGAAGAATTCACAACTTCCGTGCATGTCTTCCATGTGTGACCATACATGAACTGCACTTAAACGATTGCTGTGACTCTGTGATACATAGTGCGATCCTGTAAGCACACTGCTAAAACTTATATTTTTTAGGAATTAAAATTTATTTACCTAGTAACTAAAATCAACATTTTATTATTGATTCTATTTCAAACTTAATTTATTCCTTGATAACATGTCTAAAGTATACCATTCTTTGTTTACAAAATATTTATTAGAATTAAATGAGTGAAAATTGGATGTTGACAGTTTTATTAAATAAATTGTTAATTACTAATTTTTATTATATATATATTATACATAAATTTTTAATATATATTTATATATTATTTTATTATATATTTATAAATTATTATATATAAATTATTAAATTTTATTAAATAAATTAAGTAAATTGGATGTTGACAGTTTTAAAATAATAGACAAAACATATATAAATTTCTGTGCGTGAATTTTTAATTATAAAACCATTAAAAACAAAAATAAACTTTTTACTTTTATTAGATTTAAAAACATTAAAAAAAGTTAATTTTTTTTAAAACAAAGTTTATGAATGTGTACTACATATACATAAGTTCAACTGCAAAAACATCTTTTGACATATCAAGAAATCCAATTTGAAATATTTTTTATAAAATATAAAATTTTATAAAAAAAATATTTCAAAATAACAAAAAGTATAGATTATATGAACAACTCAAAATAATGTTACAATAAAAATGGCTGGGGTATTTTATTCATACCCCGATATTACCCCAATATTATACCCTGAGCAGTTTTTTGATTACAGGTCGAAATATAAACAAATGAATTTTATAAAGAACTATAAGTATTAAACAGTTGTTTTTAGACTCTTTTGTTTCTTATTATTTATGCCTTTAAATTTATTATTTAAACAATTTTTTTTTCTTATACTTTTAAATTTAACAAAAAACAAGCAGAAAGTAATTCTGCAAAGATTAAATAATATTTTTATAAATTATAGTTCACAATAAGCTATTTGCTTTAAAATTTCAAATATTATGTTTAGTGCAGAAAAGAAAAAAAAAATGTTTTAAACAAAAAACAAAAACAATATACATTAATTTAAAAAAAAGTAGTGAGGTAACAAATATATTAATATAAAAATAATAGATAGTTAGAAATAAAGAAATATTTAGAGTGGTTATTATTCAAAATTTACCATGGTGAACTAAATTTCAAAATGACTATAAAAATGTAATCTTTTTTTAAACAGGTAAGTTTAAATCAAACAGTTTCTAGCGGTTTATATTTATTGGAAAAAGATTCAATGTTGATAACTAAAGTTTAGAAGGAAACCTTTTACATTATCTAAAGACTGTTCCATATGTAAAAAGAAATGTGTATTATTTAATAACATATTTATAAAGAAGATTATTTATTTAGAAAACAAATTTATTAAGAGAGTGAAAAAAATTGTGTTATGATTAAAAATGATTAATAAAATGTTTAAACTAAATATAAATGTTAAAACAAACCATGTTACTTTTTTTAGTAATTACCTGTTAACATCTTTATTCTGAAAGAGCTTATCAAACGTGGTAAAAGATAATAAACATCAAGATTAATCAAACTTAAAATAAGCAGATCAAAACAAATTTCTTTAAAGAAATTCTGAGACAACTTTAAAAATAAACAAAAAAAAAACTTTTAAACATTAAACTAAGTAATTTTTGCACCTCAACTTGCACCAAACAAAAATAAAATAAATCATTGATAGTTTTTATTCCAAACAAAATAAGGGGCATCCATAAAGTATGTATGCAGTAAAACCAATGTCTAGGATCCCCCTACCCCCTTGTATGTACCTTTATGTATTTTACACCCCCCCCTCCTCTTCTGCTTAAGTTTTTAATTTAAAACCCCCCTTCCCAATCTATAATTTTTTAAAACAATAAAAAAAAACTTTAGTTAATTTGACATTTCTCTGTTACATAACATAATATTGATTTTTTAAACTTAAAGATTAAATGCTTTTGTTGAAAAAAAAAAAAAAAAGTTTTAGGAGAGAAAGAAAATGAGAAATAGTTAAACCGCATACATACTCATTGTCTTTAACCCCCTCCCTCATTTGTATACATTTAGGTAACCCCCTACCCCATACCTGTGTATATACTTTATTTAAAACACCTTAACTAAATCAATGATTTTGAAAGTGCTAAACAACAACTGAACGACTGATATAATTTTACAAAATAATAATTACATTTAAGAAACCATTTTATATTATTAATTTTTAATAATTTAAAATATATACTTTTATAAATTAATGTTTGTTTTTTATATTGGAAGTTAGGCAGCACCAAAATCTGCCCTAAAAACATTCAGCAATTTAAAAAAAATTTAATTAGCCCCTGAGTAATATTCTTGTGTTAAGCTTTTGTTAAAACAATTAGATCAATTAGATCATATTGAGCAATATAAATGCAGCTATTTATAAAGAAAATACTTTGCTAGTGTTCTTTCTGACAACAGCATCTCATCAATTATGTAATCATTAACAAGCATTCTATTACTATGGTATACAAAAAAACTTTTCTAAAGCTGCTGTTTTATATAATTTTATACTTAAATGAGCATGCCGAAACTTCAATATTAGGGTGATTCTAAAAATAACCTTTTTTGAAAGTTTCTGCTGCCACCCCCTAAATGTGTTTTATGTAATAAATTATTACTAAATTAAAAAAATTTTAGAGTAAAAAAAAGTTTTAGAGGTCGCTCAAGACCCTTAAACATCAGACGGGTCCCTGATATTTTGAAAAAAAAAGTTCTTCAAAAGCATATCATGTTGGGTCTCAAAAGAAGTGAAATGTTTTAAAAATTTCAAAAATAATAAAAAAAATTAATGGAAACAAAAATTAAAAAAATTTATTTAAAAAAACTATGAAAATATGTACTTTTTTATTTTCTGTTTAAAAATGATAGTTTTTAAGCCATAAAATTTAAACTAGTAATCTTTATATAAATTGATTACTATTTTTAAAATTTTTATAAAATTTCACTTCTTTTAAGACCCAACATGATATGCTTTTGAAGAACTTTTTTTTTCAAAATATTAGGGACCTGTCTGATGTTTAAGGGTCTTGAGCGACCCTTGAAATTTTTTTTTATTCAAAAATTTTTTAAATTTAGTATTTATTTATTACATAGAACACTTTTAGGGGGTGGCAGCGGACAATTTCAAAAAAAGTTGTTTTTAGAATCACCCTATTCAATATATTAAAAACAACAATGGACAAGTGAGTTCTTCATCATATTAAAGATTTCATTAGTAATATTTATCACTAATGGTACTTAGCATTATAACTTTTATCTTCATTTTAATTAAAATAGAAATTCAAATTGAAATTATTTAAAGCTAAAATCAAAATCAAAATTAGAGTTTTATACAAAGCATCTTTTCACAAATACATGTTTTTGGTATGTAAATAACTTTTAGTTTGGTATGTAAAATATTTTTTTTAATAAACGAATTCATCTTTTTTTTTTTTTTGGTATGTAAATAATTTTTTTTTCAATAAACGAATTCATCTTCAAATAAAAAAAATAAAAAAGACCAATCTTTCTTTGTTAAATAAACAATTACATTAAACGAAATAAAAATAAATATTGTTTAAATATTTTCAATGATTTTTTATCACTTTTCTTTTTTTTGTCTTATGAAAACTAAGATTGCCTGACTTATATTTATGCTGCACTGTTGAAACTTATCCATGAATCTTTAATTTTTCGTAATCTTGTATCATCCATGTGTTTCATTTACAAAAAGTCTGTTTTTAATGAATTTATATTATAAAAGTTATTCTTTTTAAAAGCGAAACATAATACTTTTGATGAATGACATAAATTATTAGAACTTCAACCTTTTATGCACATTAAAATTATAAAAATATGTTATGTTCTTCTAGCTATGTCTGACAATACATTTTCAAACTAGTCATGTATTGCAAATTTCTTTTTTTTGCATAAATTTGTATTTACGTTCTTAAAGTGATAGCGTAAAAAGTAAAAAAAATTAAAATATTTTCTCCAATATTATTTTGCAATTTTAATGTCTAATCTTTAATAATTCCTGTTATATATCACATTTAGTTTAAGTAATTTTTTATTCATTTATAATGGTCTAACAATGTTTATATTTGATAATAAATATCTAAAAGATGTTTTTTTGTATTTTGTTTTGATAAAAAGTAACAAATCATAGAAATTTAGCTATATTTATCATTTGCTACATTTATTTAAAAATTGAAAAAGGTTTTGATAAATTTCTTAAATGTCATAGGACACAAATAAATAATAAATTGTATTGGTGTTATTAATCTTTTTAAAGAACAAAATAATCTCTAGTATTTCAAAAGTTAAAAAAGTTTTATTCAAACTCTTTAACTGATTATTTTCAAAAAATAACAAGAAGCCGTAAAGCTCTTATCAAATGACATTATAATAAAAAAATGAGGTGTCTGAGCCCAGGTCACTAAAGTTGCAGTTTTTCATTTGAAAAATTATATCTATAAATATTTTTGGATAAAAAAATTTAATTGATTGAAACATTTTTAATAAATTCTACAAAAAAAAAAACAACAAAGAAATTGTACTTTTATACTGATGCTAAATTTTTTAAAATTTAGGCTCAAATAAAAAAATCAAATTTAGTTAATAGTTTGAAAATAGAAATTTTATAATTAAAAAAAAAAAAAAGTATTCGGTGTAGTTTGGCAATTTTAAAATATCGTAGCCTCAGTATGACGTTTTGTTGACTACAACATATTTCCGTTAAATGATCAGATTTGTGATTTATGAAAAGACGAAAAAAATAAAAATGATAAATTTTGCGGTATCATAAAATATAAATGTTTGTAGCGAAAAAACGCAGACCAAAGATTCTTTAAAAAAAATTATTTTCTTCTTAAAATCATAATTGCTTGTCTAAGTTTGAATAAGATTTTTAAAAAATTCATTGCTAAGGTGAAATGAGCATCACAGTTTAATAATATGATCTAGTGTGATCATTTATTGGCAACTTTTCTTAATTATAAGCTCTTTCTTGATCGGTATTCTAGTATTTTTTGTGATTTTTGATAGAAATATTGTATTTTGACAACTATATATAGTTAATATATGTCAGAACCGATTAGAACTAAGATCTATAGTAGGTTAAGGCATTTTTTCAAAAGATTTTAACTAAATTTATGTTAATATTGATGAGCGAAAGTGATCTAAAGACTCCTTAAAAAGGTGTTCTTTAGATTCTACTATTAGAGATAGTAAAAAGGTTTTGAAAATTATATATAAAAAAGAAAAGTTTCTTTAAATATAAAAAGAACATTGTTTAGACATAATACGCTAATAAAATCATGCTAATTCCAAATAAAAGAATTCAAATAATTTGTAAATCGCTTTAACTACACCAAATAGTTAAAATAAGGAAAAATGAGAATAATTTGGCAGAATTGTGCAAGAGCTAAGCATTGCCTTTATTTAAAATAAATTAATATATTTTAAATTTATTTAAAATTTAATATTTTTAAATTTATATTAAATAATGTCAAAAACAAAGAAGGAAAAAATAGTAAACAAGTAATAAGTAAGTGTCTGTTAACTTATTTTAAACAAAGTTTTTTTTATCTTTTAGTAAGATTAGATAATCTTGGTTGATCTAGACTTGATTTTATTTTAGCTTAAAAATACAAATAAAAAAAAACATATAGAAATAGTACAAGTAACTTTTATATTCAATTTTTACATACTTAAAAATGAAAGGTTCATGTTTAAAAAAATACCTTTTGCCTTGCAATCACTTCAGGATCTTTGTCAATATATGTAATAAACCATCCTTTTGGAGTCTCATCCACCACACAATGACCTTCTCGTCCTAGCCACTTCACAAAATCAGTAAGTGTTTCCCACTGTGTTGCATTCATATGAGTGTGGTTTCGTTCTGCAACATATTCTTGGTAGACAATATTACAATGGACTCGTTTTGTACCTATATTAATTCATAGACACATACATATATATGTATATATTATGGTATATATACTAACACAAACACACGCATACATGCTTATAGCAGGGTATACACACATACATACAGCCTTTGGAATTAGGGCTGCCAATCTGAGTGTCTGAGGTTGGCAATTTTTTGTCAACCTAGTTTTTTAGTTGCTGCAATGAAAATATTGCTTTTTTAAAATAATTCTTTTAAATAATTTTTTAATTGCTTTTTAAGAAATATATTTATATGATGAATTTGATTATTTTATGAAATATTTATGTATGATCATGTATAACTTTTTTTGATTATTTTCTTTTAAGTCTTGATTTTGACAAAATCTTTGATAAACATTTCAATATTTATGTGATAAACATATTTTGATAAACATTTCAATATTTATTGGTGAACATTTATAGTCTTCACCATTTTGAAACTTACCACAAGCATTATTAGGCTGGCGCGTACAATTTTAAAACTAAATTTTATATATAGATGATGAAAAATTCAAAAACGCTCAGAATCTTGATAACCAAGACTGTTCTAGTAGATATTACCCCTGTGATGACTAAATTTTATTTTTTCTAGGACATCCTCATTAATACAATCCCCCCCTCCTTCCTGCTTCTTAAATGATTATGAAGCAATAATTAACCAAAAAAAAAGCCTTTTCTTTACATAAAAATTTCCAAATTTTCTGTCATATAAAGTAAAAGTATTTGTACAATCCAGGTAAACTACTAATATTTTTTTAGTCTGACATATTTTCTGGAGGAAAAGAAAACTCATTTTTCTTTTGTTTCAAAACAGTGGATTTAATCTTGTTTACCAAGACATCAAATGCGTCAGGGTGGACAGAAACCACTGCGTGGTGAAAGAAGTTCAGAGAGTTTGAAACAAAGCTGGATTTGGATATGCAATTCAGATTGGTTCAGTCATAAAGTTGTTTTTTTGTTTTTCTAATTATTTCTGTGTAATATTCGTCATTTAAACATTTCATGTTTATTTATTTCCTCTAAAATTCAGCTCTCATTTTTTTAGGAAAAAGCTTTGCGAAATGTAAAAGAAATACATAAATCTGTTTCGAGTGTCAAAAGTTCGATCAAAGAAAAAAGCAAAATTAAATCAGAATTTATTTTTAGAAGAATTAGATTTGCTTTTTGACATAGTCAGATCAGATTCCAAGAAGAGGATAAGTCAGGATAGGGATCATAAAGAGGTTCAAGAAGAGAGACGAGAGAGAAAGATGATAATTTCAGAGGAAAACAAGGACTTTTTAAAAAAAAATTTAAGCATTTTCTTGCATGTAGAATAGGTTTTTAGAAATTGAAAACAAATTGAAAGGCAGAGGAAAAAAAAGAAGGAAAGAAAGAGCTTATAAAAAAATGTATTTGATACAGAAGAAGCTTTATTTTCTGAAAATAAAGATATTACCTCAGAGTTATGGGTTTTTGAATATGATTCAGATGCCTCAGAGTCTAATTATAAATTAAGTGTTATGTATGTCCCATGTTTCCTGAAAAGTAGAACCTTCTGCTCCAAAATGTGACTTAGAGGCATTAAAAGACTCTTATGATCTTAAGAAATCTTTTTGCTGTATGAAGTATCTTGGAAAATGCCTAGATCTTGGAAATGCCCTAATAAAAAGCTTAAAACATTACACACGGTATTTAGATGAATTTAGTTGTTCTTGCACGAGCAGACAAAGATCTGCCTGATATCACAAAGAAATGATAAAAAGTTTGCTCATCAATGTTAAGCCAAAAATATTCAGACGCAGCCCACCCGCAAAAGTTTTAAATTTAGACATTATTCTGACTCTTCCTAACCTTGTTGGTCCAGAAAGCTAGATCTTTTTTGGCATTGTTGTTGTTTTTGAGGAAGATGTTAATCAATGGATTAAGGGAGATTCTGGCTGCTGGGATAATTTAAAGAGCTACAGAGAGTTTGTTCAGTTTGTAAAAAATATGCAAGTAACAAATGACTGTGCCGAGAGAAATATTTGCTTTATTCAACATTACGATTTTGCAAGTTAACCTGAAGATCAAAGGCAAAATGTGATGCTTGTAGCAAGAAAGGACAGAAAGAAGATGCCTGCCAATGTTACCAAAAAAAATGGTAGTAGCGATGAAAAAATCACAAAAAATCCAACAAAAATAGTATAAAATAGGAATCTGAAAAACTGATACTGTCCCTCTCTACAACTGATTTGTAATTGTTATTGTTTCAATAAACTCATTTTATAACAAATAAAACCTTTTTTTTCCAGACTATTAAGTTTTCAGTATTTTTTTGCTAATAATATAAAGTTTATTTAATAAGTAATGTTTTCTATAAAAAGAAAAAAAAAAAAAAAAAAATTAAATCAACATAGCCCTGTTACACATGACCTTATGAGCTGAAACTTTAAACATGATCAATTTAATGTAAATGACAAAGTATTTTAAGTATAGTGTTCATGGATTTTCACTTTTGCTAAAATTTAACAACAACTTGTTTCTCCGCGCAGCGGCCTTGTTTGTCAAGGTTCGTGTTTCGGAGTTATAGAGTTGAGAGAGGGTTATAACCACTATTAAGTAGCCTCCTCATCTGTAGTGGCTTTATCGGCCTTGAGGAGGTGAATAACAAAAAAAAAAAAAAAAAAAAAAAAAAAAAAAATGCACAGAAGGTTTTTATTAAAAATATTGTCTTTCTCAAAGCAGATTTTTTGCCCCATTAATCTAGAGACTGCAAGATCCATTTTAATTCATTCATATTTAATGAATGAATTAAAATGGATAAAAATAGAATGAATAGCATAAAAAGGGTACTAGATACCGGTGAAACAAAGGAAGCCAAAGTACCAAACTTTGCTTTCATGTTACTGTTCATGCTTTGATATGCTAGGTAATCTAGACATGACAGATTTGCCAAATTGAAATATTAAAGGTCATTTACTTTTCAAAAACTTTTGAACAATGGCAGATATTGTTTCTAATGGTGTTTTGAAAGAAAAGAGAGCCATTAGTATACTTTTTCCAGTAAGTTACCAGGTATGCCTAATGATGACAATCGAAGCTCTTTCACCTACCTCTTGGTCAATTGATTCTTAAAAAATGTGACATCTTTATTCAGATTCAAGTCATTTATTAGTACAATGGCAGTATTTTTGCAGGTAATCCATTTTTTGACATTAACTACAAAAGCAAACAGGAAAAATCTCTCAGGATTGGCATAAAAATCTGTTAAGCACTTTAACTGATGCTTCAATCTAAAACATGTTGCATAGTACAGAAGTAGAGCCATACAGCAGATGCAACTATGTTTACAATGCGCTTTTGCACCTTGTCTAAAAGAGAAAGGACATTATTAAAAAATCTGCCCTACATATGACAACAGTGTTCCATGAAAGGACAGAATTGAGATTTATAGAGATAAAGAATACAGCGAACAATGCCACCTTAGATGTGAGAATTTCTGAAAGATTATTAATATAAATTAAAAAGAGTATAGGGCAAGGGATTAAACCTTGAGGAACCCTTGAGGTTACAGGATACGAATAAGAATGCTGTCCATCGAGATCAACTTTTATAATACGATTGGAAAAAAAGGACTCAATAATCTTAAAGATGTTACCAGATACACCGTAAGAAGAAGGCTTATGGAGAAGACCAGCATGCAAAACTTTATCAAAAGCTTTAGAAATGTTAAGAGCAATAACCTTCACCTCTCCACCCCTATCTAATGCACGATTAAACTTATCGGTTATTACTGTTAGCAAATCATGTGTAGAACAAGAAGATCGAAATCCATATTGATGATCAGAAAGTAAGTTATTAGATTTAAGATAAGAGATTAAGTGTTTGTTAATTAAAGATTCAAAAACCTTACTTATGATAGGAAGAAGACTAAAGTGACAATAGTTAGACGATTCAGATCGCTCTCCAGAATTTTTGAAAATAGGGATAACAGATTCCGCTTTCCAGCAGGCTGAAAAACAAGACTCTGATAAGCACTTGTTAAATAGTTTTGAAAGAATAGACGACAGCTTCTGAGAACACTTCTGCAAGACTATAACAGGTATGTTGTCTGGGCCACAAGCTGTAGAAATCTAAGCAGGAAATCACTTTAGATACAGAAGCTGGAGTGATACAAATGTCAAGCAATGGATCAACCTGTTTGACAGCTATATCAGGTAGAACGCAACTAGTGGACTTAAGAGATGATATTGATGAAAAGTTCTTAGCAAACAACTCAGCTTTGTCTTTAGGTGAGGTGAGAAAGTCTGAACCATACAAGAGAGGTGGAATAATTTGCTCTTACTATTGGTACTGTTAAAGATTTTCCAGAAGTCACAAGAGCCTAATTTTTGTGATGAAATACGAGATTTCATGACCTGAGAATAGTGGTCATAAAATCTCATAGAAGTAACGGTTTGGATTGGAAATTGCAGCAGCACAATGTGATAAAAACCATGGAGAAGAGTGAGTCTAGACCTGGAACCCTCAAGAGGGAATAAAAGATTCCATGCCAGCCTGAATCCACGAAGTTATGTAAGAAGCGCATTTGTCAGCAGGGAGACGAAAGATTTTTACCCAAGGGCCATCACAAAGAAAATCACCTATCAGAACCTTATGCAATATAATGGAACATTCCGGAGTATTTTAAAAACTGTTTAGAACCTTAAAAAATGCTCCGATGCTTCTTTCCTTTCTTTTCAAGCCTTCCAACTTTAGGCAACAATTTTTGTATAATGATTTTGTATTACAATTTTAGTGATTGAAAATGTAAAGTTTTGCTAGAGATATCTGTATCTCTCATATATATATATATATATATATATATATATATATATATATATATATATATATATATATATATATATATATATATATATATATATATTTTTTTTTTTGTTACTTCACCTCCCCAAGGCCGATAAGGCCACTACAGATGAGGAGGCTACTTGTGGTTATAACCCTCTCTCAACTCTATAATTCCGAAACACGAACCTTGACAACAATGCCGCTGCGCGGAGAAACAAGTTGAGCGCGGTACTACCAGGGACGTGGTGGGGATTGAACTTGGAACCTCTCGCTTATAAAGCGTGCGCTCTACCACGACACCACTACCGCATTTATATATATTATAACACCACTACCGCATTTATATATACTGCATATA